>NC_057800.1:234660973-234973373 GCF_018294505.1 Triticum aestivum
GATGGAATCAAATTTGCCGCCCCGCAGGTGAAGGAGGATGGTGCTTTCCTGCCGTGGCTGCGGAGCAAGGCCGGGTCCGCCATCTCGTCGGCGCTGCGCATCGGGACCTCACCGCTGGGAAGGTCTGTTCTTGGCTACTGTCGATTTGCTACATAGAGCAGAGCAGAGCAGAGTAGAGCAGTAACAGTGTCCTTGTTCGCGTCGCAGCCGATCCAGGAGGGGGACTGCACCGGATCCGCCATCGCCGAGGAGCTGCACAGCACCGGATCCACCTCGTCCTCTTCCTCGGGTCGCCATCGTCTTCCTCAACTCCGGCCACCTCAACTCCGGTCTCCGCTCCACCTCTGCTCCGTGGTTCAGTACACTAATCCTATTGTCTTTGACTACTGGATTTTACTTGCTGTACTTCCCACTACAAGTTGATTTACTGAATATGCTACTCTAGTTCCCGGAGCTGGGTTTCTATTTGTGTGTTTGGTATACAGTTTCTAGTTTGTGCATCACTATAAGAGGAGTGCATTTTTCTAGGTTCTCTCACAATCTCCATATGTTAGTTTGTTATCTTTTATACGTACAGTACAACAGGTTAACAGTTTGAAAGCCAGACAGTGAGGCTTTCTAGTGTATGGTCCTAACACACAACAATTTTATTAGTTGAGGTTCACACTAGACAAACTTATGCCAGCTAAGAAAAAAATAGAGTTCTACATTAACTTGTCTGCCAGCTGGAGCAAGAAGCCTGAACTAGTTTTCCTTAGCTATCGCCTCATTTAGAAAATATTGGACAAGATCCCAAGAGACTTGGAGATATTTACAAGATCAGTAAGATAATAGCTTGCTGTTTAAGCATCGTTGCAGTCAAACTCTGGAATATTTACAATGAAAATGACCAAAGGTATGGCCAGTGCCATCAGGAAATCACAGGTGAACCAATGCATCATAGTGGAACACTAAACTGACAATTCCATCATATGTATCACCAATATTCTTGATTTGTGATTAACTGAATTAGTTTGTAAACTGTAGAGATGGTTAGGCTCTGGTTAAAAATAAAAACAATAATAGAAGTTTTGTATTTTCTAAGTAAAAAATCCCACATATGCACCAGGATGTGATCTGTCAAAACCAAAGTAGACCTAGCTCTGCATTATTTGTTTTGTGCTTCAAGTGTCCCAGTCAAGGACAAACTGAGTGGTTGCAAAATAATATTATGTGGTCAATGTGCATTAGTTCTGAACTAGTCAACCATGAATTGGGATGATAATGTTATTTTTCCTTCTTAACAGAATGGTGTCATAATCAGAACAAAGCTGCTGCAAATGCATACTTTTTTTACAAGTGCATCTGCACCTTCTGATCCATTTAGAGTTATCATAAATATATTTCCAAGGTTTTTTTCATTTCACTATAGAGTCTTTGCTTCTGGACTCAATGCACATTCATCAGTCATAAGAGATAAATACTAGTAAGTCAAGGGCACCAGAATTTGATCATGCCTCTTTTGAGAAGTATGTCTATTGATTCAAAATTGCCATGGCAAAAATATGTTTCAGAAAATGACATAGACTATAATTTCCTGGCATGATCCATAGAATAAAAATGTAGAATAAAAAATGCCATGATCCATACACTATAATTTTTTGTTGGGTGACATATTATATCTGGAATGGAAGCTCACATAAGTTGAGCTGATTTTTGTCCATATGAAAGCAGAGGACCATATGGTCTGTGGCTGGGTTTTTTCTCCGACCATTGTGTCGTGATGATTTTGCAGGTACCCCGAGAGGCCCTTGAGTTTGCCGGAATGTCGATTAACTTCCGTTCCAGCAAATTCGGGTACTCCATATGTCCTATTTTTAGCAAAGGTCATGCTGAAATTTTCCGTGAATTTTAGCATGACTATGTTAAAAATCGGACATATGAGGTACTTCCTACTAATGCATGGGCCGGGGTATCTTAGTACTTAGTTAAGTAGGATCAACTGCCCCTTTATTCTTGCTGCATTAAACCATAGGTGGCAATAGAGCCAAGTGATTAGGCCCAACCTAGGGTGCCTCGGCATCGATAAACCCTAAATGATGAAAACTTAACTTGGCTGCCCCGGATGCCTCGGTGTCGATGAGAACCTAAATGATGTATGCTTAGGCTTTTAGGGTGCCTCGGCGTTGACAAACCCTAAATGATGAAAGCTTAGGCTTTTAGGGTGCCTCGGTGTCGACAAACCCTAAATGATGAGACCATGATCTTGTTCCTTGACAATAACCAACTTTTTGACCAAACTATTTTCCTATTTAGAGCAAAACATGGCCCACAACGATGAGGCCGGTGGTTCAGGCGGCAAGAAATTCTAGGAGCTGTCCCAGGAGATGGAGGAACAACCTCACCACTATGAGGATGCCGCGGAAGACACCGATCCTGATTACACAACCCCTAGTGGCGTCGGGGATGACACCACTGATGGTGCCGCCGAGGATGCCACGACTGATGATGGCGGCGCACACACAGATGACAGCCAACCAAAGAAGCAAAGGAAGGACCGGCGCCCGAATGCGCTCCGCACCCTCAAGGAGGAATTCACTCAAGTGGACTCCGTTGGGAATCCAATGGAGCCCAAACATATAGTCAAGGGGTACTCGCTTCAGCTCGGGTGCATTCTCCGGAGCACCATCTCGATCAACACCGAGAACCTTAGGCATAAGGACCGAGGGAATTTGCGCAACCTCCTCTTCATGAAGCTGCACGAATGATACAAGTTCCCCGCCGAATTTGAAAACACACGCCTCTCAGGGAATAAAGTGAACAGTGCCGCCCTCACGAAGATGAGCACGGCCCTGTCTACTTGGAAAAGCACAGTGAAGAGAATGATTGATAAAGGTGATAGTTATGAGAAGATCAAGGCGAAATATCCTTTGATGAGCGAAGATGAGTACAAGGATTTCAAAATCAAGTGCGAGAGCAGTGCAACCTCCGAATCAAGTCAGTGGGGGAAATAAATGCGGGAGTTGAACTTAGGGGAACACAAACTCGGTCCCGGCGGTTACAGAGTGGCGGAGCCTATATGGGACAAGGAGGACGCGGAGCGTGCCGAGCAAGGCCTACCGCCCCGCTTCGAGAAATACAGCGGTGACAAGCAGACCAGGAACTATGTCAGGGCCCGGTACAAGGAGGACCCGATAACAATGGAGCTTACCACGGATCCGAAGACCAGGGCGCTTGAGCTTCTTCTGGTAAGGAATACACCCCCGCGTAATTAGCTCCATATGGTTGCACTCTAATTAATCCCCAATATTTCTAAATGGTTCACGTTCCTTTCGCAGGACACTGAAAGCAGTAGCGCGGGGTCGTCTAAGAGCTCCCCTTTCGACACCCCTTTAAATAGGGCGTTGAACGTAATGAAAAACAAGGATAAGCTCACTAAGCCGACATCAGCTGGTCGTGTGGCCGGCAAAGGCTTGTCCACAAAATGGGGGTCATACTATACCACTGGCATGCGGAAGGAGAAAAAGACCAGCTCGGAAAGCCAGACGCGCGAGGTTGAAGAACTCAAGGCAGAAGTGGCACGGATTCCGGAGCTTGTCCAAGAGCAAGTGCAACAACAACTTGGAACGACGCTCAACGCCATGGTGCCTATGTTGATTCATGGGCTGACGACGTGGATTGCGGGTGTCCAACAGGGGCCTCCCCCGATTCCCAGCTTCACGGCCAGCAACTCGCACAGCGCGCAGGCGGCGCCATTGGTGTCTCCGGCGGCGGCGCCATTGGTGTCTCCGGCGGAGGCGGTATTCATGTCTCCGGCGTCGGCACGGGCATTGGAGCTTAAGGCACCCGGGTGTACACCGGCCGGCACCTCGCCAGCAAGCGCCCCCTCCGTTAGTTGCACGCCCGCCGTTGGCGGTGCCTCGACATTAGTCGAGCTCGACGGCATCACGGTAACCAAGCCTCTCGGCCGATGACTTCATCTCCTTGCCTTTGACTGGGCATCCCTGATGCCCTGTACATGTTTTCGCAGGGCACCGCCGATGTTCCTTGCACTCTTCTGCATTTCATGGGCACCGAGTTGGTCGATGTCGCCAAGGGCAGAACCGTTCAACTGGGCAACCCCATGTTCCACGGTAATCCGATCCCACCCACAATGTATAGGGTTGAAGTGGTTCGGGTGCTGCCAGGCTGCGACGAGCTGTTACCTCTGATTCGACCCGCTGGGGCCGACGAAGAAGATGAGATGACCCTTAGCACCTGCGTAAACTGGCCCCTGTTTTGGCCGAAGAGCCAGATTTGTTTGGGGGCGGGGGACACCACCCCACAAACAAGACCGCCAGTCGTGCCGGCGCCAAGCCATGGCAAGAACGCCGCAACGCTACCGGACCTGCCGGACATCCCTATGGCACAGGATCCGGACAACCCTATGGCACAGGATCCGGACGGCGACGACAACGACGACGGTACATTTACCAAAGTTGATAAGTACTTTGCCGAACATGGGTACGCTGACGAGTTCTGCGGGCCTCTTTCTCAAGAACCCAACCAAGACGACCGCGATCTAGCTGGTACGGTGAAGAAATCCAATTGCAATAGGCATCGTCTGGCGTTTAGTTCTCAGGACATGCCTCCAGCTCCCGCCTTCACCGAGCCTCAGATAGCTGAGGTGCGAAATATTATCAGCCCCAACACACTCAAGAAGGCGGTCTGTGAGAAGAACTCGGTCCCATTATAGGAGATCAAGAAGAAGGGATGGAAATGAAAGACTAACAAGGGCGCCGGTGCGAGCCAGCCGGCACCGAGTTCGATCCGTGCTCAGGACGGGCCACCTTCACCTAAGGATATCTCGAGGAGGGTGCATGTGGCGGGTAGGGCGATGCTACTGCCAAATATGCTGAATGCTGCAAGTGGTGCTATGCGGAGTCTGCACGACAATGTTCTTTCTTTGGAGAAGCGGCATCTCAGAGAGAAGGATGTGGCATACCCGGTTTTCGTGGCCAAGGTGCCAGAGGGCAAGGGCTTTGTGGATGGCGATATCGGGGGTACGATCGTCCTGCGGTTTGATGACATCTTTGCTATGTTTAACCTTCATCCACTGCACTACACCTTCGTTCGGTTGTTTTCGCTGAGTATGGAGATGCGGATCATTAGAGACAAGACCCCAGACATCGTGATAGTCGACCCCTTCTACATGCGTGCCAAGCACTTGAGCAGCGCTGGGGACCGCCAAGTTGCGAGTTCACACCTCGAAGGCGTCATTCTGGCAAACCCAGATAAGGATAACTTCCTTGTGGCTTACTTTCCCGAGTAAGTCATCCCTTAACCGCCCCGTAACATATGATTTCTTAGATTTCAATCATTCTTTTTTTTCTAACATTTCGTGTTCTGTGCAGAGACACACATTGCACACTCATCCTCTTAAGCCCGAAGTATTCCATGGCCACGTATTTCGACCCGAACCATAACTCCAACATAGACTACACAAATGTCAAGAAAGTTCTTGATGATTTTCTCCCCGGCTACACCAAATCTAGAGGTACCTTCACCAGGGCAGTTCGTAAGTACGGCAAGCACATGTTCTCACACAATACGAAGTTCTGCTGCGTCAAGCAGCCGCCTGGCGGTCAGAAGGATGCCTACTACGCCCTCCATCACATGCGGGCGATCATAAGGGACCATCATCAACTTTTGCTACCAGATAATCTCAAAGATTGGGCCGCGAGCTTGTCGACAGTCCAGGACGCGGACCTCAGACAAGAATTCTTTTGCATCTAGTCGGAGTTTGCGGACATCATCCATCAAGATGTCCTTCATACCTCGGGGAAGTTCTTCCTCAGATATCAACCGTCCAACAGTGAGATAGATGAAATGCTACAAATGCAGGGTGACAATGACCGCGATTTCATGACCATCACGATAGACGGCGGCTTCATCCACGTTCCTGTCCGATGAGTCGAGTCGAAAGTAGTGATGTGTAGTTCTGAAACATTGATTGGCTCATGTTGTAATTATACATTAATGAATTCGTATGTCTCTTTGGTTTGGACAGTCGTTCAACTTAGATGTAATCGATGCTATTTATTAGTAGGACCATGAATCGTGTTATTAATGTCTTGCTTTTCTCTTCCGATCCTTTTGTTGCATACTTACATATTGCTTATGTATTGTCTGTTGTTTGGCTTGTGCATAGAGATGCCGTTGTATGTCGTGTACAAGGGTAAGGTTCCCGGAGTCTACGACGACTGGGAGGAGTGTCGGAGACAGGTTCACCATTTCAGCAGTAATAGTTACAAAGGGTACACCACTAGGGCGGAGGCCGAATCTAGATACACCCGCTATCTAGCGGGAGAGAGGAGGGAGCGTTGGAGGAACCGGATGAAGACCAGTTTGATCGCGATGATGCTCATCGTGATGACCACAACTCTCTTCTATGTGATGGTAGTTTAGATGATCGATATCGACTTGTAATGTGAAGACAAACTCGATACTCGCGGTCTTGAGACTTGTAATGTTTTATCTTTGTTCAGTCTTTTGAATTCGGAGACTAATATGATGAATTGTATTCGGAGACTAATCTTCTATTGTATTCGATGAATCTGATGTTGCTATGTGCTGCTGTCTATATTCTGTCTAATAATATATTTTATATTCTGTGTAATAATATATTTTGTAACCTGCGCAAAAATCAGAAAAGGAAGAAAAAACCAAATATGCATACTAATGGCGCATCACCACCAGGTGCGCCATTAGTATGCCAAAGGATACTAATGGCGCATCAACAGAGAATGCGCCATTAGTATGACAAAGCCATGCTTACGTATGGCCCCCGGGAGGCACACTAATGGCGCATGTTGTTACATACTAGTTGGTGCGCCATTAGTATACCAGATACTAATGGCGCACGTGTGGTGCGCCATTAGTAAGATATACTAGTGGCGTGCTACTAATGGCGCACTAGTAATGCGCCATTAGTAGGCAAAACCAGTGCGCCATTAGTAGGCCTTTTCCTAGTAGTGATAGCACTAGGCTATTATCGCATTCTCTATTCTTCCTTTATATATATATATATATATATATATATATATATATATATATATATGTTCATTCATGACATCCACCACCCGTACACTCTGGTATGGCCAATACGCCAGGGGCTTAAGCATACCCCATAATGCGGCATGAGAAGTCCGAACACTTTCGACAGTGCGGCACCCTGAACTTATAGCATTATATGCATCAGCTCCGGATCATGTCTTGGGTCAATAGTTGGGTTTGCCCGGCTCCCATGTTTTGGTACCTTATGTTCCGCTATATCGGCTAAGGTAGCACTGGGAGAACTATTGGGATTGTGCCCCAGTTCATCTGGGCTAAGCACCTCAGTAGAGAAAGCTAAAACTGACTGTCATGCTAAGGCGAGAGTTGGTCGCTATTCGAGAGGTCTCGAGTCCCTAAAGACTTATGCCGCTTAGAGCAAGCAGTCGGCTTTGTCTGGCTTAAGGCGTGTATAGCGCCCCAAATTCGGCCTTCCGAATACTAGGGGCTTCGCCAAAATTTAAAATTGTAGACTTCTATGGCTAAGTGAGAGTGCTAAAGCATTGCAGACTTTGTTGTGCTGAGTACCTCCCTCGAAGGACCCAAAAATGGGAAAAAGAGTGCTCAGGTTTATCCCGAACACCCCAGCACTCGTGGCATGGGGGCAGAAGCCGACGACTGGCCATCTCTCAGATTTGATAAACAACTGCACAGAAGGTAATATTTTAAATTCAAACAAGCGTTGCATAGCGCATATGAACAAGTTTTCATAATACAGGATCACACGAGCAAGTTCATTCAAAAACTATGTCCTTCGCACACTCATCCGCCACAAGATGAGCACCCTTTAGGACACCCTCATAATACATTTCGTGGTGGCGATGCTCCTTGCCCTACGGCGGCCCCTCCTTCACCAGCTTCTTAGCGTCCATCTTGGCCCAGTGCACCTTTGCACGGGCAAAAGCCCGGCGGGCACCTTCGATACAGACGGACCGCTTGATGACTTCCAGCCGCGGGCAGGCATCCACAAGCCGCCTCACCAGGCCGAAGAAGCTATTGGGAAGGGAGTCGCCAGGCCACATCCGGACTATAAAGCCCTTCATGGCCTGTTCGGTCGCCTTGTGTAGCTCGACTAGTTGCTTTAGTTGGTCGCTCATAGGCATTGGGTGTTCGGTCCCAGTTGTCCGATTTCGGGTTCCGGAAGACCCTTAAGGTTCGAACACTGGGGTGCGCGCGGAGATTACGCCTTCTACCTCTCCGTCTCGCAAAGATCTAGACTACTGAAAGAACTGCACAAGAGACACAAGGTTTATACTGGTTCAGGCCACCGTTGTGGTGTAATACCCTACTCCAGTGTGTGGTGGGTGGATTGCCTCTTGGGGCTGATGATGATGAGAAATACAAAGAAGAACAGCCTCGCGAGGGTCTGTTCTTGGATGGGGCGATGAACTGCTGGGAGGAGTTCAGCCACCTTTCTCTTTCTCTCTCTCTCTCTCTCTCTCTCTCTCTCACTCACTGCCTTCCTCTTACTCGCCCGCCTCTCTTTCCTTTCTTCCGACCAACTCTTTTCCCCCTACCCCCCGCTCTGTGGGCGGCTGGTCCTATTTATAGAGGCCCTGGTCCTCTTCCCAAATATTGAGCGGGAAGGGAGCCAACAATGGCGGGCTAATTTGAAGGGGGACAGCAAGTATCAGCTATCCTGACAAAAGTAGTCTTCGCCTGCACAAAGCTCTAGTGATGACGTTGTCTTTGGATCCACGGTGACCTCCATCTCGTAGTCCTCCTGGTCCTGGCCTCGTTGCACCGAAATGGCAACCTTTGCCTGATGCCTCGGTACTCCGCGGCTACGCTTGCCCCCTTTGCACCAAAGAGGAAAGGAGGACGCTGCGCGGGCTGGCACCCGCCTGGCGCCCCGAGTCGTCATGGCTTGCGTCACGGGCACCTCACGAGGTACCCTACCTTGATTTCTCCACCTCCTCGTGAGCCAGCCTGACGAGGGCGCGCCTAAGGAAGCTCCACGTCGTCCGCCCCGCGAGGCTTGGCCCCTCGCGAGGGTCTTGAGTCTTGTGTTCATGAAGATGGGCCGTGCTGGGCCCCCTTTTGATCCACGCCGCAGGCCGCAGGCAGGCAAGTCTGGGGACCCCCGTTCCCAGAACGCTGACAGTAGCCCCCGGGCCCAAGGCGCGCCCGGACTTGGCCGTGCAGGGAGGCGGAAGGGCAAGTGCGAAGCGCCGCGGGCCCTAACAGCCTGCGGCCTTGGGTGCCGCGTGGCGGTTGATTGGACGCAAGTGCTTCAGCAACCGCGCAGGTTGATAAAGGAGCGGCTTCTGTCCAGACTTTGCCTTTTGCTTTCTTCGGTTGCTGCTCAGATCCCCTTTCTTGCGCCTCCCCCTTCTTCCTCCAAATTTCCAGATCGATTCCGGCTGCGTGACCTAGGAAGCAATGGCGCCTTGTCAGTCTCCGGCGAAAGCTTGGTACTCTCCTGCTCCGGACTTGCCGAGCGTGTCCGAGGCGGGCCTCGCCCGACTACGCCGGATGGCGGTGGCGCAGGGCATCGACGGGGTGCAGGTGTTCAAGTCCGGCTCCGCCACTCCTGAGGGCCGAGGGAGCGCCTTTTACCCTCTCTTTGTAAGCTCCATTGTTGCAGGCCTGGTGCCTCCCTTCTCCGAGTTTTTCTTCTCTGCCCTCCGCCATTACAACTTGCAGGCTCTGCATCTCCACCCCAACTCCGTCCTTCTCCCGGCGATCTTCGCTTATTACTGCGAGGCCCACGTAGGGGTGCAGCCTTCAGTGGCCTTGGTACGCCACTACTTCTGCCTCCGGGTCTCTCGCGGTTCCCCTTCCGCGTGCGCAAGCTTTGTCGTGTATGGCGGTTCCATTGCCATCTCGAATCCCGGGAAGAGGATTGAGGGCTTCAGGAGCAAGTGGGTCTTGGTAGATGCCGGGCGCATCCACCCTCGGCAGATCCTGCCCACGGAGCAGCCTGCGAGCTCCAGCGACTGGTGCCGGGCGGAGCTCACGAACCCCCGCGCGAAACCGGTGTTGGAGAAGATGGACGTGGACCTGAGGCCGGTCAGCACGGCGGCGGCGAAGTTGACCGGTGTGTTGCTGCTGAGGGAGTTCCTGGAGTACCAGCTGGCTCCACTCCGGCAATACTCACCTCCGATGTGGAGGCCTCATCCGAGCCCCGCGGCCTTGAGCAGCGAAGATCTGGCCGCGGTCCTCCAATCTCTGGTCGGGGGCGAGGTGGCAAGGTTGGAGGGCGCTCCCAAGCCCTTGTTCCTTCGCGACGACTGGGAGCGGGTGGTGGAGTCCATGCCCGTTTTTAATGGGGACGGGCTCGTGCCCGTGGCGGCTTCTGAGGGACTGGTGGACGTGCCCTCCGGCGACTCCAGCAAAGAGGAGGATGAAGAGGAGCGGGAAAAGGGGCCTGACTCCGAGGCGACCGACGGAGAGTCGAGGGCTCCCCTCCCCCGGCACAGGCCCCGCAGTCTCCGCCTTTCTTCGAGCGATGATGATGAGGATGGAGACGAGCCGGTCGGCGGGAGCCTGCCCCTGATCCCGAAGAAGGACAGGACCGGGCTGATCTCCCGCGGGTCTACCCCTGCCCCGAGGCAGTCTGGAGACGCGCCTTCTGCTTCCGAGGTTGACCCTTCCAGCCGGCTGTCAGGCTTCAAGTCTGGCCGGAGGCTACCCGGGCTCACCGGCGATAACCCGTAAGTGCTTGACCCTTGTCTTCATTTCTTGTTCCGCTGCCAAGGCTTGACGTTCACATCTCTTGGATAGGCTGGCGCCCGCGGCGAAGAAGCCGAAGGGGGCTCCTGAGGCTCCTTCCGCGGCAGCGCCTCCACTTGTGGAGGGGGGTGACCGTGGCGCGCGGGCTTCTCCTGCCCGGTCGTCCTCGCAAGGCCTGGCCAAGCTGGCTGGGGCGAGCTCAGCCCCCATGGACCAAGTGACTCCTGTGGTGCCTTTGCCCACTGCCGCCAAGTGACTTCGCTACTGCTCCTGTCCTGCTTTTAATTCCTGCACATGCATCATGCCTCGGGGAGGCGTTTAAACTCGCGTTTGGTATTGAGACGACAGTATGGACTGTAATATTTGCTTTTAAGTTCCTTGGATTTTATGCTTTTCTTCCCTACTTGCTTGTGTTCTACGCCGGCAGAGCCCGGCCCCGTGCGTACCTCACCCAGCATCAGCCCCGACCGGAAACCAGGACGGGACCAAAGGAGTGACGGGCTACGGAGACAGTTAGGCTCCTGAGTCGCGATGCTCAGGAGTCCCCCTTGCGCACGAACAACAAGTAGGGAGGTGTGATGTAGGTGGATCTTCCGTTTTACGTCTGCAGAGCCCGACTCCGTGCGTACCTCACCCAGCATTAGCCCCGACCGGAAACCAGGACGGGACCAAAGGAGTGAGGGGCTACGGAGCCAGTTAGGCTCCTGAGTCACAATGCTCAGGAGTCCCCCTTGACGCGCAAACATCAAGTGATGAGGTGAGATGCAAGTGGGACCACCGTTCTACGTCTGCAGAGCCCGGCCCCGCGCGTGCCTCACCCAGCACTAGCCTTTCGGAACTAGGGAGTGAGGGGGTACTGGACCAGTTAGGCCCCTGAGTCGCGATGCTCAGGGGTCCCCCTTGACGCTCAAATGGCCTTCATACATTGGCTCCGCTCGGGGAGAGACGCGCGGCGAACCAGGCCCGAGGGGCCTGGCTGGGTGGCGTACGTCTGGGCGTGACCCAGGCGCAGCCCCCGTGCCCAGCCCCCTCGCGCAGCACTCCCGAGGGGAGGCATTGCGATGAGGCTAGACACTGAGCTCTGGGCTCCCTGAGGTTGATGCGGCCCGGGGGCCACCCTCAGTTGTTTATCACCAGCGCGGACCATAGCGCTTTCGCATGTGTACGGGCATAGCCGCTCCTCAGCAGTGTCGTCAGCCAGCGTGGAGCATGGTGCTTCCACTGGTACGTGGGAGGGGCTCCCCTCCGAGAGGAGCCCCCGGGGCGTGTACAGCCCCGCCCTGACACGTGGCCGGCACGGTAGGGCTAGGTGAGGTGTATCTGGGCACCCGTGAGCCAGCGCGGGACTCACGGGGCCCTACCTCTAGGCGGGTTGCGCCTGGCACTGGGCCTTATCTTGTGCTGTGTTCCTGCAAATCTGGTTAGATGCCGGCACTCTACGTCCTTGGATCCCGGCCCTCGAGCTTGTCTCAGCCGTCGCTGGTATGCCAGGTCGCGATGCCGTGGACATGGCCAGAGGGTGAGGGCTGGAGAGCCAGTAAGAGCCCTAAGTCGCGATGCTCAAGTACCCCCCCTTTAACGTGCAAGTGGTCGACATGGAGAAGAAGAGGTGCCGTGGACAGGCATCAAGTAATCAAGCATGACGGGCGAATGCATAGCCGGAAATAAACGCAAGGGAGGTACATGCCACTGGGCCTGGCCCGAGCGACTTGGGGATGATGCAGCCCGACGGGTGCCCCCAACAAAGCAAGCTAACGACATGAAATAAAAGGGATACATACCGCAGGGACGGACCCACGCGGCCTGGCAACGATGCAGCCCGGGGAGGGCGCTCCTAGCTGGAAATGAAACTTGTAAGATGTCACCTGAAGGTGTCGAGGGCGAAAGGGGTGTTGGTGCAGCAGACTCGGTGGGCTGCGGAAGCCGATCCTCACGAGCCCCCAGGCCCAGGGGCCTCGGGAGGCTGCGGAAGCACTGGTAGCTCTTTGCGAATCATCTCCATCTCCGCCAAGGCTGCGGAACGCCTGTCTTCTTGAGCCTCCATGATGCCCCTTGTGAGGCGCTGGCACGTGGCAACCGCTCTCGGCAAGCCGTAAGGCATGCGAACGTAGCTATGGGGCGGAACCCCGTAGCACCCCACTCGCGAGGGCCAGAGGCGCTCCATCGTAGCGACTTGGTTGAGCCCTGGTACGTCGATGCAGACGCACAGCCTACCATCCTCGCCTGGATGGGGAACTACAGCCGGTAGACGGCGGCAACCCCTCATGATTCTTGATTCCTGTAGTTCTTGAATGGCCTCATCGATGAACTCCTGCGGGTCTGACCTTCCTTGCCTTTCTCCTTCTTGAGGGAAACGTGCTTTGTAACACGCCTCCATGTGGTGCCCAAGTGCCTCCCTCGTGACCTTGGCCAGGTCGGTGGCCCTCCAGGGGAGAGCCCCCGAGCCCTGCCTGAGGAGGGCGCCGGGCGCGCTTTCCTATGCGATGGAAGGAGGTTCCCCCTGGGCAGATGCGGGCCCTGAGGGGCCCGCCTCTCGAGGGGCTGGTCCGAATGATGTCTTCTTCTTCTTGGGGTGGTCTCGGGAAGCCTCCTGCTTCCGTGATCCGGGTCTTCCAGTGTCGCGGCCTGAAAGGCTCGCTCCAGGGAACACACTGCATCCTTCTCTTCACAGGGCACCGTGATGACTCCGCCACTTCCTGGCATCTTGAGGACGTTGTAGCCATGGTGAGTCACGGCCATGAACTTGGCCAGCGCTGGGTACCCGAGGATGGCGTTTTACGGCAGGCGGATATGGGCGACGTCGAAGTCGATGAGCTCGGTGCGGTAGTTGTCGCGTGCCCCGTAGGTGACAGGGAGGCGGACCTGCCCAATCGGGACCATGGAGCCGTCGGTGACTCCCGAGAAGGGCTTGGTTGGCTGAAGCTGGTCGTAAGGCACTTGGAGATTGTTGAACGTTTCCACGGACAGGACGTTGAGCCCTGCCCCACCATCGATGAGGGTCCTGGTGACCAGTACATTGCTGATGACTGGGGAGCAAAGCATCGGGAGGACCCCGGCTGTGGCCGCGCACTTGAGTTGATCCGCTGAGCTGAATGTGATGGAGCAGGTCGACCACCTGAGAGGGCGCGTTGCTTCAGGCTTGGGGAGGACTGCATTCACTTCGCGGGCAAACTGCTTGAAGATGCGTTGTGAGGCTGGGGCTTGATCTCCGCCCAGGATGCAGGCGATTGAGCGTGGCTCCTGGAAGCCCCCAGCCCCTTCGTCTTGATGGCGGTCTTCATTTCTCCTTGGCTGAGGCGGCAGTGGAGGGAGGCCTGCGTTGCCCTGTGGGCAATCCTCACAAGGCTGATCCCTCCAGTCCCCCTTGCGAGGCAGGTCTCGCCAGCGATCCTCGCGAGGTTGATCGCGCCACCCTTGGCGCGGGCCGCGGTCTTCCTAGCGTCCTGCGTTTCTTCCTCCTCCTCGGCCGTAGCCTCGATCGGCGCATTCGGGTCGACGGCCGATCCTTCCTTCTCGCACGACGTGGAGTTCTTGGCATTCGTTGGTGTTGTGGGTGTGGAGGTCATGGTACACACAGTACCGGCCGCCCCGGGAGGACTCAGGCAGATCTTTGCCCCGCTTGGTGTCTGGTTCTGCTGCAAGCACGGCAGCCCCCTTGCGCTTCACGTCCTTGGCTTTGGGCTTCTTCTCTTCTGGGTCTGCGGCAGGTAGCTCGAGGAGGGAGAGGCGTCCCTCCTCAGCCCTGGCACACTTGGTCGCCAAGTTGAACAGCTCCAGGGAGGTGCACAGGTCTTCATGCATCGCCAGCTCCTCCTTCATCTTGACATCGCACACACCATCGGAGAAGGCCGAGATGATGGCCTCCTCGGACACCTTGGGGATCTTGAGGCGCGCGCTGTTGAAGCGCTGGATGTACTTTTGCAGGGTCTCTCCAGGTTGTTGCTTGATGCGGCGCATGTCGCTCACGGTGGGTGGCCGGTCGCGAGTACCTTGGAAGTTGGCGATGAAGCGGGTGCGCATCTGGTCCCAGGAAGAGATCGTGCCTGGAGCCAGATTCAGGAGCCAGGTCCGAGCTGCTTCCTTGAGCGCCATGGGAAACCAGTTCGCCATGACCTTCTCGTCCCCGCTGGCAGCTTTGATGCCCAGCTCATAGAGCTGGAGGAACTCGGCAGGGTCAGTCGTGCCATCAAAACGAGGAGGCAGATCTGGCTTGAATTTCCCGGGCCACGCGACACTACGCAGCTCGGTGGTGTAGGCACGGCAGCCTGCGGTGGCCACGAAAGGCTTTGGCTGGTGGAGAGCTCGGTCTTGAGGGTCCCCACGCACTGCAGCTAGGAGCAGCGCGGGGTCTTGGCGCACCGGAGCTGGAGCAAGGCCGCGGCGTGCCGGAGCAGGGAGCGCCCGGGAAGCTCCTTGCGGGCGAGGGACTTCTTGGAAGCTCCATTCTTGCTGCACTGGCACCTGACGGAGCGGGTTCCGCCTAGAGGCCACGCGCCTTGGAGCCATGGCGTCTTCTTGGAGAGGAGGCGGCTGGTACGCCTCCGGAGCTTCGTTGCCCGCGCGGGGTGGGGTGTGGCGCCGCGGAACGGACGGCACGGGAGAGCCCCCCGCGGCGCGGACGAGCTCGGCGATGCGGTCGAGCCATTCTTCGTAAATGTCGTTGACGGGGCAGTAGCGCCGGAGCTTGTTTGCCGCGACGAGTGCAGCTCGAGCCTCCAAGGGTGCGCGGAGCTCGCGGGACGAAGAACCAGCCGGTGCGAGCGATGGAGTAGCGGTGCGGCCGGCTTGCCGCACGGATGGATGCCGAGACGATGCTTGCTGCTCGCCCCCCGCCTGGCCGGTGGCGGCTTTGATGGCAGGTGACGGGGAACGATGAGGACGTTCGCCGACGGGCACCGTCTGGGCGACGCGGGAAGCGACGGCGGCCCGGCGCTCGGCGCGGGCTCGACGAGCATCGGACATGGACGCGACGGTCGGAGGAGAACGGTGCGGTGGAAGACGAACTCCGGCGCACCCCTACCTGGCATGCCAAATGTCGGATTTCGGGTTCCGGTAGACCCTTAAGGTTCAAACACTGGGGTGCACACGGAGATTACGCCTTCTACCTCTCCGTCTCGCAAAGATCTAGACTACTGAAAGAACTGCACAAGAGACACAAGGTTTATACTGGTTCAGGCCACCGTTGTGGTGTAATACCCTACTCCAGTGTGTTGTGGGTGGATTGCCTCTTGGGGCTGATGATGATGAGCAATACAGAGAAGAACAGCCTCGCAAGGGTCTGTTCTTGGATGGGGCGATGAACTGCTGGGAGGAGTTCAGTCACCTTTCTCTTTCTCTCTCTCTCTCACTCACTGCCTTCCTCTTACTCGCCCGCCTCTCCTTCCTTTCTTCCAACCAACTCTTTTTCCCCAACCCCCCGCTCTGTGGGAGGCTGGTCCTATTTATAGAGGCCCTGGTCCTCTTCCCAAATATTGAGTGGGGAGGGAGCCAACAATGGCGGGCTAATTTGAAGGGGGACAACAAGTATCAGCTATCCTAACAAAAGTAGTCTTCACCTGCACAAAGCTCTGGTGATGACGCCGTCTTGGGCTCCACGGTGACCTCCATCTCGTAGTCCTCCTGGTCCTGGCCTCGTTGCACCGAAATGGCAACCTTTGCCTGATGCCTCGGTACTCCGCGGCTGCGCTTGCCCCCTTTGCACCAAACAGGAAAGGAGGACGCTGCGCGGGCTGGCACTCGCCTGGCGCCCCGAGTCGTCATGGCTTGCATCACGGGCACCTCGCGAGGTACCCCGCCTTGCTTTCTCTGCCTCCTCGTGAGCCAGCCTGACGAGGTCGCGCCTGAGAAAGCTCCACGTCGTCCGCCCCGCGAGGCTTGGCCCCTCGCGAGGGTCTTGAATCTTGTCTTGATGAAGATGGGCCGTGCTGGGCCCCCTTTTGAGCCACGCCGCAGGCCGCAGGCAGGCAAGTCTGGGGACCCCCGTTCCCAGAACTCCGACACCAGTATACTGAGACCAGAACAACTTCTCCATTGAGCTTCCCTCCTCGGCCTGGTAATATTTCACGGCATCCAACACGCTGCGGGGCAAATCTGCGAATGCTCCTGGAGAGCTCCAGACTCGGGTAAGTAACAAGTAATTTACTTTCACATGCTTGCTTTGCATATTGAATGCCTTACCTGCCACTATCTTCCTCATCGCCTCAATCTCCTGGAGGGCCTTTTGGGCTTTAGCCTTGGCATTCTTTATGTTCTCGAGGGCCGCGGCAAGCTCAGACTCTCGCGTCTTCAAGTCAAGTTCCAAAGCCTCGTGCTTCTTCACGAGAGCCTGGAGCTCTTGCTGCACCTCGCCCACCCGTGCCTCTTGCTTTTCCCGCTCGGTGCGCTCCTTGGCTGCTTTTTCTCGGCCTCAGACAGCGCTTGCTTCAGGGTCGCCACTTCGGTCATGGCCCCTGGCACATTCATGATGATCCTATCATTTCGCAATCACATTTTCTTTTATATATAGACAAGGTATTACTTACCTTTGTTCTCCTCGAGCTGCCTCTTGGCAAGGCCGAGCTCTTTCTCGGACTCCTCGAGGTCCTGCTTCAATGCGGCGACCTCCGTAGTCAGTGCGACAGAGGTCAGCAGCGAAGCCTGCATACACATACATACATACTTATATTAGACTCCTGCAGATATTACTTGATCCTCTATCCGGCTTTTCTTTGTGAACACCAAACAAAGCATCAGGGGCTACTATCTATGCGGTAATATTTTTCCTATATTTTAAATACTTACCTCAAAGCCTGTTAGAAGGCTGGCACAGGCTTCAGTCAGTCCGCTCTTGGCGGACTGTACCTTCTTGATCACCGCACTCATAATAGTGCGGTGCTCTTCGTCGATGGAAGCGCCGCGAAGCGCTCCCAGCAGGTTGTCTGGTGCCTCTGGATGGATAGAGGTCATCGGCACGAGTGTCTTGCCCCTTTTGGAAGGGGGCCGCCTGCCCGAGTCCGGAACCACTGGAGGTTCCGGTGCGGTGTTCGGCTGAGAGCCGAACTTGGAGCCCCCGGGAGCCTTGCTCCCTTTGCTCCTGCAGTCCGGAAGGTCGCCTTGAGGTGCCTCCGAGACTGTCTCCCCATGGCTCGGTGCCCCTTGAGACAATACCTCGGCATTGTCCGTAGGGAAAGGAGAGGAGGCGGTTGGAAGTGTATCACTATTCATGTCCGACGAGTCCAAGGAACCGTCCGGCGATGATACATCGATATGGGCTTGGGGCGGACTGCATAATCATATTCGATGTAAGGAGAAGCAGTGCGACAAAGGTATGCTATGAGTTACTCTGCTATCCGAATACTTACGACTTCGCCAGGGGCTTGGCCCTGAGCAGCCACTCGTCTTCGTCGTTGGCGGCGGTGGTGGAGCAGTCCGGAAGGAGAGTCCTTCCCTTCTTGGACTCTTCGGCCTCCCCGGTTGGGGCGACCTTCCTTTTCTTGTCTCCCCCGGCTGGAGGGGGAGAATCTTCATCTTCCTTCTCCTTGTTTTCACGGGAGGAGGGTGTCTCGGTGTTATCGGACGATGAGTCCGATACCACCTGGTGCCAGGAACTCTTTCGGGTTCCCTTGGCCTTCTTCTTGGTCTTCTCCGGCACATCATAAGGAGCCGGAGTCCGCATCTCTGTCAGGAGAGCGTCCGCAGTGTCTTCGGGCAGAGGGGCCGGACAGTTAATCTGCTCCGATGTCTCCACCCAGTCCTGTCAAAGGCATGGGAGCTGAGACCCCGCACATGGTTAAGCTATGGGAAATAAATATCCTACTAGATGTACATAACTTACCAAATTCGCAGGGCACTTCGCGCTTAGCCCGCGGTCCTCGGTGAGAGAAGGAGGGACCTCGGCGCCCTTGAACAGCACCCTCCAGACGTCCTTATCCGTCATGTCGAAGAGCTCATGTAGAGTCTGGTGCTGGGCCGGGTCGCACTCCCATAAGTTGAAATCCCGTTGTTGACACGGGAGGATCCGGCGGAAGAGCATGACCTGGACTATGTTGACAAGCTTAAGTTTCTTGCTTATCATGTTCCGGATACACTTCTGGAGTCCGTCCAGCTCCACCGATGAAACCCAGGACAGGCCCTTCTCCTTCCAGGAAGTGAGCTGCGTGGGGATTCCGGATCGAAACTCGGGGGCTGCCACCCAGTTGGTGTCACGCGGCTCGGTGATGTAGAACCACCCCGATTGCCACCCCTTTATGGTCTCCACGAAGGAGCCCTTGGGCCATATAACGTTGGGCATTTTACCCACCATGGCTCCACCGCATTCCTCTTGTTGGCCGCCCACCACCTTCGGCTTGATATTTAAGGTCTTCAGCCACAGGCCGAAGTGGGGCCGGATGCGGAGGAAAGCCTCACACACGATGATGAACGCCGAGATGTTGAGGATGAAATTCGGGGCCTGATCATGAAAGTCCAGCCCATAATAGAACATGAGGCCGCAGACGAATGGATGGAGGGGAAACCCCAGTCCGCGGACGAAGTGGGGGAGGAAAACCAGCCTCTCGTGAGGTTCCGAGGTAGGGAGGAGCTGACCGTGGCTCGCAACCGGTGCGCGATGTCCGCGGCTAAGTATTCGGCCCATGTAGCTTTTTGATGTGTCCCTCCGTGACGGAGGAGGCCATCCACTTGCCTCCCGCTCCGGACATGTTTGGAGAGAGTTGAGGAGAAGGATGTGGACTTGGGCGTTGGAGCAAGAGTGCGCGAGAATGGATGAGCAAGGAAGAAGGCGTGGGTAGAAAAAGGTGAGACCTTATCCCTTTATAAGGGCGTACGAAACTATGCGCCCCCACCAGCCTGGTAAAACTCGCTTATCCCCCAAGCGCCGTAGTTGGTGGCACGGTTGGATTACCCACACCCGTATTGATGGGAATCCCGTAATAAGGGGAATAGGATCTCTACTTTAACAAGACGTGTTAAGAAACCGCCTCGCGTTATGTGCGGGGCTAGTTAAAGATAAACGGTTCAAATAATTACCGGGCCATGGCATGATGTCATGCTGCCAAAATGTGTCAGCAGATTAGATTTGTGGAAATATTATTCTCTCTATGGTGGTATGTGGAACTTATTTTGCAGGGTCGGACACTATCCTTGTATTCAAACTCTTCTGCGGTGTATTCGGAGGAGGAACCCGCCTTGCAATGCTGAAGACAACACTGCGCGCCGGACTCACCGTCATTGAAGCCTGGTTCAAGGGCTATTGAGGGAGTCCTGGATTAGGGGGTCTCTGGACAGCCGGACTATATCCTTTGGCCGGACTGATGGACTATGAAGATACGAGATTGAAGACTTCATCCCGTGTCCAGATGGGACTCTACTTGACGTGGAAGGCAAGCTAGGCAATACGGATATGTATATCTCCTCCTTTATAACCGACCTTGTGTAACACTAACCTCCTCCGGTGTCTATATAAACCGGAGGGTTTTAGTCCGTAGGACAACATACAATCATACCATAGGCTAGCTTCTAGGGTTTAGCCTCTCGGATGTCGTGGTAGATCAACTCTTGTACTATTCATATTATCAAGAATAATCAAGCAGGACGTAGGTGTCAGATTTCGGGTTCCGACAGACCCTTGAGGTTCGAACACTGGGGTGCGCGCGGAGATCTCTCCCCTACCAATCTACGTCTGGTCCTCTCGTGCGAACTAAGATGAAAATGATGAACAACACAAGATACATGAGGTTTATACTGGTTCGGGCCACCATTGTGGTGTAATACCCTACTCCAGTGTGTGGTGTGGTGGATTGCCTCAGGGGGCTGATGATGAATAGTACAAGGAAGAACATCCTTGCGAGAGGTGTTCTTGAGCTGGTGCGATGAACTGCTAGGGTGAGTTCAGTGGCCTCTCTCTCTCTGCTGGGGTTCTACCAGATTTCTAGATGTCTCCCTACTCTGTGGTGGCTAGCTCAATTTATAGAGGCCCTGGGCCTCTCCCCGAATAATTGAGTGGGAAGGGCGCCAACAATTGGCCATTTTGAAGGGGAACATGTAGTACAAGTTATCCTGACCAAAGGTGGTATTCGGCTGCCAAAAGCACTGGTGATGACGCCGTCTTGGGCTCCACGGTGACCTCCGTCCTGCC
Source organism: Triticum aestivum (assembly GCF_018294505.1). Classification (NCBI taxonomy): domain Eukaryota; kingdom Viridiplantae; phylum Streptophyta; class Magnoliopsida; order Poales; family Poaceae; genus Triticum; species Triticum aestivum. The sequence continues at coordinate 234,681,831 of NC_057800.1, forward strand.
ACTCTATTGGTCTTGGTCTCGTTGCACCGAAATGGCAACCTTTGCCTGATGCCTTGGCCTGTGCTTGCCCCCTTTGTGCTAAAGGGGAAACAAGGACCTTGCGTAGGCCAGCGCCCGCTTGGCGCTCGCCTGGCCTTGATCGTCATGGCTTGCGTCATGGGATCCTCGCGAGGTACCCTTGCATTGATCTCTCCGCCTCCTTGCGAGCCTGCCTGATGAGGCCGCTCTTGAGGAAGCTTCCTGTCGTCCGCCCCGTGAGGCTTGACCCCTCACGAGGGTCTTGAGCTTGGGTTGATGAAGATGGGCCGCGTTGGGCCCCCACTTGAGCCACGCCGTGGGCCGGAGGCAGGCAAGTCTGGGGACCCCCGTTCCTAGAACGCCGACAGTAGCCCCCGGGCCCAAGGCGCGCGCGGGCTTGGCTTAGCAGAGAAGCGAAGGGGCAAGCGCGAAGCAACGCAGGCCCTAACAGCGTGCGGCCTTGGGCACCGCGTGGCCGTTGATTGGACATGGGCGTCTGCACTTCCCATGATGCCTTGCTACGCGCCCGGCTAAGCGGACCCGTAGTTGCACACAGTTGTTCCTCCTTTGGCTGCCCGCTCGCCTCCTACCTTTCCTTCTTCTCCGAGCTCCAACCTCCGCCTCCAATCCGGCTCGAGCTCTTCCCCTTCCCCTAATGCCATGGCGCCGACGAAGAAGGGAAGGGGGAAGAAGCCCGCGCCTTCGTCCTGCGCACCTCCAGCGGCGGCCACCGCCGTCGATCGGTCAATCATACTCAAACCGGAAGCCTTGAACAAGGTCCACTCCGCCCTTGCTTCCATCTTCAACGAGTGCGGCCTGACCACAATTTGGCCCGCATCCCGCGCCTTTCTTGCTAGGACTGTCACGGAGGTCCGATTCTTCGCCGATGCCTTATGGGTGGGTCTGGTTCCCCCCTTTTCTGCTTTCTTCAATGCTGTGCTCTCCCATTATCAGATCCACATGATGCACCTCGGGCCGGAGTCCATTGCCCTTTTGGTTGTCTTTGCTTTCATGTGCGAGGCGATGATAGGCATCGCTCCTTCTGTAGCCCTGCTGCGCCACTTCTTTTCTCTGCGCCTAAGCGATCCCACCCAGTGCTCGGGGTGTGTAAGCTTCTTCACCGTGCCTGAGACGGCTGCTTTAGGGATTGACTTCGGCCTTTCGCCTTCTCAGGCCAGGTTCAGAGAGCGGTGGTTGTACGTGGACGTCGGGGTGCCCAGCCCCTTGCTCTCGCACCCGACCTTGCCTGCTGTTCCCAACCCAGGCTGTGGTCATGAACCGCTTGCGAGCCCCCGGATCGCTTTCGTCTAGCACCGTTTCGAAAGTTTGAGGGCGCACAATGTGACAGCACCCAAGGTGGTGAGGGAGTTCCTTCTGTGTCGCATTGCTCCTCTCCAGCGCCACTCTCGCCGGATGTGGGACTTTGCGGGGCGCACAGACCGCATGCGGCTTCAGGAGGAGGATTTGGCGCCCGAAGTGCTGTGGATGGTGCTTTGGGTCTTGACTGGTGATCCTTCCCCAGGCAACATACGGAGCGGTGGCGTCCTTCTGTACCTTTGTTCCGGCAGGGCTGATTTCGTGAAGCAGATGCCCAGCTTCGACGAGTGGGGGCCATGCCCGGCAGGCTTCACGGGGCCGCGCGAGAACCTAGTTGTCGTGGTTGTTCCCCCTGCTGCCCACAGCGGTCCCTCCTCAGGCGACAGAGCGGGGAGAGAGCCGACGGGAGCTGAAGTGGCTGATGTCGAGGTGGTGGCACCGCGTGAAGCCTCGGAGGCGACGTCTCCCGAGGCCCGCCCTGGGCGGTGGTTGATGCAGGGTTTTGGCCTTCGGCTCCTGAGGCCGGGGCTCCCGAGCCCCCAGCCGTTCTTCGCGAGGCAACGCCCGACGTGTCGGGACCCCGATTCTAAGTCACACCGATCTAGCATGTAACACCTCATATCACTTTGTGGCCTCACGCACGGTGTTGCCTTACCATGGCCCGGGACCGTTTGTGCCTTTTGGCTCACGTATATGATAGTGTCGCTAGCATCCATATGACAGAGAACCCGAGCCGACATGGCTAGTCGTGAACCCAAAGCGGCACAGACCTAAGGAGACAGGCATACATGAATCACATCGAGCATGTCGGTCAACAGCGTATGAATCTGGGTTGTAGCACTGGGCTAATAAGACTCCGGAAGTCACCGCGTGACATTTCCCCGAAGGGACAGACATAGGAATGAAGTGGAACACATGCCGGCCAGTCAAGTGTTCTGAGCAGTAGTGCTGGGCTAGCAGGACTCCGGTGAACCGGGCTGTAGCGGACTACTATGGCTCAAGGAAGCACTAGACTACATTTCCCCATAAGAGAGGCTGCCAAGGATAAACAACTAGATTGTCGGATCCCACACATAGCAATACACGTCACACGTATGCATAACATGCAAGTATGTGCTATACAACATGGCATCACAACATAATGCAAACTCATATAGAAAAGGCTCAGAAGAGCCACATAGCATTAATACAAACAGGGGTCACATGACCCATCATTCAGAGCATACAAGCAACGGAAGCATTACATGTCTAAGTACAGACAACTACAAAAGAAAAAGGCCGAGAAGCCTGACTATCTACAAGTCCCTCCAAGGTACAAGCTCGTAGCTGAGGTAACAAGCTACTCGTCGAAGTCCAAGCGGTACTACTAGTGAGACAGATGTCTCACCTACAAAACATAAATAAAGCAAACGTGAGTACAAAGGTACTCAGCAAGACTTACATCAGATCCTATCATACATGCATTGTATCAAGAAGGTAATGTGGGGTTTAGTTGCAGCAAGCCAGCTTTGACTCAGTGGCTATCCTGTTCTACGACAACGAGAAACTTCTACGAGGTGAGGCAGCGCACACGAGTCCACTAATCACCACATCAATACACTACTATGGATTCATCCCCGTCTCTCCTACGAGAAGGCCATCCATAGCACTCACACTTGTCTTGAGCATTTTAGAGTATCCACTTTAAGTTGTCTATGTACCACGTAAGCATCCAAGAAGTCCATAACCGAGGACACGGCTATTCGAATAGATCATGATAACCCTGTAGGGGTGTACTTATTCATACACACTCTCACCACTTATCACCATATACACGTCATGTATCTCGGCAACCTTCAAGCGGAATCCTGGCGAGGGTGTCGGCCATGACCTGACTAACCACACAAGACTCTAGTCCAGGTTTATCGCCTATTCGGGTTCCATCCGCAAGGAGATCCGGCCGGGGTTTCGCTCACGGCCCCAAATGATGTGTACAGGGTTCCTGAGCCCACCATTCGGGTGCCACTCGGTACACCGGGCCACGTGTGCCTAGTCTGTCACAAGTCCACTCTGCCGGGTGCCACTTGGTAGAAAAATAGCACTACCTACAAACACCAGAAACTATTTGCAACTCCTGGACAGAGATCAAGTTGGTTAATAAGTCGACAGGGGCACTTAAGCATTCCAATGTGTGGTAGTAACTAGTCATTGGACGACATACACGGAACTTAGTGCTTAAGGATGGTTCCAGTGAGACAACCCACCATGTACTCCTACATGGCCTCTCACCGCTACCTTTACCAAATTGTGTTCACACACTTAACTCTCAGCATCAGAACATAGCATTGCACTCCAATTCATTCCCAATGAATCAGGCCTGACATACTCTAAGCAATAGCAGGCAAAGCATGGTAGGAACACAACATGGCTCAATCAACTCCTACACATGCTAGTGGGTTTTAACTATTTACTGTGGCAATGACAGGTCATGCAGAGGAATGGGTTCAACTACTGCAGCATAAAGTAGCAGTTGAATCATTGTTGTCCTAATGCAATAAATGTGAGCAGGAGCGAGAGAGTAGGATTGTATCGGAATGAACAAGGGGGTTTGCTTGCTTGGTAGATCAACAGGGGGCACTGCTCCTCTGACAGGTACTCTAGATCGATCTCCGGAGCAGAACCTATCGAGAAGGAACGGTGTCGAAAATCAAACACAAGTATATGCAACAATATGATGCATGATCATGGCATGAATATGTGACGTTGTTTGAGTTAATGCATCTAGAATTTGTTTAGTTGAGGTCCATTTGAACGAAGGGTTCAAATGCAACTCCAAAATAAGCTCTTAAATATGCCATTTATATGTTTTCATATATACAGCATGTATAGGTTGGTTTGTCATGCATTAAAATGTTACAGATGGATAGATTGCATTTTTCTGATCATTTTTCATATAAAAATTATTTCAATCTGAGCTACGGATAAATTTCTATGAATTTTTGAAGTTTATATCATTTTCTGGAATTTCCTGATTTATTTTAAAACCAGAAAATGATATATTGCGTCAGCTTAAGGTCAGCACTACGTCACCAGTCAACCCGGGTCAAACCTGATGTGTGGGGGCCACACGTCAGTGACACGGTTAGTTAACAGGGGTTATTACTAATCTAATTAAAGGATTAGGGCGCATGGGCCCAGTGTCAGCGTCAGGGATTAATTAAACGGTGATTAGCCTTAAGCTAATCACCTGGCAGGCCGGGCCTGCACGTCAGGCCAACTAGGGTCGTCGGCGGCGACCTCTGGACGCGACGGCGTCCATGCTGCAGGGCACGGGGGCGGCGGCTGGGAGCACCGGGGCGTAGCCCATGCTCTCCCACATCTAGTGGGGTAGGTAGGAGGAGGAGAGGTGGCCGGAGCGGATCTTGGGGCGGTAGCCGGGGCACGGCTCCGAGCGGGAGTGAGCTACGGAGCACGGCAGGGGCCGGGGTTGGTTGTGTTCGTCTCCTGGAGGCGTTCTGACCTCGGTGGTATGCTCGGTTGCAGGTGCCCGTAGGTGTGGCTGCGGTGGCGACATGGCCGGCGGTGAGGTGCTACGACCGTGGTGGTAAAGCTAGCTAGGCGAGGCAATTGAGCTCGAGAAAGGGGGGAACAGAGTAGAGCTCACAATGATTCGGTGGGCGTGCTCAGCGGCTCGGGGGAGGCTCTGGAGGCGACGAGGTGGCGCCGGTGATCTCGGGCGGCCGGGGGTAAAGAAGACGGCGGTGACGGATCCACGGGGCATCCCCGGTTGCTTGGCTCGTCAAGGACGTAGGGGAAGTTGCGGCGGAGCTTGCAGATACAGAGAGAGGGCGAGGGGAAGGCGGTGGCTATGGCCACAACGTGTGGCAGCGATGGCAGAGCTCGGGCATTCGCGGGGGAGGGCGACAGAGGCGGGGAGGAGGACTGGAGAGAGCGAGAGAGGCTTGGGGCGGTGCGTGGCGTCATCCGGAGAGACCAAGGCGTCGAGGGGGAGGGCAGGCAGGCAGGGAGGTGGCGTGGCGCCCATGCGCGCGGCGGCGAGCGCGTGCACCTCATCCTTCTGTCATCGCCATCAGCACGACGATTGGCGGTTGGGCCAGTCGGCTTGCTGGGCTGCCAGGTGAGCACCAGGTAAGCCTCTTTCCTTTACTCTATTTTGTTTTATTTTTCTATTTCTGTAATTTGTTTTGATTTAGTTATAAGAACTAAATCATTTTATTTACTTCTGTCAATTTTTGTAGGAACTAGTTGGATTGCTCCAAAACTCCTCAACAATTTACAGCATTTTTGGACATATATTATATATATAACAAATATATATCCAAAGCAAATAATTACTGGATTAATTCCAAATGGCCAAAATAAATATTTATGAGCTCCTAAAAATATTGGTTTGAATTTTACCTCTGCCCAATATTTTCAGAGAGCAACATGAGCATTTTCTTGGACCCTTTTGGAGCAATTTTTATCTGGGTCATTTCCAGAAATGATTTCTGAGGGTTTTACAAACCCCCATTTCAAATTTAAATGAAATTTAAACATGATGCACACATGACTAGCTAGCCTTGAGCATACCAGAACTAGGGATGTGACACGACGATGCCCCCAAAGCTGACTCTTCTGGCACCGACAATCCTGAGGCTTCTTCTGCGCCCCAGGCCGACCCCTGCCCCAGGCGCTTGGGTCAGTTTCATGTATACTTCGAGGCCCTTCGCAAGAGGAAGGAGGCCTCAGGCAGCAGCGACCGCCCTTGCCGCTTGTTGAAGCACAGGAAGTACTTTGCCATGGATGAGTAAGACTTCTTCTTTCCCTGCTCATTTGCCCTGTTATCCTTGTGGCTGATTGTGGCCCTTCAGGTCCCGCCTTGCTGAGTCCGCCGAGTCAACCCAGGAGCCGGCCCCCGCAGCTTCGCCCCCTTTGCTGGCTTCGGGTCCGCCGAGCTCGGGTGGCGCCCTCGCCGCTGGACCGGTTGGTGGGGTATCTGCTCCATAGGGCGCCTTGAGCTTGCTCGCCCGATGCCCTTTCTTCGCGAGTCTTCTTGGGGCACATCAGGCTTGCCCCGCGCCCCTTCTCTGGTCATAGAAGGCGAATGGTTGAGGTCTGTCCTTGGCTCCTCCTTCGTGGGTGGATCGACGCCGGGCCAGACTCTCAGGGCGGTCCATCCGGTGACTGCTGGGGTGGCAGCCCCCTGCCCTACACCTGAAGGGGGCTTATCGCCTCGGGGCCCTATGCATGCTCCAGCGGAAGAGGGTGATGTGGAAGATGTGCTCAGGAGCGCTCGGGAGCGTCGTGCCCTTCGTGAAGGTTTTCTCCAGGGGGCGGAGGACGCGGTGAACCGGGTCGAAGAAGAGCTTGCTGCCGAGGATGCGCACCTCGAGGCTGAAGGCCTGCGCCTGGCTGTGGAGAGGCGCAAGCTGAAGGCCGCCATTGCCCTCGCGTGTCATCAACATGACCTTGACAACGCGAAGGCCGAAGCATCGCTGGCGGCTTCGCGGGAGGCCTGCTCCCGGGCCGTCGAGGAGGCTCGGGAGGCAGACCAACGACACGAGGGTGTGGAGGAGTGTGTATGGGAGCTCCAAGCCTGGAGCGACTCCCTGGAGCAGCAAATAGAGCTGCGCCACGCGACCCTTGGGTCGATGCAGGAGGCCGCCGTCGACCGGGTGGAGCTCCAGAGGCACGAGGAGGCACTGGCGCTCGAGGCCGCCGAGTGCAGCCTTGAGATGGAGCGGTTGGAGACGAGGGAGCGCCTGGCGGCCCAGGCGGAGGACGATGTTGCGGCGCACGAAGCCCGGGTCCAGGAAGAGGACGACCGCCGTGTGGCAGGAGCTTGCTCGGTCCCCGAGCGCAAACACAAGGCGAGGTTGATGTTGATCGGGGCCAAGGCTGAGGGCAGGACAGCGGCCATCGAGGCCAAGTTGGTTGAAGAGACGCGGCATGCGGATTCCTTCGCAGTCGCCCTTGGTGCGGTGCAGGCGGAGCTGTCCTCTTCCCAGAAAGAGCTGCTTCTTCTTCAATAGAGGGTCGATGACGCCGAGGCCATTGCGCAGCGGAGTGAGGACAAGCTCCGTCGGCGGCGGGTTCTGGAGCACGTGCACGCCCCCATGCTTCAAACGCTCCGAGAGAGGGCGATCACAGCTTTGGGCTGCATCTGCGAGGCTGCCGCTAGGGAGCCGCACAAGGTCAACTACACCGGCAACCTCCAATTTTTCACCGATGTGGTGACGCTTCTAGAGAACCGGTCCGAGAGGTCCTGTTGGCTTGTCGAAGAGAGGAGCCGAGCCTTGCTTGGGCGTGCCTTCTCCCGTGTCTTCAGCCATCTGCAGGACAGGGACCCCCACTTCGACTTCGATGCTGCCATCGCACCCGTGCCCATTGCCGTCCGGGGTGACCTGGCGTGGTGGGTGGAGGACACCGTGGACGCCCTCGTCAGGGCCTTTGCATCTGATGACGACAGCGTGGTTGTGGGCGCCAATGAAGGCGATGTTGTGGATGAGCCTGGCGTCGATGGAGATGCCGCCGGCGGCGGCGGGAATGCCGACGGCGCCAGTGATGCCTCCGACGACGCCCAAGATGCGGTGAGTGATATGTCCGACTGACTGCATGTCTCTGCAGTTTATCCTGCATGAAGAAGACTCAGGCTTGGCCCTGAAGAATGTAAGAGCATTTTGGGAGGGGAGGCCCCTCATGCAAAGATTTGTAATCCGTAGTCTGGTGAGCACAACGTTATGCATGAGTTTAGTCGCTAGCCCGGTGATGGTTCGGTTGATTCGTTTACCTTCTGACCCTGGCGTGCCCTGAGCGGGCCTGCGGGGGGATGCTATGCCTCTGGCGTCTTTCAATTATCCTGCTGATCCTGTGACGAGGACCTCCGGAGAGGGTGCGGAGACAGTGGTCCCGGCTGTAGGCGTGCATGGCCCGGCCCGGCTCACGAGAGGCTCCTAAGGGGGGGGGGCAGCTGACGCTAGCTTGGGGCACAAATCCGAAACCAGAACGCGAGAGATTGCTCGAACGAGACTAAACAACCCCTCCCCGAATGCACGCAAGCTTTGAACTCAAATCCAACTTAAATCCAACCGAAGAAACTTGCCGACAAGGAAGAAGCAAAAAAGGCAAGAAGGCGGAAGAAAAGCAAAAAAGCCGCGTCCGGCTCCTAGTCTAGTCTTCGACGTCTTCTCACCAGTGCGGAGCTAAGTGCTGCCACTGGGCATGGGCGGGAGCCCCAGGGCCTGAGGCCGGCACTCCTGAGACTCCGGGGCGTGTACAGCCCCAATCATTATTACGTGAGAGTGTCACGGGGCGGCGAGCTTCACAGGCGCTGGGCCTTCTTCACAGGTACGGCCTTGCTTCATATCTCAAGACAAGGGCCCCGCCTTGCGCCTCACTCTGCCACCATTGACAGTGACCGAAAACCAAGGACGACGCCAATGGGGTTGAGCGGTCGCCAGCGGTTCCCCCGACGACCATGGGTCCTCCGCCGGGGGCAGGCCATGCGGCACCTCCCCGGCGGAGGGCCTACCTCCTAAGAACACCTTGGCCCGACTGCCGCGAGGGTGAGTCCGGATCTCGGCCCCTTTCCTGCAGCCCCCTGCACCCTCCTCCTGAGGTATAAGAGGCTACATCGTTGGGGCAGCCATCCGCTGCGGCGACCTGTACCTCCTGCGACCCATGGTTAGCGTAAGCTTGATCCTGAGGGATGAGTGGTACCTGATAGTTGCTGCTGTCGGCGCACTTGTCGATGCTCTCTTGGGGTTCCTGAAAGAGCCTGGCTTCGGCGCCTCCTCGTCCCAGCCGGGCCCGAGGAACGAGTCCTGACCTCCTTCCACCTCGCGCCCTTGATCCACCATCCGGGGTACATAGGCCTCCGTGGCGACCACCTCGTGGCCTTGTTGTAGCGCCCCGTATGCCACGCAGTCTGGCTTGGGGCGTCGCCTTGTATGTGATGACGCGGTGGTCCGCCGAGGCCAAAGGCCGCGGCGCGCATCCCTTTGCCGGCCTGGGGAGGAGCCGGCGCGATCAGCCGCCCAGCGCTGGAGGTAGTGTTGGCGCTGGACCGGCCTTGGGGCCCGCATGAAATCACGTGGGCATGTAGAATGCCGTCGTGCGACCTGTCTTGGATCTGGGGCGGCAGCTGGATGCAGAAAGGGGGCGCTCCTGAGGCGGCGGCGTCCAGGAGCTCGGCCACTCGCTCCAACAACACGCCGTGGCCGCCTTCCATCAAGCGGCACCGTAGCAGCTCTCGGGCCACCGTGAGCGCGGCCCTGAAGTTCGCCTGCTCCCGTCGGGTGTATGGCGTCGTGGCAGCGGCGTGGTTCGAGGCCCTTGCTGCGGCCCGCACCTGCCGTGGCGTGAGGGCAGGCGGCGTCTGGCTGCGTCCCGCAGCGCCCTGCGGAGTGCGAGCTGCCTGAGGTGCAACGCTGAGGTCGCCCTGAGACGGCGGCACGGCGTGGGCGGGCCACGCCACCCAGCGGTCGGCGTTGGCAGCCGGGTTGCTTGACATCTGGGTGGCGAAGCGGCAGAACGCGACGCGGAGGAAGAAGGACTCCGGCGCACCCCTACCTGGCGCGCCAAATGTTGGATTTCGGGTTCTGGCAGACCCTTGAGGTTCGAACACTGGGGTGCGCGCAGAGATCTCTCCCCTACCGATCTACGTCCGATCCTCTCGTGCAACCTAAGATGAAAATGATGAACAACACAAGAGATACGAGGTTTATACTGGTTCGAGCCACCGTTGTGGTGTAATACCCTACTCCAGTGTGTGGTGTGGTGGATTGCCTCAGGGGGCTGATGATGAACAATACAAGGGAAGAATAGCCTCGCGAGAGGTGTTCTTGAGCTGGTGCGATGAACTGCTAGGGTGAGTTCAGTCGCCTCTCTCTCTCTCTGCTGGGGTTCTACTAGAATTCTAGATTCTCCCTACTCTATGGTGGCTAGCTCTATTTATAGAGGACCTGGGCCTCTCCCCGAATAATTGAGCGGGAAGGGCGCCAACAATTGGCCATTTTGAAGGGGAACATGTAGTACAAGTTATCCTGACCAAAGGTGGTCTTCGGCTGCCAAAAGCACTGGTGATGAAGCCGTCTTGGCTCCACGGTGACCTCCGTCCTGCCGCTCTGCTGGTCTTGGTCTCATTGCACCGGAATGGCACCCTTTGCCTAATGCCTTGGCATGTGCTTGGCCCCTTTGCGCCAAAGGGGAAACAAGGACCCTGCATAGGCCGGCGCCCTCCTGGCCTTGATCGTCATGGCTTGCGTCATGGGATCCTCGTGAGGTACCCTTGTATTGATCTCTCCGCCTCCTCGCGAGCCTGCCTGATGAGGCCGCTCTTGAGGAAGCTTCCTGTCATCCGCCCCGCGAGGCTTGGCCCCTCATGCGGGTCTTGAGCTCGGGCTAATGAAGATGGGCCGCGCTGGGCCCCCACTTGAGCCACGCCGCGGGCCATAGGCAGGCAAGTCTAGGGACCCCCGTTCCCAGAACGCCGACAGTAGGGTTTTACCTCCATCAAGAGGGCCCGAACCTGGGTAAAACATCGTGTCCCCTGCCTCCTGATACCATCCGCCTTACACGCACAGTTCGGGACCCCCTACCCGAGATCCGCCGGTTTTGACACCGATAACCACCATCTTTGGATCTTTTGCATCGAATTAACCATTTATTTGAGATATCGCGAGGTTCGAATCCCCACGCACCTCAAGGCGTTGTATGCCCATAGAAATGGCCATCCAGAGTCCATGCAAGATCGCTTCATATTCAGTTGCATTATTGGAGTTCGTATACATGATTTGTAATACATAACGGACTGTGTCCCCTATAGGGGATGTTAGGATGATGCCAGCTCCCAATCTGGTGAACCTTTTGGAGCTTTCAAAGTACATCACACAATTGGAGTTTGTGTTGTACTCTTTGGGGAGTTCGGCTTCTGTCCATTCAGTGACAAAGTCGGCAAACACCCGAGATTTAATAGCGCGGCATGGTTTGTATGTTATTTCAAATGGTAGAAGCTCGATAGTCCACTTGGCAATGCGGTCGGTGGCTTCTCGATTGTTTATGATGTCACTAAGTGGTACTTCAGAGGACACAATGATCGAGCATTCTTGAAAGTAGTGCCGCAACTTTGGAGATGCAATGAAGACTGCATACGCTTTCTTTTGATAATGCGGCTATCAGGATTTGCATGGTGTAAGGAGCACCGATACATAGCATACTGGTTTTTGGAGTGAGAATTTGTGTCCCTCTTCCTCTTGTTCGATAACGACCATAGCACTCACTACCTGGTGAGTTGCTGATATGTATAGTAGCATAGGTTTGCCGACGTTTGGTGCGGTAATGATTGGGTTATTTGCTAACAGAGTTTTTATTTCTTCCAACCCGGCCATTGTCGTGTCCGTCCACTCGAAGTGATCGGTACGTCGAAGTGGGCGATAAAATAGTAGTGCCTTTTCTCCCAATCCAGAGATAAAGTGGCTCAAGGCTACCACGCACCCGACTAGTTTTTGGACCTGCTTTAAGTCTGTTGGCATTGCCAATTGCGACAAGGCTCAAATTTTGCCTGGATTTGCTTTGATTCCTCTATTTGAAACAATGAACCCAAGCAGCTTTCTGGCCGGGATGCCGAAAACGCATTTTCCGGATTGAGCCATATGTCGTATGTTCAGAGGTTGTCAAATGTGAGGCGCAAGTTGTCCACCAATGATTCGACATGTTTAGTTCTGATGACTACATCATCTACATATGCCTCCACTTTCTTGCCAATTTGTTTTTCCAGGTAATGTTTGAATCAGGCGTTGGTAGGTGGCGCCGGCGTTTTTGAGTCCGAAAGGCATAGTGTTGAAGCAGAAAGGCCCATACAGGGTGATGAATGCCATTGTGGCTTGATCGGATTCCCTCATCTTAATTTGATGGTATCCGGAGTACGCATCGAGGAAGCAGAGTGAATCGTGTCCTGGAGTTACATCAATGATTTGGTGGGGCAGTGGGAAGGGGTCCTTAGGGAAAGCCTTGTTCAGGTCTTTGAAATTGACACAAAGGCGCCAGGATTTATCCTTGTTTGGCATCATGACCAGGTTTGCTAGCCACTCTGGGTGTTTGATCTCTCTGACGAATCCGGCTTCAAGTAGTTGGGCTAGCTCTTCCCCCATGGCTTGTCGCTTGGGTTTGAAAAATCACTGCAACGTTTGCTTGATTGGTTTGAAGCCTTTTATTATATTGAGGCTGTGTTCGGCCAAAATGCGTGGGATTCCTGCCATATCCGAAGGATGCCAGGCAAAGATATCCCAATTTTCACGCAAAAACACTCTTAAGGCGGCGTCGATCGTTGGATCCAGCTGCGCTCCAATGGCTGCAGTTTTATTAGGATCCATTGGGTGTACTTGAAATTTGACTATTTTGTTTACTGGCTTAAAGTAAGTGGATTTGGGCCTCTTGTCGAGCATTATGTCGTCCATGTCCACTGTAGAGCGCAGAGTAGTCAGTTCCTCGGCCGCCAGGGCCTCGAATAGTGCCTCGAGGGCTAGGGATGCGGTTTTATTGTTGGCACGAAGTGCTATATCCGGATCACTGGTGATAGTGATAACTCCGTTGGGCCCTGGCATTTTGAGCTTAATGTACCCGTAATGGGGTATAGCTTGAAAGCGGATGAATGCTTCTCGCCCTAACAGGGCGTGATATCCGCTGTGGAAAGGTGCCACGTGGAAGAGCAACTTTTCGGACCTATAGTTTTCCGGCGTGCCGAATACGACGTCGAGTTTGATCCTCCCCGAGCTTATTGCTTCTCGACTGGGGATGATGCCTCGGAATGTGGTGCCACTTTGCTCAATGCGAATTTTGTCCATCTGCATTTTTTGGAGTGTATCTTCGTAGATGAGGTTTAATCCACTGCCACCGTCCATGAGTACTTTTGTGAGCCGAAAGCCATCTACAATTGGGTTTAAGACCAAAGTGGCTGGTGCTCGGACTAATCTGGCCCTTGGCTCATCATCGGCGGTGAAGGTTATCGCCATGTCATTCCAAGGATTTACTGCAGCTACCCGGTTGACTTCGGCAAGGTCGTGCAGCGCCCTCTTGTGCCGGTTGTTGGAAGAAAAAGTCTTAAAGACCGTAAAAACATTGAGATCGGCTTTTTCCGAAGAGTGCCTCTTTGGAGGAATGCTGGTGAGGATGGCCTCACCGCTCTTAGCCACTTGTCGGAGTACCCAACATGCCCGAAGGCTATGTGTTCGTTCGGTAGTCGGTGTTGTATGTATCTGACAAGGTTTATCGAGCAGGTCGTCAAGGACCATTCTGTGTCCCGTAAAGTGCTTCACTTTTTTATCCATGGGATGATGATCAGGTGCCTCGTAGGGGTGCATCCTTTTTGTCCGTATGGTGGGCTGTTGAAGGCCGGAGGTTCCCACCGAGCTGTTTGTGCCTTCTAGGTGCTTTCCATTCCACTATACTTCTGTATGATTTTTGCCAGGTCTGCTAAGTGCAGTATGCCGCGACGGCTGAGGGCATTAAGGATTCCCTCATCCGTGCAATTAAGGTCAAATATTGAAACTGCGTCGTCGTCACGGCAGTCCTTGATCTTGTTTTTAACAAGGAGAAACCTGGCCCAAAAGTGGTGGACTGTTTCCTCAGGTTGCTGTCGCACGTACATTAGGTCGCATAAGTCTGGAGGACCTGAATTGTTTGGGGAATATTGCATGTGGTGGGCGGGCATGCTAAAATCCGTATCTTGACCCATTATTGCATCCGGAATTTGAAGAATTTGCGTAGTCACCGATCCAGGGTTTGGAGCGTCCTGGCAGTCTTCGGGCTCAACGATTGGTTCTATGTCCGGAGGACATGAGGTCTCTTCTCAAAGATGGTTATCCGGCTCGTAGGGCTCAGAAATCCGAACATAGCTTGTTCTCAACTTAGGGGGAGAAGTATCATCGGCTTGTTCATCCATGACCGCTATTAGATGGGTGATCGACGGGGATCTGATTTCCCTCTAATCGGGTTTATGCCCAATCCGATCGTAGTCTGTTGCTACTCCCAGGGCGGCGATGCAATCAAGTAGTTCATTTAAAGATGAAACATCTGATGGATCCATCTTTTCAGGGTGTCCAAGGCTGGCGCGAAGATGATGTCTAGCAATTTTGAGGGCTGCCTTTGGCTTAAAGGCCGTACGGGCGCCCATGGTGAAACCACCGAGCTGGACGAACTGTCCCGGAGCTAGGGTCTCTCCAGAGGTGATGTTGTCATTAATGACAAGGCAAGCCATCGATACCATCGTCAACGGTGCAGTGGAACTCTCAATGAAAGCACCAATGTCGGTGTCAAAACCGACTGATCTCAGGTAGGGGGTCCCGAACTCTACGTCTGAGGATCAAAGGTAACAGGAGACAAGGGGGCACGATGTTTACCCAGGTTCGGGCTCTCTTAATGGAGGTAAAACCCTACATCCTGCTTGATTGTATCTTGTATCTTCATGGCCCATCAGTCTGGACCATCATTAAGCTTGCCATCCACACAAAGGAGAGTCCCAGCTGGACACAGGGGAAGGTCTTCTATCTTGTATCTTCATGGCCCATCAGTCTGGCCCAAGCTACACAGCTCGGACACTTGAGGACCCCATAATCCAGGACTCCCTCAAGTGCCTCTACTATGAAATGTGCATGCCTATACTACGACACATGCCCTTCCTTACATGGCCACGGTTCATCACTGCAGCCTGGAGACAGACCGATCGTATGTACGCGTTCGTGACTAGAATGACAACGCTACATACGCTTCGACCAGGTGGGTCCCGATTGTCAGGCACTTCCTTGCGTGTGAATATGTAGCTGGTGGGTCCCAGTAGTCAGGGGGAATGTTTTTTCATGAAATATGGTGGCCCATCTGGTGGGTCCCTGCTGTCAGGTGGAGCAATCATTATTTTCCATGTAATAAGGAGGGACTTCTTCGCTGCGGTCGTGGACCCAGTTGTCAGCCTCTCCACGTACAGTACTCTTCCGATGGAAGTCATTCATTGATCACATTGAACACGCCGCTCCGAGAGCACCAAGGCGGTGGACGATGGCGAGGCCTAGGAAGGGGACTACACGGAGCCGGGGAAGACGCTGTAGTGGATGCCCACGCAGATAGTAGTACGAGGGTTCACTGGTTCGGCTTCGGTGTGAGGCTGTCGTCACTGCAGAATAACAGGGGGTGTGGGTGAGTAAAGGGATGGTCGGGCCAGCGGTGGGAGTAGTAGGGGGCGGTGAGGCCTCCGCGGCAGCACAGCCGGCCACAGGAGGCAGGAGCAGGCGGCACGACCGCTGCTGGTTCGGGCGGCTGGAGCAAGAAGACCAGAGGTTGAAGAAGCACTACGGCCGTTGGATGGACATCGTACGGTCATTGGAGCTAGAATCGTTCATATTGACTAAGTTGACAAAGCCCTCCATCTGCATCAACTAAGTAGGCCCACAAGTCAGCCTCCCATATGGTGGGTCCGAGCTAGCAGGGGAGTATTCATTTTTTTCTGCGTAATAAGGAGGCACTTCCTTGCGTGCGAAGATATAGCTGGTGGGTCCGAGCTATCAGCGGGGGCAACATTTTTTCACAATATACAGAGGCCCTTCCGGTGGGTCCCAGATGGCAGGTGGAGGAATCATTGTTTTGCACGTAATAAGGAGGCATTTCCTTGTGTGTGGCCATGGACCCAGCTGTCAGCCCCTCCAAATATAGTCCACTTCCGATGGATGTCGTTTGTTGACCACGTTTACCATGCCGCGCCGAGAGCACCAGTGCGGTGGATGACGGCAAGGCCTACGAAGGGAACAACATAGAGTCGGGGAAGACACTGCAGTGACTGCCCACGCGGTGGGAAGTACGAGGGTTGACTGGTTCGGCTGCCGTCGCCGGAAAATAACAGGAGGTGTGGGTGAGTAGAGGGATCGCCAGGCCAGGGATGCAAATATGGTGGGGCCATGAGGCGTTCCCGGTAGCATAGCTAGCCACGGGAGGCGGGAGCAGGCGGTTCCACCAGCGCTGGTTTGGGCAGCAGGAGCAGGAAGATTGATGTCTACTACACAACCTTCTGCTTGTAGACGTTCTTGGGCCTCCAAGTGCAGAGGTTTGTAGGAGAGTAGCAAATTTCCCTCAAGTGGATGACCTAAGGTTTATCAATTAGTAGGAGGCGTAGGATGAAGATGGTCTCTCTCAAGCAACCCTGCAACCAAATAACAAAGAGTCTCTTGTGTCCCCAACACACCCAATACAATGGTAAAATGTATAGGTGCACTAGTTCGGCGAAGAGATGGTGATACAAGTGGTATATGGATGGTAGATAAAGGTTTTTGTAATCTGAAAATATAAAAACAGCAAGGTAACTAATGATAAAAGTGAGCACAAACGGTATTGCAATGCGTTGAAACAAGGCCTAGGGTTCATACTTTCACTAGTGCAAGTTCCCTCAACAATAATAAAATAATTGGATCATATAACTATCCCTCAACATGCAAAAAAGAGTCACTCCAAAGTCACTACTAGCGGAGAACAAACAAAGAGATTATGGTAGGGTACAAAACCACCTCAATGTTATCCTTTCTGATCGATCTATTCAAGAGTCCGTAGTAAAATAACACGAAGCTATTCTTTCCGTTCAATCTATCATAGAGGTCGTACTAGAATAACACCTTAAGACACAAATCAACCAAAACCCTAATGTCACCTAGATACTCCAATGTCACCTCAAGTATCCGTGGGTATGATTATACGATACGCATCACACAATCTCAGATTCACCTATTCAAACCAACACAAAGTACTTCAAAGAGTGCCCCAAAGTTTCTACCGGAGAGTCAAGACGAAAATGTGTGCCAACCCCTATGCATAGATTCATGGGCGGAACCCGCAAGTTGATCACCAAAACATACATCAAGTGGATCAATACAATACCCCATTGTCACCACGGGTATCCCACGCAAGACATCCATCAAGTGTTCTAAAATCCTTAAAGACTCAATCCGATAAGATAACTTCAAAGGGAAAACTCAATCCATTACAAGGGAGTAGAGGGGGAGAAACATCATAAGATCCAACTATAATAGCAAAGCTCGCAATACATCAAGATCGTACCACCTCAAGAACACGATAGAGAGAGAGAGAGAGAGCTCAAACACATAGCTACTGGTACATACCCTCAGCCCCGAGATTGGTTTTCGGTGGCTACGGAGGCTTCTGGCAGCGGAACTCTCGATCTATTGTGCTCCTCGATGGTTTTAGGGTATATTGGTATATATAGGAGGAAGAAATACGTCAGGGGGGCCAAGAGGGACCCACGAGGGTGGAGGGTGCGCCTAGGGGGTGGGCGCACCCCATGCCTTGTGCCTTCCTCGTTCCTTGCCTTACGTACACCCCAAGTCTTCTGGATTGCTTCCGTTCCAAAAATAAGTTCCGTGAAATTTCAGGTCAATTGGACTACGTTTGATTTTCCTTTTCTGCGATACTATAAAACTAGGGAAAAAACAGAAACTGGCACTGGGCTCTAGGTTAATAGGTTAGTCCCAAAAATCATATAAAATAGCATATTAATGCATATAAAACATCCAAGGTTGATAATATAATGTTAGAGACGTATCAGCATCCCCAAGCTTAATTCATGCTCGTCCTCGAGTAGGTAAATGATAAAAACAGAATTTTTGATGTGGAATTCTACCTAACATATTTATCCATGTAGTTCTCTTTATTGTGGCAAGAATATTCAGATCCATAAGATTCAAGACAAAAGTTTAATATTGACATAAAAACAATAATACTTTAAGCATACTAACAAAGCAATCATGTCTTCTCAAAATAACATGGCCAAAGAAAGCTATCCCTACAAAATCATATAGTCTGGCTATGCTCTATCTTCACCACACAACGTATTTAAATCATGCACAACCCCGATGACAAGCCAAGCAATTGTTTCATACTATTGATGTTCTCAAACCTTTTCAATCTTCATGCAATACATGAGCGTGAGCCATGGACATAGCACTATATGTGGAATAGAATGGTGGTTGTGGAGAAGACAAAAAGGAGAAGATAGTATCACATCAACTAGGCGTATCAGCGGGCTATGGAGATGCCCATCAATAGATATCAATGTGAGTGAGTAGGGATTGCCATGCAACGGATGCACTAGAGCTATAAGTATATGAAAGCTCAACAAAAAGAACTCAGTGGGTGTGCATCCAACTCGCTTGCTCACGAAGACCTAGGGCATTTTGAGGAAGCCCATCATTGGAATATACAAGCCAAGTTCTATAATGAAAAATTCTCACTAGTATATGAAAGTGACAACATAGGAGACTCTCTATCATGAAGATCATGGTGCTACTTTGAAGCACAAGTGTGGTAAAAGGATAGTAGCATTGCCCCTTCTATCTTTTTCTCTCATTTTTTTATTTGGGTCTTCTCCTTTTTTATGGCCTCTTTTCTCTTTTTTTATTTGGGCTTCTTTGGCCTCTTTTATTTATTTATTTATTTTCGTCCGGAGTCTCATCCCGACTTGTGGGGGAATCATAGTCTCCATCATCCTTTCCTCACTGGGACAATGCTCTAATATGATGATCATCACACTTTTATTTACTTACAACTCAAGAATTACAACTCGATTCTTAGAACAAAATATGACTGTATATGAATGCCTCCGGCGGTGTACCGGGATGTGCAATGACTCATGAGTGACATGTATGAAAGAATTATGAATGGTGGCTTTGCCACAACTAAAATGTCAACTACATGATCATGCAAAGCAATATGACAATGATGGAGCGTGTCATAGTAAATGGAACGGTAGAAAGTTGCATGGCAATATATCTCGGAATGGCTATGGAAATGCCATGATAGGTAGGTATGGTGCTGTTTTGAGGAAGGTATATGGTGGGTTTATGATACTGGCAAAAGGTGCGCGGTATTAGAGAGGCTAGCAATGGTGGAATGGTGAGAGTGCGTATAATCCATGGGCTCAACGTTAGTCATAAAGAACTCAGATACTTATTGCAAAAATCTATTAGTTATCGAAACAAAGTACTATGTGCATGCTCCTAGGGGGATAGATTGGTAGGAAAAGACCATCGCTCGTCCCCGACCGCCACTCATAAGGAAGACAATCAATAAATAAATCATGCTCCGACTTCGTCACATAACGGTTCACCATACGTGCATGCTACGGGAATCACAAACTTCAACACAAGTATTTCTCAAATTCACAACTACCCAACTAGCATGACTCTAATATCACTATCTTCACATCTCAAAAAAATCATCAAGTATCAAACTTCTCATAGTATTCAATGCACTCTATATGAATGTTTTTATTATATCCCTCTTGGATGCCCATCATATTAGGACTAGATTCATAACCAAAGAAAATCACCATTCTGTTTACAGACTCTCAAAATAATATAAGTGAAGCATGAGAGTTCATCTATTTCTTCAAAATAAAACCACCGCCGTGCTCTAAAAGGGTATAAGTGAAGCACTAGAGCAAATGACAAACTACTCCGAAATATATAAGTGAAGATCAATGAGTAGTCGAATAATTATGAAACTATGTGAAGACTCTCTAACATTTAAGAATTTCAGATCTTGGTATTTTATTCAAACATCAAGAAAAACTAAATAAAATGAAATGACGCTCCAAGCAAAACACATATCATGTGGTAAATAAATATAT
Source organism: Triticum aestivum (assembly GCF_018294505.1). Classification (NCBI taxonomy): domain Eukaryota; kingdom Viridiplantae; phylum Streptophyta; class Magnoliopsida; order Poales; family Poaceae; genus Triticum; species Triticum aestivum. The sequence goes on from NC_057800.1 coordinate 234,701,827, forward strand.
AGCTCCAAGTAAAGTTACCGATGAACGAAGACGAAAGAGGGGATGCCTTCCGGGGCATCCCCAAGCATAGGCTCTTGGTTGTCCTTGAATATTATCTTGAGGTGCCTTGGGAATCCCCAAGCTTAGGCTCTTTCCACTCCTTATTCCATAGTCCATCGAATCGTTACCCAAAACTTGAAAACTTCACAACACAAAATTTAAAGTAGAAAATCTCGTGAGCTCCGTTAGCGAAAGAAAACAAAACACCACTTCAAGGTACTGTAATGAACTAATTATTTATTTATATTGGTGTTAAACCTACTGTATTCCAACTTCTCTATGGTTTATAAACTCTTTTACTAGCCATATATTCATCAAAATAAGTAAACAACACATGAAAAACAGAATCTGTCAAAAACAGAACAGTCTGTAGTAATCTGTAACTAACGCATACTTCTGGAACCCCAAAAATTCGAAAATAACATGCTGGACGTGAGTAATTTATCTATTAATCATCTGCCAAAATAATTGACTAAATAGCACTCTCCAATAAATAATGGCAGCAAATCTCGTGAGCGCTAAAGTTTCTATTTTTTACAGCATGATCGCAAAGACTTTCCCCAAGTCTTCGCAAAGGTTCTACTTGGCACAATCACTAATTAAAGCATAAAAACACATCCAGACAGAGGCTAGATGAACTATTTATTACTAAACATGAGCAAAAAGTAAGGAACAAAAATAAAGTTGGGTTGCCTCCCAACAAGCGCTATCGTTTAACGCCCCTAGCTAGGCATGATGATTTCAATGATGCTCACATAAAGGATAAGAATTGAAACATAAAGAGAGCATCATGAAGAATATGACTCGCACATTTAAGTCAAACCCACTTCCTATGCATAGGGATTTTGTGAGCAAACAACTTGTGGGAACAATAATCAACTAGCATAGGAAGGCAAAACAAGCATAACTTGAAAACTTTAAGCACATAGAGAGGAAACTTGATATTATTGCAATTCCTACAAGCGTATATTCCTCCCTCATAATAATTTTCAGTAGCATCATGAATGAATTCAACAATATAACTATCACATAAAGCACTATTTTCATGATGCACAAGCATAGAATTTTTATTACTCTCCACATAAGCAAATTTCTTCTCATGAATAGTGGTGGGAGCAAACTCAACAAAATAACTATCATGTGAGGCATAATCCAATTGAAAACTAAAATCATGATGAAAGGTTTCATGGTTATCATTATTCTTTATAGCATACATGTCATCACAATAATCATCATAGATAGCAACTTTGTTCTCATAATCAATCGGAACCTCTTCCGAAATAGTGCATTCATCACTAAATAAAGTCATGACCTCTCCAAATCCACTTTCATCAATATAATCATCATAAATAGGAGGCATGCTTTCATCATAATAAATTTGCTCATCAAAACTTGGGGGACAAAAAATATCATCTTCATCAAACATAGCTTCCCCAAGCTTGTGACTTTGCATATCATTAGCATCATGGATATTCAAGGAATTCATACTAACAACATTGCACTCATGCTCATCATTCAAATATTTAGTGCCAAACATTCTAATGCATTCTTCTTCTAGCACTTGAGCACAATTATCGGAATACTTATTTTCATGATAGATATTAAAAATATGAAGCTTATGAGGTACCTTTAATTCCATATTTTTTGTAGTTATATTTTATAAACTAAACTAATGCTAAAACAAGAAACAAAAAGATTCGATTGCAAGATCTAAAGATATACCTTCAAGCACTAACCTTCCCGGCAACGGTGCCAGAAAAGAGCTTGATGTCTACTACTCAACCTTCTTCTTGTAGACGTTGTTGGGCCTCCAAGTGCAGAGGTTTGTAGGTCAGTAGCAAATTTCCCTCAAGTGGATGACCTAAGGTTTATCAATCCGTAGGAGGCGTAGGATGAAGATGGTCTCTTTCAAGCAACCCTGCAACCAAATAACAAAGAGTCTATTGTGTCCCCAACACACCCAGTACAATGGTAAATTGTATAGGTGCACTAGTTCAGCGAAGAGATGGTGATACAAGTGGTATATGGATGGTAGATAAAGGTTTTCGTAATCTGAAAATATAAAAACAGCAAGGTAACTAATGATAAAAGTGAGCACAAATGGTATTGCAATGCGTTGAAACAAGGCCTAGGGTTCTTTCACTACTGCAAGTTCCCTCAACAATAATAACATAATTGGATCATATAACTATCCCTCAACATGCAACAAAGAGTCACTCCAAAGTCACTAATAGCGGAGAACAAACGAAGAGATTATGGTACGGTACGAAACCACCTCAAAGTTATCCTTTCTGATCGATCTATTCAAGAGTCCGTAGTAAAATAACATGAAGCTATTCTTTCCATTCAATCTATCATAGAGTTCGTACTAGAATAACACCTTAAGACACAAATCAACCAAAACCCTAATGTCACCTAGATACTCCAATGTCACCTCAAGTATCCGTGGGTATGACCATATGATATGCATCACACAATCTCAGATTCATCTATTCAAACCAACACAATGTACTTCAAAGAGTGCCCCAAAGTTTCTACCGGAGAGTCAAGACGAAAACGTGTCAACCGCTATGCATAGGTTCATGGGCGGACCCCGCAAGTTGATCACCAAAACATACATCAAGTGGATCAATAGAATACCCCATTGTCACCACAGGTATCCCACACAAGACATACATCAAGTCTTCTCAAATCCTTAAAGACTTAATTCGATAAGATAACTTCAAAGGGAAAACTCAATCCATTACAAGAGAGTAAAGGGGGAGAAACATCATAAGATCCAACTATAATAGAAAAGCTCGCGATACATCAAGATCGTATCACCTCAAGAACACGAGAGAGAGAGAGAGAGAGAGATCAAACACATAGCTACTGGTACATACCCTCATCCCTGAGGGAGAACTACACCATCCTCGTCATGGAGAGCACCGGGATGATGAAGATGGCCACCGGAGAGGGATTCCCCCTCCGGCAGGGTGCCAGAACGGGTCTAGATTGGTTTTCAGTGGCTACGGAGGCTTCTGGCGGTGGAACTCCCGATCTATTGTTCTCCTCGATGGTTTTAGGGTATATTGGTATATATAGGAGGAAGAAATACGTCAGGGGGGCCACGAGGGGCCCACGAGGGTGGAGGGTGCGCCCAGGGTTGGTGGGCGCGCCCCCTGCCTTGTGCCTTCCTCGTTGCTTCCCTTACGTACAACCCAAGTCTTCTGGATTGCTTCCGTTCCAAAAATAAGTTCCATGAAGTTTCAGGTCAATTGGACTCCGTTTGATTTTCCTTTTCTGCGATACTCTAAAACAAGGAAAAAATCAGAAACTGGCACCGGGCTCTAGGTTAATAGGTTAGTCCCAAAAATCATATAAATAGCATATTAATGCATATAAAACATCCAAGGTTGATAATATAATAGCATGGAATAATAAAAAATTATAGATACGTTGGAGACGTATCAAAGATCACAGACCGAAGAAGCACGATTGTCGTTAGATTGACATCTAAGGTCTAACGCTGGTAGATTCGATTGTTGACTAAGTTTCTTCTTTTGAAAAACCTTGTGTATGGATGAACTTAGTAGGCCCACAAGTCAGCCTCCAAATCCATGGCAGACAACATAGAGCCCGTTTGCTATTTTTTAATAATTTGCAGCCCATTTGCTAATTCTTAAGTAATTTATTCAACCCATTTTCTGCCCAGGACCACGGTCAAAAAGTTCAAACTTATTTTGCATATTTTGGTGGAGTCCGAACTGTTGTAATCCTGAAATGATAAACATTTATTTTTAAGAACTTATTGATTTGCCAAAAAAATCTTTTTGTTTTTGTAAGAAGATAAGACGTGGGACAATTGAGTTGGTTTAAGGGAAAACCAGTGGTAAAAAAATCAGTGCTGGGAGGGAAAACAACAACAAAAATAAGGATGTAAATTTGAAAAGGGAATTTATGTATTTTCAATATAATGATACATGTATATTAACTAGTAAAATTATAGGTAGAGATTAGAAAACGGAAGTAGGGCATGGCGTTTCAAGAGGAAAATAGAACTGGGTTGTGTGTTTGATTTAGTAAAAAAACTGCATGCGGATGTTCTAAGACAAAACATAACTAACTTGACGGGCCAGAGGCCAGAAGATACCTGCTGGATCTTTGTGCCCCGTTGTCGTCATGGGCTGGGCCTATTAAAAACAAAACCAAGACTAGGCAGTCTACAGCCCAGTTGAAACTTTCTTGACCTGAATAAACAATATACCCGCTCAATAAACGAGAGAATTCTGCAAGTACAGACTGAGAACTAGGATCCGACAGGTATATTGTTCTTTCATTGTGATAATAAGTGCATGCACTTGTTTCAAAAAAATTGGAGAACTGGGAATTCAAACGGTAGGTGCTTATGCTACCCATCAAATAAAAATTAGGTGTCTGAAAATTCGTTTCGAAACAAAAGATTCAGCTTTATATCCACGTCAACCCTTGGCATGATGGTCGGAAGCAAATGCCAAGTTCGTACCGAAAGATCGTTAACAATAGTACCAACTGTGGACGACAAGGTAGTACAAGTACCAATACCAAACTAACTTATAATCTTTTTAGTCATGGCCCTAGTGTTCGTCTGGTAGAAACTCTTGCAGAAGACCAGCTCCCGCTCCTTCTCTTGCTCTAGGTCCCCTAGGTGGTACTGGTGCATCACCAAGTTGGTCATATGCTGGTCGAAGTTCTTGTTGGTGTGCAGCACCAGAACCTTTTTGTTGCCCGTCTGCCGGCCGTTTACCATCATCGGCAAGGTATTGCCGATCTTGAGCCACATTGCGTGCATGCCGCACTCCGACTGTATCTTGCGACGCATCCACGTGCCCCATTTGAACGCCCTGGAGTTGCGCTGGAAGAAATGCTTGCATAGGCCACTCAGTGTGATACCTGCAGTATTGTCGAATACAGGTTTTAGTGTACGTAGTTGGCATTTTCATAACATCTTTGGCATGTTGCAGTCACTTGTTTCACTTTTTATTAACTGTCACATTGTAATTGCTTCACTAGGTCTGTGTCTAAAAAGAAAAATATAGCTATAAACAAAGGAATATGTTTGTGCAAGTAGACGGCTGATCGGCGTCTTACCTGGAAGTTTCTCAGGATGGGTGTAGCATATGTCGTGCTCGCTGTCGATGGTTGGTATGAACAAATTGATGAGAGGGTAAGATCTCGTGCTGCCAGCACTCACTTTGGCCTCAAGGTGCTCGATCAGCATGGAAGCTTGATCCCAGAAATTGATATATATATGGCTTCTGCACAACATCTCCATCATCATTATCAGTACATCCTACGCAAGTGAGTTAGGATGCACTTGATCCCAGAAAGGTATCTACCATTCAAACCAGAGGAGTGCTTCAAACTAACAATAGTACATAATATCCAACAAAAGAGGGTCATGCTACAGCAGCAGGATACATGGCTCAGTCTAGATATCAGTACAAATCAAGTTGTGCATATTTGCTGTTGGCATGAGCCACATCGCCGCATGTCGGGTTTGCAAAAGCCAACCATCGCATGGAAGCTTGATGCCTTCCACACACTAAAGATTATCTGGCAAAAAGCTGTGTCGATGAGTCTCTAGATATGGTGATTCATGAAACCCATGGTATGATGTGTAAACACAGTTCCCCCTAGCAAATGGAAGTTTCATAGCACGGTAATCATCGCCGGTGATATGATCGATGATTGGTTGGATGATCGGATAATTGAGCTCGAGGAACATGGAGTGGTTGCCGAGGCTGTAAACTCGCCTCTAGTTGAATACGCCTGGCGCAATGGAGCTGGGATCTTTCTCGAACACGAAGCAGCCATAGCCATCAATGTCACGAATGCCCCAGGCATTGTACCGCATGTGGTTTGATGTAATGGTTTGGTTAATTTGGTATGTGCGAATGAGCATCAAATGACCGCCATCAGCTGAACGAGCGATAAACTATGACCCATCGGCTGGTATAATTCCAGGTCCAGGAATCATGAAGGCCAGCGCATTTGCGCCTGCTGCAACAATTCAAATTGGAGACCAAAAGGACAAAAATAAACAATCATGTTCAGAGTATGTGTGGAATTAAGATTATTATAATAGTGGCACATATCATAGACACAGAATTGCAATGTCGTGGTCATAATCATGCCCCAAGTTAAAAAAATAAGCCAATGGCTTTTGTATTCTAGCAATATGGCATGGTTCAGACATCATGTAACAATGAGAGGAAAACAGCTATGACAGGGCCTACTCATATTCTACCATAGCACTTACTACTATTCTCATATCAACTCTAAGCAATAACATGTGTTCTTATAAAAATCTTGGAAATGAGAGTAACATATAGCAATCATGAGGTTATACTCATAATATCTATTCTAACAATCATTAGATGCCAATTGTTCTCATATCAACTCTAACAATAACATGTGTGGTCATAATAATCTTGGAAATGAGAGGAACATATAGCAATGATGTGGTTATAGACATACTGTCTATTCTAAATTTGCAAGAATGAACAGGCAGTCGGATTCATAAGGTAAAGATGAGATGAGATAGAACAATTACGCGATGATAGATTCCACCAGTATAGGCAGCCAATCTGTGCGTCGACCGCGTAAACGATGCCATCATGCACTATAGCATCAGACAGAAATGTTGCCTCAACAGGAATGATGATGAGCCATAACCATGTATGGTGACCGGATTCCAGATAGACTAATCCCATGTTGAACAAGGCGATGATCTTGTAATCCATGTAGTCTTCTGATGGTGTGGGAACTTCGCAAATTACAACCTTCAGCAAATAGAGGTCAAGCCAAAAGCTCGATGCATCGTGTGCATAGTAGGCAGGAGTGTCCGGTGGGCCGCGAGGCTCGATGGCGGCAGTATCCAACGATGGAAGGGTGATCTCTCGATGTGTGTAGATATCCACGAGACGCCACAGACTACCGGATTGGTGGATGAGGACGATCCAGTTGCCCTTCATGCCCACCCACTAGTGGTTGCGCATGAAGGACAGGTGGACGGATAGTGGTAGCATGTCGAGGGGCACCACGACAACCTCCGTAGGATCGTCAAGTCGGTGTCTGGGCCACCTGCGAGGATCGGGCATCAACAAGCAGAGTGTCTGGAAAAGAGTCGGCCGGTTGCAGACGAGTAGACGGTACAAAGACACCGAGCATGCGTCCCAACGGACAGTGCTGAGAAGGTCCATACGATTACAGATCTGCTCCAAGAGAACATCGGGGAGGGAATTCCAATCGCGGCCCTGCGTGTCATTCGGTTCTTCCATAGGGTTTTTTAGGGCGCTGAGTGATTGGGGTTTTCGGTGCCCAGTGAGCTAGCGAGGAAGTGGATTCGGGCGGGCGAGTGAAGAAGATGGCGTGTGTGGCCGAGAAGTGAGCGGGGGATATGGTACGTGCGCGCTACCAAGGAAGATGGCGCGGGCTACCAAGGAAGAAGAAGAGAGGAGGAAGAAGAGTGAAAGATGGGGAAGAAAGTGCGTTAAATCTCAATTCTACTAGTACTACCACTACAAAAAAAGACACATCCGTGACATTTTGGGCCAAATGAAATTTTTTTTCTATCATACTTATGACACTTCTATGCTGATAATTGTGACAAAACCCGGTATCATCATAGATGTGGTGGGCTCCTACTTCGATGACAAAAAATCATGACAGAAAATGGGCTTTTCGTCCTGGGCGGGCTGGAGACACAGCCACATGACATTCTTTGGGCCGTCCATAATGGAAAAAACTGTGGTAGAAGCAAGGGCGAGGAAAATATCGGGGTGTTCCCGGTTACGGTGGGTGGTCGGGGCCGAGCGATGAGCATTTCTCTTGTACACGCACGCGCGTGGGTGCGAGGCGTTGGGCTCTAACTGAACCCGAGCGAGGTGTTGGGCTCGAACTAAACCTGAGCGATTGCACTGCAGGCTATGCATTACTGAACCCGAGCGATCGATCGATGGTTCTTAACTGAACCCGATCGAGCGATTCCTTCGCTACTGCTGCTAACTGAAGCCGATCGATGCTGCCTCTAGATGAACAGTGAGCGTTGATGGGGGATTCGGGTGAACAGTTCCCGGTGGGGGTGGATGAACAGGACCCCGTGGTGTTGCCTCTGAATGAACAGGACCCCGATCGATCGAACCAGTTGGGGCTGGATGAACAGGACCTTGTGGAGGGCAGGATGAACAGGACCACCCCGTGGAGGGCTGGATATATGGTAGACGGTGGAGGGCTGGATGAATAGTAGCCCGTGGAGGGGTGGTTGAACAGGAGCCCGTGGAGAGGGCTAGTTGAACAGTAGCCAGTGGAGTAGCGCGCGGTGGAGGCTGGATGAACAGGAGCCCGTGGATGAACAGTCGGAGGTGGAGGCTGGAGGAGGTCGACGGTGGATGAACAGTAGCCCGTGAAGTCCCGTTTTGCGGTACGCCACACCCCTCCCGATGAACAGGACCACAGTTTCGACTGTAGCGCTCCAACACAAGTCCGTTTCCTCTGTTTTGCGGTATGCCACACCCCTCCCGATCAACAAGACCCCGTTTCCACCGCAGGAGGTCCGTTTCCTCCGTTTTGCGATATGCCAGACCGCTCCCGATGAACAGGATCCCGTTTCGACTGTGGCCGGTCGAACACAAGGCCGTTTCCTCCGTTCTGTGGTACGCCAGGCCTCGTTTCCATTGGCTGTTTCGTCCAAGCCCTCCCGATGAACACGACGACACATTCCGTTCCAACCCAGCCAGTTGGTTCCCCATGAACACGATGACGACGATGTTTCTCCGTTCTGACCCAGCCATGTACACGAGCCCTGGCCGTACGTATGCGCGAGTAGGCGTTCGAGACCCTGCCCGTATGTACGTATGTGGCCGTATTTTCTTTCTTGCACACTGGCTGATGTACGTACATGTACATGCTACGCATGCGCCTCTCCTACGACACGTGCGCGCCTCTACATCGACCAGTATGTACGTACGCGTTCGTGACCAGAATGACAACGCTATGTACGCTTTGACCAGGTGGGTCCCGACTGTCAGGCTCTTCCTTGCCAGCGAAGATGTAGCTTGTGGGTCCCAGCAGTCAGGGGGGCGAATCATTTTTTTGCCCGGACGCACTTCCTTGAGTGTGAAGATGTAGCTGGTGGGTCCCAGCAGTCAGGGGGAAACATTTTTTTCGCGAAATACGATGGCCCGTCTGGTGGGTCCCTGCTGTTAGGTGGAGGAACAATTATTTTGCGCGTAATAAGGAGGCACTTCCTTGCGGCCGCCGTGGACCCAGCTGTCAGCCTCTCCACATACAGTACTCTTTTGATGGAAGTCATTCCTTGACCACGTTGACCACGCCGCGCCGAGAGTACCAGGGCGGTGGACGACGGCGAGCGGCGAGGCCTAGGAAGGGGATGACGCGGAGCCAGGGAGGACGCGACAGTGGAAGTCCGCGCGGAGAGGAGTATGAGGGTTTAATGGTTCGGCTGTGGTGTGAGGCTGCCGTCGCCGTAGGGCCTATGCCAGCGGTGGGAATAGTAGGGGGCAGTGAGGCCTCCGCGGCAGCACAGCCGGCCACGGGAGGTAGGAGCATGCGGCATGACCGGCGCTGCTTTGGGCGGCTGGAGCAAGAAGACCAGAGGTTGAAGAAGCACTACGGTCGTTGGATGGACATTGTACGGTCACTTGAGCTAGAATCGTTCATATTGACTAAATTGACAAAGCACTCCGTCCTCGTCAACTTAGTAGGCCCACAAGTCAGCCTCCCACCAAGGTGGGTCCTAACTAGCAGGGGGAGTATTCATTTTTTTGTGCGTAATAAGGAGGCACTTCTGGTGGGTCTGAGCTGACAGTGGGGGGAACGTTTTTTCGCGAAATACGGTGGCCCATCCGGTGGGTCCCAGCAGTCAGGGGGGAAACATTTTTTTCGGCAAATACGGTGGCCCGTCCGGTGGATCCCTGCTGTCAAGTGGAGGAATAATTATTTTCCGCGTAATAAGGAGGCACTTCCTTGCGGCTGCCGTGGACTCAGCTGTCAGCCTCTCCACGTAGAGTACTCTTCCGATGGAAGTCGTTCCTTGACCACATTGACCACGCCGTGCCGAGAGCACCAGGGCGGTGGACGACGGCGAGCGGCGATGCCTAGGAAGGGGACGACACGGAGTCGGGGAAGACGTGGCAGTGGAAGCCCACACAGAGAGGAGTACGAGGGTTCACTGGTTCGACTGCGGTGTGAGGCGGCCGTCGCCGCAGAATAATAGCGGGTGTGGGTGAGTGGATGGATGACCTGGCCAGCGGTGGGAGTAGTAGGGGTGGTGAGGCCTCCGCGGCAGCACAGCCGGCCACGGGAGGCAGGAGCAGGCGGCACGACTGGCGCTGCTTTGGGTGGCTGGAGCAAGAAGACCAGAGGTTGAAGAAGCACGACAGTCGTTGGATGGGCATCGTACGGTCACTGCAGCTAGAATCGTTCATATTGACTAAGTTGACAAAGCCCTTGGTACGCGTCAACTTAGTAGGCCCACAGGTCATCTTCCGAAATGGTGCGATGTCAGGGGGAGGAATCATTTTTTAGGCGGGTGAAGCTAGAATATCCGAGATTGAAGAAGAAGCACACCATCCGTTGGATGGACATCGAACGACCACTACTGCTAGAACCGTGTGTTGACTATAACATGTTGACAAAGCTTTGCATACACGTCAACTTTTTTTAGGAGACGCGTCAACTTAGTAGGCCCACAAGTGTGTGGCAGAGAACTTATAGCCCATTTGCAATTTGTAAGAATGTACAGCCCATTTTTGAATTCTAATGGAATTTACTACAACCCATTTACAGTTTGTTAAAAGTACAACCCATTTTCTAGCTAGGACAATGATTAATAATTTCAACCAACCATTCAAGACATAATTCAATAAAATTTCCCACATTTTGATGGGATCCGAAATATTTTTATCCCGAAATTTCTAGTCAGATTAAATATAAATTTGTATTACGTAAAAATCTAACGAAACGTTGCATGCGCAACAATTAAAAATTAAGATTTTCAAAATCCATAAATAATATTTTATAAAATAATTTTGTGCTTGGCGCATTCTTATATAGTTACTGCCTAGTTTTTATAATTACATCCCATTTATTATTTTTTAAAGCCCATTCTCCTGTTAAGCCTAATGCATCCCTCCTAGGAAAGATTTACAGCCGAGCGGGGCGGAGAATAACAAGTTGACCTTGCCTAGGTATTCCTAAAAAAACGTATAGCTGGGCTAGCCATTTTCATCTTGAAAAATATTAATATCTGGGCTGGATATCTGTCCTGGGCTAGATGGGCCACAGCCCGCCCAGTTAATACCCTGCTCTCCTTTGAACAACAACGAAAGCATCGCCAAGAAAAACTCTGCAGTGCTCACGCCTCAAAAACACAAATACTGCTCAAGCTGCTTGGTCCCAGTTGTCGGCTGCACCTTGTGCAATTCTCTCGTTTATATTGACTACATAGGTTGACAATGGTGTGAGACCATGATGTCAGGAAACCAGGAGGAAGCAAAAATATATAGTTGTATATAATAAGGAGGCACTTGCGTACGTACGGCTATGACCCAAGTGGGTCCCTACTGTCATCCAGTCAAAATAAAGTCATCTCCTGAATCCTCATGTTCATTGACCATGTTAACAATGCTCGGCGCCACGGCGAGCACAACAACTCAAAGGACAACGGAGAGGGCCTCGCGGGCCCTATGGATGGTCTGATATAGCGCCCACTGCTCGTTCAGGAAGCCAGGATCATCGGACACTTATGAGCACCTTCGAGAGACTGAGACGGCATGAAACGGTAAGGCCGCGCTTGGGAGCTCTGGTTTATTTCACACATGTATTAAGATACAAGTGTAAATGACTCATCATCGGAAACAACACGTAAAATACAGGCATAATGAAACCGAGGGCCCGAGGTCTGTAAGTAAAACCGGCGGTTTACGTGTGTAATTTGAGAGACCGGTGTATATTCTACTAGTCGAGATCGACCAACCAAGCGCTTCACCCGAGACCATCTTCTTTTATTTACAAGCATCAGTTTTACAAGCGGTTTTTGTTGGAAAACGACGATCCAATCACGGCCTAAGATGATGAGTTGGTCGGAAGATCATATAGTTTCATGTCTAACCTACCCGACTTGTCGTATAGGCTATGAATGAAACATAAGACGATGAACTTCTTAAGCGTAGAAGCAACAGAAGAGGATGATCTTCCTAACAAGCAAATCACTACCATTAGATCGACATGCAAAACAATAAGAAGCATTATTCTCAGGAGGCACGGTGAACAGCTCGTGATGCCGCATGCCACAACATTCCAAGCTCAACTTTGCAACCAAACACAAGGCCTGGCATTACATAGACAATATTCAGAACAAAATCTTAAAATATCTTACATAAGTCAACATTCATGTGACTATGCATCTCAGCAGAGTAAATATTTACTTCTGAACTGAAGGCAGGAATAGGAAAAAACAATCAACGTTGCTCACAGCAAAGGGCGTCCCACTCAAAAATATCAAATGCATGTCTTCTGGCTAACATCAATGAGCAAAAATTGACAAGGTTTTCCAGTTCCAATATATTAAACTAATGTCAACTTTGACAAGCTTTTCCAATTCAAAATATGTAATGCCTATGATTGTGGAACGGGTATGATTTGTTATCAGTTTGTCCTCTGATAGTCCGGTGGCTCAAGGTGACGACGAATGATTAGAGAACCATTCAATGCATTGTGCATGATGTGGAGTATTATGGAGGACACGAACAATCTGAACATTTTGTGCAGTTCCACTAAAATCAAGCTGAGCATCCCTGTGGATTTCGTATTTATATGCTGCCAGAAAACAAAGACACATCGGCACACACATGAATATTGGCCCCAGTGTCAACCCACCAATCGGTGGACTAACAAACTGAAAGTACGGTAAAGAGATTACCATACCCAGATGCCCCATCATTGTTGCTTAGAGTGACATTGACAGACATGGAGTCCTGTCCTGGCTTCCTTGTACTTGTTTGTGCACTTGTTTGCCCAGTCTTCCTCCGAACCACAAGTAAAGCAGCCACATCTCTTTTTGTATTTCTTCTTACCCTTCTTAATGGCCGACGCTGGCAGCACCATTCAAACATATAGTCCGGTGGCTCAAGGTGACGATGAATGATTAGAGAACCATTCGATGTATTGTGCATGATGAAGTATTATGGAGGACACAAACCATCTAGACATTTTGTGCAGTTCCACTAAAATCAAGCTGAGCATCCCTGTGGATATCGTATTTATATGCTGCAAGAAAACAAAGACACAACAACACACACATGAATATTGGCCCCAGTGTCAACCCAGCAATCGGTGGACAAACAAACTGAAAGTACGGTAAACAAATTACCAAACCCAGATGCCCCATCATTGTTGCTTAGAATGACATTGACAGATTTAGAGTCATGTCCTGGCTTCTTGTACTTGTTTGGGCACTTTTTACCCAGTGCACTCCACGTGTTGTAGAGTTTCCTATGCTCTCTACAGACTAGTCATGTCACCAGCGTCTACTAATACTCTGTAAAGCTTCTCAATCATTCCTTGTGTAATGTAGCGCAAACAGTGACTACTTCTTTCTACAAAGTGGTAAGACCAACTGGACCCACTAATGCAGCAGTTTTCCTTAGACACATTGGCTCATTTTGTGCAGTTCAACTAAAATCAAAGTCGGAATAAAACCAAGCTTTAATTTTGATATCCCTATAAGCAACAAAAGGTATAAGGGAAACAATTATTAAGAAATAGCGGTTGATGACTTGTACTCCCAGAAGAAAAAACATCTACTGATCTACCTTATCTTAATGGGAAACAAAGAAGGAGAGTAGCAATTCTCAATCAGTGTGATTCTTTCATATTAACTGAGACATTATCTTAACAATGCCTTGTTGCAACATGTATAAAGAATGACAAAGCAGGAAAGTATCATTCCCAAAATAATGCGACTGGTTCAGTTTAACAGAGACATTATCTTAACAATACCTTGGTTAAACATGTAGAAAGAACTACAAAGCAGGATAGTGCCATTTGTAAAACACTGTAACTGATACATTATCTGAACAATACATTTCTTAAACATGTACTCCGGCCGATCCCTAACAGAAATGGTACTCCCGCCGATCCCTAACAAGTGTTGCAGTTTTGAACTAAGATTTAGTAGTTAATTCTGAGGAAAGTCGGTACTGGCCTTTCAAGACAAGATTTGAAACAACTCATGAGGAAGACCTAAGAGAGATCTCAACACATATATGGAAATCCGGTCTCATTTTGTGCAGTTCCACCAAAATTAAGCGAAGAAAAATGTCGCAATAGCAACAAGTTGAATAGATATCCCTGTTTTAACAGAGGCAAAAAAGGAATCAATTACTAGCCAATAAAGGAGGATGAAACATGCGGCCACAAAAGTGGTAATCCCGCCAATCCCTAACAGGTGTTGCAGTTTTGAAATAAGATTCAGTAATTAATTCTGAGAGTGGCATTGCTTAATTTTACCAGCGGCATTAGATTAACAAAAATCATAAATAGTTCCAGTGGAGAGTGGGTGCAACAACAACATGTGCTTCCATCTACTTATAAAGGGGGTGATGCAGAGTTTGTTGTAACAAAGCAACAAGCATAATGTTTGGGTTGGTCCCATTTTTGTTCACTACTTAATGGGAAAAGACAACAATACAATAGCTTCAATTCAACATTTATTTAAAACAGTACCAATACAAGTAGCACATCATCTCAAAACACACTGCACGATCATGTGGATGAAGGCAAGTACCAACCTGTCATGACGCACACAAGATCACGTACGAATCTGCCAACAAGAATAGGAAATCCAATCTCGTTTTGTGCAGTTACTCTAAAATCAAGTAAAGTCGCCAGTGTGACATTTAAGTTTTCTATAGCAACAAGTTGAATAGATATCCCTGATTTAACAGAGGCAAAAAAGGAAACAATTACTGCCAATAAAGGAGGATGAAATATGCAGCCACAAAAAGAAGCATCTACCTTATCTTGATGGGAAACAAAGTATAGGACAGTAGCATTTCTAAAACGGTTGCATTGATTCATATTGACAAAGAAATTCTCTTAAAATAGTTTAGTAGTTAATTCTGAGAGTGGCATTTCTTAAAATACAATAGCTTCAATTCAACATTTATTTAAAATAGTACCAATACAAGTAGCACAACATCTCAAAACACACTGCACGATCATGTGGATGGGACACGGGACATGCTAGCACCATGTGCATCCACACGTATAAATGGGTGATGCAGAATATGTAGCCAAGCAGCATATCTGCGTTGGTCCCATATTTGTTCTCTTTGAAACTTCTTCCGATGTGAGGGCAGCAAATCTAGTCCTACACAAACTATCCAAACCCCCAATTTCTTTCCCTTTTCAACAAAGAGTTCGGTTCCTTACAAATGTGTGTACTGGGTTACCCCCTTTTCCCTTTTCGACCAACAAAGCGGATGGATAGCTAGTCTATACTACTTTCCCTCCCTCTTTTCCTCAATGAAGCACGTCCTAGATTCATGCTCCACCCCACCGCACCCTTCTTACCTCTTTGAACCATGACGTAGATTCGACTACAGAATCGAAAAAGATCAACATGCAGCTAGATCAATGACGATTTTAAAGAAACTTATACCTTAGGGTCGTCGGGATGTGGCAAGGCGTGCGGCGGGAGGTCGGATCTGCCCACACTACGTACGACAACGAGGAAGAAGGGGTCGGTGGCCCTCTCGCACAGGCGCTGGGTGAAAGAGAAAAGCACAGTCGGTAGTGGATTGCCTCCCTCGCCGAAGGCGATAGATAGAACGTTGCACCTCCTCCCCTTCCAGGTGCGACGGCATCCGAACGCCTCCTTCGCCAAATGTGAGGGGGTGAGAGAGACAAAGGCCACAAAGCAGTCTTGTTTAGATCTGGTGAAGAGGGTGAGAGACAGTGAATATAGCAAACCCTAGCAAAGGGACGCTAAGCCTCCAGCGTGTGTGTGTGTGTGTGTATAGGGTTGCGCTATTCTTCACCCCCTCTCTATTTTGACGTCAATGCACCGTATTTTTAGGTTTTGTAAATTTTGTCATATTTCATACGTAAAAAGAGAACGTAAGAAAGTATATACTCACCATAAAAAATATTTTATGTTATCTAAAGTTACGAACGTAAAAACGTACATAAAAATGCGATATGTTTGGTGTTATAACCTATTTTTTTTATTTTCTTATACCAAATTTTATGTAGTGAATCAGTATGAATGTAACTATTTGTATTACAAATGTAATTTGTTTATGAAGCGATCGTAAGATTACCTCGGGTGAAGAATAACTTATTCTGCACCCTGGGTGATGAATAGCAACACTATATATATATATATATATATATATATATATATATATATATATAGTGCGGCGAGAGTGTGGAGAGTGCAAACCCTAGCGAACAAGCGATGTGGCTCCAGCTTATATATATATACGGGTTTAAATTGTGTAAGTACGAAACGAAACTCTTTATTTAACGTACCATTGAAGAAAACTATTGTCCACGCGTCCTGGTCGCACTTCCTGTCCTTCACTTGCGGTACACTACCCTCCCTTAAGTGAACAAGCACACATGCGCCAAATTATCGAAAATGTGTGAGAGTGTGTACACATAAAGAATTTTAATTTCAGTTATCGGAAAGGTTTCAGAGTATGTACAGTTTGCCCTCTCTAATAATTATGGTTTGTTGTGTTCGGCCTCAACTTGGTCAAACTTTACAAAGTTTGACTTTAGTCAAATCTAATATGCGGAGTAAATAAAAATGGAGGGCTACTACGTCCATCCGGGTTTTTAGTCCACACCATTTTTTAATCAAAGTTAATAGCTGGACAAATAAAATTATAGGGGAGCTGGAGACAAAGTTGTGAGAAGGCTTAGAAATCAATACAAAACTTGTGCTCTTAGTACCAACGTCGATCCTTCTTCGAGGAAACATTTGGTTCATAGCCAATTGGGTGATAAAATTGCACCAATGTGAAAGATGACTGTGTCTCCAACACAACCAAGGTGAACTGACGAAGGATATCATCTTTGTGGGTAACAAGCAAAGAGCACTGATGGAAGACCACTTGTTTTTCATTGAAAATCGATCAGCTTCACCAGCCGACGCAACCATGAGGCGGAACCATGAGCATCGATAGGTCATCGTGGTGATGCATCATCCATTTGGCATCAAGTTTGGGTGAGGCACCTATGAAGTTCGACAAATCCTCACTGTGGTCTGTTTCTTCTCAGTAGTCAAGCTCGAGGAAGGAAGAACCATGTTGCAGAGGACAGTGAGGCAGAACAACAATGGCCATCCAATTTTGTGCAGTTCCACTAAAATTGAGGAAGACATGCCCAGGTATGGAGATACACATCGCTGTTTCCAAAAATATAAAAAAGGGATATAGTGTTGTTACTTTGTTTTACAAGATTAACAATGACATCTCAATTTTCAATAAGAATTATGAAAAGTACACCAACAAACAGAAGCATCATGATTATCTTGATGGGAACTAAGTCAGGATACCCGAGAAAAAAACATTTCTTCATTTAACCAGTGATAGTATTAGATTAGCAGCAGCAATAGGAGCATATGGACAATGACCGCATAACCACCATGTACTTTTTGTCGAAACAACATGTATACCTCCACCGGGGCATAAATCAAGACAAATTTTCGAGTGGCATTTCCTCTATAATAGTAGGTGATGTTGGACCAGCCGACGAACCCTAGCTACTATACATGAGGAGCTGGGGAGTAGTCGCATAGAAGAAAATCCGCATGTAGCGACCTAGGGAGCTGGACCAGTACAAGAAGTTATACCTCAGGTGGGCGAGATGTCACTTAGGCGGGCGGGCGGGATCTGCCCACACGATGGCAGCGAACAAGGGCGCGGAGGACCTTCGTCCGCGCCAGCACCGACTCCGAGAGGATAGTGCGCATCAGCTTCCTCCATCGTTGACGGCGACAAAGTTAATGCTACACCTCCTCACCTCCCGCAGTGGACGGGATTCGGCCGGATCTGTGACCACCGGTGAGGAGAGAGATAGTGTGGACACTATCATCTTGTTTTGATATGGAGAGGGTGAGAGAGCGAGACGCGAGAAACTCTATCAAACAAGAGGCTATAATGGAGTAAAACAATCTCTCCATAGTAGTGGTTTTAAATAGAATACACGCGTTCCCGGAAAAAAGAAGCGAAAACTGGCGGACAATTTTTTAACGTACCAAGAAAGAAAACTCGATCAAAAACACACCCCCGCTTCCAGGCCGCGAGAGTCGTCGCGCGCACACACATAGACATAGACATGTATATCCGTGTTTACGTAAAATTCCATTTCCATCTCCATCTCCAATCATATTTGTCCAACTGACACATTATTTACATTGTTAATTATATACACGGCAATATTAACATACATCATCTCTTGTTTGTGGGCGTCCGGACTGCTGCCATGGCCGCTCCTGACCAACCCAAACCCTCTTCATCACCCGCGCGTGCTTCCTGCCCGAAACGGTCAGTGCCGCATTAATGCCCGACCAGAGCGAACGTGACCTCTCACTAGCGCCGGCATTGAAGCGATGCGCCGGCCGAGAGAGCGTCACCTGCGCTGCTTCCTGGTGCACGCGACTGCTCCGCGTTCAAAGGTCGCAATAGCCGGCCACAACATGCATGTAAAAAGTTCTTGGGAGTCCGTGCTACAACTAGCCGTCCTCCCCCAACTCGTCAATCTCTTCCAGTAGTACTAGTACTCCATGGCGCGATCCATCGACAAGCAGGCGGGTAAGTTATCGTATACTCGGTTTGCGGTGAGTGGCATGCCGAGCGACCGTGTGGGGTCGAGCTGTGGAGGGGGGTGAGACACGAACGTGACAGATGTTATTTAAACATTGGTTTTGCTCGATGGCGCGATCCAACGAAACGAAACGTTGGTTTCTCTTCATTTCCATTTTTTCTTTGGAAAAACAGAAACTTTCCACTCCATTTTCATTCCTACTCCAAGGTTGCCCCGTTACAACATTCCATCAAATACAAAGGAAAATTAACACGCATGCTGATGCATCTCAATGATTCACAGATCATAGTCAATATTTACTTCACAACTAAAGACAAAAGTTGTGAGAGCGTGTACGAAAGAAAAACTACTGATGGGGTCACTACGACTTAAACCCTAAACCCTAAACATGATTTAATTTCCTGGCCAGGTAGAACCTATCAAAGGAAAGATGGCTGGCACCCTCGGATCATACGATGCTTTTGTGCAGTTCCACTAAAATCGAGCTGGGCATCCCTGATGGCAAAGATATTGAAGAAGTGTGATTAGAATAATAGTACTGGCACTAGTTCATGAGACATAAACTCATCACAAGAAGAAGCCGGTAGAAGTAGAGAAAGATCGACATGGAGATGGAGCTACATGGGGAGCTGCGCCAGTGGAGCAAGCCGGCTCCAAAAGGAAGATGGACTACCTGGGACATCGGGCTGTAGCTAGAAGGGCGGTTGGGACGCGCATCGGCCCATACTGCGGTGACCCCCGATTGGGACGCACCGACTAAGGATTTTCTCCCTCGCCGATGTCGACCGCGTCTATGCAGAACATTGTTCCCTTCCCCCAGCTACGGGATCAGGCCGGATATGTGACCAGCGGTGTGGCCACCGTTGTTCTATGCTTGTGAAGAGAGCAACCCAAGCAAGCAGTCTTGTAGCTTAGGCTCCTGCTAATGTATATATAGTGGTTTTATTTTTCTCTCCATATAAACCATTTTATATTACGTATGTGTCATTGAAGAGTGAAATGATGGTTGCTTCTTCCGACTAACTTACTGCATGATTTTACTGCTCCTTTAGTGGCCCCTACATGTACTCCCCCTATGTGTATGCAACAGTCACATGTACACATGGACGTAAAAATGTGTGCGACGCCCTAATGCATGCATGTCCGAGCACACGATAGAACACACACGGTCACGCTCAAGTGCTCAACCTACACGTGCATGCACACACATACTCAGCCAGGGTGAGCTAGTGACCGTATAAACACTGGAAAATGTATATATTGAGCGCAATGAGCGTATTATGAAGTTGTAACATCCCAAAATTCTAAATTTGGAATGTTGTAATAAATAGATAGATTGATTGATTGTTTGATTGTTGTGTGATTGAGTGAGTTAACTCGAAACTTTTTGAAAGTTAAATGAGAGGGAATAAAAGGACTTTCCCAAACTTTCATTTTTCTTTTATGATCTCCGTGAATTCAAATTCTTTTCACCACGAAACCCTGGAGAGAAGATAACATGACTTCTTCCATTTATTTAAATGACAAGGGTTTTTGAAAACATTTGAAATTCATTTGGAAAATATTTCCAATTCAGAAACTTCATGCAGCTCAATGATTTTCATGAGAGAAGATAAAATGACTTCTTCAAATTATATGAAATATGAATTGGGAGTTTCAAAGAGTTAAATTCAAAGTTCTTTTGAATTTATTTTCAATTTGGAGTTATTTGAGTTTTATTCAAATTATTTTTCTCCAAAAATAAAATATATGGAAATTAGGGTAACATGATTCCCTACAATAGAAAATTGGAGAAAAATTAATTTGAAATCATTTTGGTATTTTTTTTAAAATGATTTTATTGAGTTTTTATTAGACTAGTAGCACTCTTTGATATATCTGAATTTGTGTGGATTTTATTTCAAGGTATAAAAATGTTCATGTCGTAGAGAATCTTTCTCTGAAAATTTTGATATATTATATGCCTATATAATATTTTGAGTTATTTTGTTAGTTCTCTGAAAAAAGTTTATTAAAAAAAAGAGCTTCCCTCCGCCGACTGGGCCGGCCCAGCTCCTGCCAGGCCGCGGCCCAGCCCAGCTCCTCATCACCCGTCCCCGAGCTCCCGCCGGACTCCGTCGCCCGCACGACAGCGCCGCCGCCGTGGTCGCCATGGACATCGCCGCCGCCTCCCTTGCCCCTCCTCCATGCCACCTCCTCCCCTCCCTACGGAGCCCCGGGCCCCGTTTCCCCTCTCTGCCGCGCCGCGCCGCCCCTCCCGCCGCATCTCGCCGCCGCCGCCACCGCGCTGCATCATTGCCACAGCCGCCCCTCACCCGCGCCTCACTCGCCACCCCGCCCGCGCCCCAGCGCACCCGTCGCCCCATGCCGCCTCTCCCCGTGCGCCTCGTCATCTCCTCCGACGACCGGAGCCACCGCCTCGCCGGAGATCGCCGGAAACCGCCGCCGTTGCCAAAAACCGATCCGCCGCCCCGTTACGCCCGACCCGCCGGTTTTCTTCAAAACCGTCACGAACCGATAAAACCACCACCCGGTTTTCCGTTTTTTAATAGGTTTTTCTTCAAAAAAAAAACGATCGGTATCCTCTAAATAGCGAACGTTTTCTTTTTAGGCCATTGTAGTGGACGAATTCGTCACTTATGTTTCTATAGCAGACGATCATCGGTTAAGTTTTTCTTTTTCCTATTTTATTTAGGATAGGGACCTCTTCATAATTAACGTTTTTACCAAATAGTCCCTGTTCTTCAAACGGTCATAACTTTTACACCGTTTGTCCAAATTCAACGAAACTAACGCTCACGTCTTCGTTACGATCTCCTCTATCCATTAATCCAACTCAAACATGTTGTTGAAAATTTTCAAATTTGAATTAGATCAGATTTGAATTCAAACTTCTTTTCATCATAACTTGAGTTTCGTAGCTCCATTTGAGTTGATTCTTTTTGCAAATCGAAGCTCTTGACCTAAACCTTCTGATAAGGCCAAATTTACATAATTTTGGTACTGTTAGAAATAGTTTTATGTTGCAAGAGCTATTTGCTAGGTTTTGATGTTTTTCGAATTGTCTTCTTTGATCTTTTTGATCTTTTGAGTGATTGCTTGTGTGGTTACTATTGCTTGCTTACGATAGATTGACCGGAGTGTGACGAGTAGATCTATCAAGAGTTATGAGTGCGAATCATCTTCATCAACATTGCAGGCAAGTTCACACTTTGATCATATCCCCTTCCATACCCAGTTTTATGCATTAGCTTCACCCTCAAACATTGCATGATTAGGATCTAATTAAATTGTGGGATGGGAAGTAGATGAGGTAGTACCTATTACCTGTTTATTATCAAACCTTTGGGAGTTACTTCTACGTTTGCTTATTATGCCATGCTATGCTAGTAGACGTGGATTGGGTGAGTGATATCCATGACAGATGTGAGATTGTTAATTAATGGTTTATCTAAGGTGGCAACCTAACACACATCTGGGTGGATTGAGGCACCTGGGTATTCCAGGACTTGCCTGTTTTTATTTTGGACCACCACCCAGGCTCAAAGGGATCATGAGATTATTCATACTAGAAACTTCCGTGTGTAGCCACAAGCCATTATGGGCTCTGGCATAGTTGAGTTAGTCGTGCGAACTCTTACAGGGTAGACTAGCAGATGTAGGGGAAAGTAGGTGTACCGGTCTATCCATCGTAAGGTGCTAGCGCTTCTGAAAGACTGTGTCTTGGTCATCCATTTCTCAAACACCATGTAGTGCGAGAAATACAACGGAGGCGATCGAGTCTTGTGGGGAAAAGTGCGCAAACCTCTGCAGAGTGTATAAACTAATCATGATTAGCCGTGTCCCCGGTTATGGACATCTTGAGTATCTAGTTCTTGGATTATCCTGTTGATCTCATCACGTTACTTTAAATGAATATTGTTGGGTTTAATGATGTTACTTAATTGGGATTGAGAATGCTGTCAACCATTCTCAATGTTCAACAACCACCATGATAGTTAAATAAAATTTATTCCTTTGCAGTAGGGAAAAATTGGCTTTACGCAAAAACCTTATAACCATAGAGATTTTCCACCAGCCAAATATGCATGTAGTGATAGTCCTTATTCATCATTCTCTATGGTGTGAATTTGCCAGTACATTCAATGTACTGACCCTCTGTGGCTGCAACGTCTCATGTTGCAGGATTATCTTACGACAAGTAAGTGATACGTTAGGGTTACGATTTCTATACTCAACTTTGCCGTTGGTGTTGATGGGAATCGACAACCTTGTTACTTCCGCTATTTTGGATTTGAGGTAATAGTATTTACGTTACTTTTACATGTGATTTACCTCTGATATAAATCCTCGAGTACTGTGTGTGTCAGCATACCGATCCAGGGATGACACTTAAGCACAGAGACTTGACCCATTCGGGTCGGGTCGCTACAAGATGGTATCAGAGCACATGTTGACTGTAGGACGTGACCCTAGAAACTGGCAAGTCCATAGCAAAGATTTTTCTCTACAACTTTCCCTTTCAAAAAGATCTTTTACCTCTCTTCTCTTCTGAGCTTATTAAAAAATTCTCTTTAGTGAGACCATACCCCTTTTGACCACTCAAAGATTCCACTGATGAGACCACTCCAAGAAGTACAAGATATCGGACAACTAAGACCACTTCGGAATGAAGAGTATTTTTCGTGCATCTGAATAATGGAAACTACAACGGTTGAAGGCCGAAGACAAGTAGAATTTGAAGGCTCTGAAGAATTCCCAGATTTATATGTCCTAGGAAGGTTACCCTTATGGAACTTGGCAAACTATGGAAGTTTTCAATACCCGAGATCAAGGTGTATTGGAGAAAGACCAAAACATGGAGAGTTGAGAACTCAAAGTTTTGTCAAGAAAACCCTAAGGCAGGAGATATCAACTATGCAAGATAGCTCAGGGCAATGACAAGGGCAGAAACACGGTTATCTGTGATGTCATCACCATTGATACTGTGGTCACCGAGCTAAGCTAAGCATGCATTCCTTCGGAAGGATTGCATGGTAGAAGGCTGATGGAGCATCTATCAGCAAAGGATGCAGTTTTAAACTTAGCTGGTGTATCACCAAGATCTGGAGTAGTACATCAAGAAGTTTAAGGTGGAGCTCCATGAAGCCGTATTAGACAAGGAAGCATTTCATGAAGAACTCAGGAACCAAAAGCTGAAAGTAGCCAAGCTGGAGGAGCTACAACCTCGAGATACCGGAGATTTGTCAGGAACTGAAGGATAGTAGGACCATGGTTCATGCGAAGGATGTTGACACCAGAAGTTTGGAACGCAACTCCAGAATATTAAAGGATGTCACGAGAGACTTTGCGTCATAAGAGTTGATCTGGCAAAAGAACTTGAGAAGGACAAGCATGATTGGAAGAAGCCATTGGAGGCTTGAAAAAGGCTTGAAGAGTTTGGAGAGGTTGAAGATTTATTGACCTTTAGAAGACCAAAACCCTATTATATACCTACGTTAGATGCGATGTTTGTGAGCTGTCATTTGTTTGATGTTTTTCCTGACAGCCACAAATAAAATCTGTCTTTTCAAAACTTTTGTTTGTATTGTGTGCATCCCTCTCTATCTCTCTTATCTCACCCCAAACCCATGGACCCAATAGAGGATGAATGAAGATGAGCTTGTATTTGCTGGACCGATGAGTCAGTTGGAGACGGACCGATGGATTCAGAACATGGAGGATCACATGAAGAATAACCTTATAGTTGGAAATGATATGACCCAGCATGCTCTTTAGTGCTTTGAAAGAGGTGCTGCTACTTGGTGGAGGATATACCAAACCATGAATGGATGGCAAGGAGTAACCACTTGGAGAGAATTTAAGTTGACTATGCCAAAGCCTCGGCTTGTGTCCCAGAAGTTGAAGCCTTATGGAAAGGATATGAAGAAACATTGTGCATGCAAGATTTGTGGAGAAATCGGACACATCCATAAAGAACACAAGGATGAATGCCCTAATTGTGAAGGAAGTCACCCAGTTGAAGAATGCCCAATTAGGTAGATTACTTGTTTCTTGTGTGAAGGGACTACCCACTATCCTGCTCAGTGTCACATTTACCCCATGGTACAACGAACCATCCAGCAGAAGAAAGAAGTAATGAAAGGAGCCCTCATGGAAATTTTAGAAGAAGTTGTGATGAAGGAAGAGATGGAGGACACACCTAAAGAAGACCCGAGTAAACCCTGCAGTAAGTCTTGTTATTCATATGGAGAAGAAGGACACATCTCCCAAAATTGTTTGAATGGGGATCTAGTAGAATTCCCGACAGAGGAAGTAGAATATGACCCACAGGAAATAGAAGCCCTGATTGGAATGGAAAAGTCCAGGAAGAGAAACCGATTGGATTCCAGGAAGGACCTGAGTCATATCACCTGTTACAGGTGCAAGGAGTCAGGGCACTACCTCAACAATTGCCCAAAAAGGAAACCTCGATACTTGTTAGAAGTAATATGTTTTAGTTGTAATGGAGCAGGGAACTTTGCCAGAGAATGCCCCAAGGAGAAGGAGACTTGTGCTAGATAGTTGAGTTTGCAACAAAAGAAATGGAGTAGTAGAAGTGAGAACATTTTCTTTTATATTGAGGTGTTGAGTTGAGACATGTAATGGAAAAGCAAAAGATTGTAATCATTGGAGAATCAATAAAGTTAGCATCGTTGGTAAAGATTTGGGTTTTATGAGTTGTTACTCTATGAAGAAGAATTTTGGCCATTCTGAGGATATGAGAAATATGGTCTATGGAAGATTTGTGCATTTTAAGGGTAGTAGTACCCTGTAAGAACCGTTGACCCCTGGAAAAGATAAGGATACTCCACTGAGTGGATTTCGGACAAAATGAATATGAGTTTTGTCTCGATATGTGTGATACCCCAAGAGTATGTGGGATGAAGTTCGAGACCGTCAGTTGTTTGGACCAAATGTGATCAAGGAGTCGGAAGAGAATGTTAAGTTGATTCGAGATAGACTGAAAGTAGCTCAGTCCAGGTAGAAGAGTTATGCAGACTTAAAAACGCAAGGAGGTAGTCTATGAAATTGGAGATAGAGCATGTCTTCGTGTGACCCCTCTGCGAGGAGTTAAACAATTTGGAGTTAAGGGACAGTTAGCCCCGAGATTTGTAGGACCATACCGAGTTTTGGAGCGTATGAGAGAAGTGGCCTACAAGTTTGAGTTACCCGAAGGACTGTCAGGAGTTCAAGATGTGTTTCACGTTTCCTAGTTGAAGAAGTGCCATGCAGAGATGGCCAATATTCCCCTGTAAGGACGCTTGACCGCGGAAAGGATAATGATGTTCCACGAAGTGGAATATGGACTTCATAAGTATAAGTTTTATCTCGGTATGAGGGATATCCCACGAGGATGAAGAGATGAATTACTATTGGATATAAAGGAGGTATGATGTCGGAAATATGGATCAATGGAAACTCCATGATGAGTCTGAGTAATCATGTCCTAGTTTGGTGCCAATAGAAGGAAGAAAGACAGTACAATTGGATGGATCTAAAGAATACTAGGAAGTTGGAAGTTGGAATAATGATCCGTTGCCCGATGATAAGTTCAA
This sequence comes from Triticum aestivum, assembly GCF_018294505.1. Lineage (NCBI taxonomy): Eukaryota > Viridiplantae > Streptophyta > Magnoliopsida > Poales > Poaceae > Triticum > Triticum aestivum. The sequence goes on from NC_057800.1 coordinate 234,728,343, forward strand.
GGACTACAAGTGATGAGATGGGCCATAACCCACAGGCCCCAGGACCTGCCAAGAAGCTAGCACATTTTGCTGAAGGAAAAACCCCGGAGGAAGATACGGCATTTATCGGCAAACAATATTATAGGAGTAACGCAAAACCTGAGAGTTGTGAAGGAATGATAGATGTTTGCTTGGGTTGCAGAATCCATGGAATTTTCTGAACTTAGTTCATTGACAAGAGAAATTCTGCAATGCTTGTGAGGATGACCGAGTGTTAGAATGCGAGATTCACTAAAGCATATACAGGGTAATGATTTGGGTGCGGGATGGATTGATCACCATACCGACTTACTCTTATTATTCGCCTTGCTATATGGGATGGTAAATCTGAGTGACTTGCCTATAGTAGAGAGACGACGATATTAAACCTTGTTAAACCTTAGAATGGTATAAGAATTTTTCCCTTGTACACGGCAGCTTTTTGCCAACCGTAGGTTATACGATGAGGATCAACCCAGACCCATTTCCTGCAGGAGAAACCATAAATTGTTGACCACCATGAGATGTCGATAGTTGATTAGTATTGGCACCAGACCCGTCCGCTAAGAAGACCCAGTCTTGGAATAACCTTACCTAGATGAAAGACAGAAGAATTGAGGAAAAGGTTATGCCACTACCGGAAGAGCTCAGAGAAGGAATTTTCTCAAGGATCTGAGAAGACCGACACTTTCAAGAATAAAGATGGAGTATATGAGTTTTGATGGAACAGTAACCATGCTTCTAAGGGTGGTAGCACCCCAGACCCCTGGGATGATCGATGGATTTTGAGAAGACCCCAAACCCTAACCTATTTCTTTCTAGCCTCTCCGAATCTCGAGGACGAGATTCATTTTAAGGGTGGTAGGTTTGTAACATCCCAAAATTCTAAATTTTGGAATGTTATAATAAATAGATAGATTGATTGATTGTTTGATTATTGTGTGATTGAGTGAGTGAACTCGAAACTTTTTGAAAGTTAAATGAGAGGGAATAAAAGGACTTTCCCAAACTTTCATTTTTCTTTTATGATCTCCGTGAATTCAAATTTTTTTCACCACAAAACCCTGGAGAGAAGATAACATGACTTCTTCCATTTATTTAAATGACAAGGGTTTTTGAAAACATTTGAAATTCATTTGGAAAATATTTCCAATTCAGAAACTTCATGCAGCTCAATGATTTTCATGAGAGAAGATAAAATGACTTCTTCAAATTATATGAAATATGAGTTGGGAGTTTCAAAGAATTAAATTCAAAGTTGTTTTGAATTTATTTTCAATTTGGAGTTATTTGAGTTTTATTCAAATTATTTTTCTCCAAAAATAAAATATATGGAAATTAGGGTAACATGATTCCCTATAATAGAAAATTGGAAAAAAATTAATTTGAAATCATTTTGGTATTTTTTTAAATGATTTTATTGAGTTTTTATTAGACCAGTAGCACTCTTTGATTTATCTGAATTTGTCTGGATTTTATTTGAAGTTATAAAAATGTTCATGTCGTAGAGAATCTTTTTCTGAAAATTTTGATATATTATATGCCGATATAATATTTTGAGTTATTTTGTTAGTTCTCTGAAAAAAAGTTTATTAAAAAAAAGAGCTTCCCTACGCCGACTGGGCCGGCCCAGCTCCTGCCAGGCCGCGGCCCAGCCCAGCTCCTCATTGCCCGTCCCCGAGCTCCCGCCGGACTCCGTCGCCCGCACGACAGCGCCGCCGTCGTGGTCGCCATGGACATCGCCGCCGCCTCCCTTGCCCCTCCTCCACGCCACCTCCTCCCCTCCCTATAAATCCAGAGCCCCAGGCCCCGTTTCCCCTCTCTGCCCCGCCGCGCCGCCCCTCCCGCCGCATCTCGCCGCCGCCGCCGCCGTGCTGCATCACCACCGCAGCCGCCCCTCGCCCGCGCCTCACTCTCCACCCCGCCCGCGCCCCAGCGCACCCGTCGCCCCATGCCGCCTCTCCCCGTGCGCCTCGTCGTCTCCTCCGACTGTCACACCCTAGCTAGTTCATGCATTAGAGTGTTGCATCATGTTTATTCTTTCATCAGAAACCTGAAATGGGGATGACAGAACCCCCAGTCCCCTCTGAAACCAATTAGGGTTTACTAAAAACTTTTTCAATGAACCTGAAATGCCCTTCTAAAATGCCCATCATTTTTGTCTTGGCTCAGAACCTCTGCCAAAAGTGATGCACATTTTCCTAGGCCATCTTAGGGTTTTTGAATTAAATCATAAATAATTGAATTTGGGCATTTAAAATTATATAAAATATTTAAATGCTCAAATATCTCCAAACTAAAATGTTTCATGTTGGAAATAATCCAACTATGGACCAGGAGTAGTTTGGTGATTTTAGGAGTTGCCTAAGTATTTTATTTAATTCAACAAAGTTGCAGAAGTATTAAAAAAACAGAAAACAGAAAGAAAATGGAAAAACTTACCTGACGCCTGCTCCCGGCCCACCTGCCGGCCCAGCCCAGCGCCGCTCCAGCGAGCTGCTTGCCGGCCAGGCAGGCAGGCAGGTGCCCGACGGCGACCGCAGCGCGCGCCACGCACCTGCTCGCCGCCTCGCCGCTCCCCTCGCCCGGTGACGTCGTGGATCGGCCTCCCTCGCTCCCTCGAACCCCCCAGACACCCCCTCTCCTCTCCAGCTCCTCCCCCTCGCGCTCGCCCGCCATGACCGACGCCACCATCGCCGTGCCTTCGTCGTAGCCGTGCTCCCCGCCGCCCGTGCGTCCTCTCATCGTGTCCAGGAGCTCCGCCGCTGTCCACTCCATCGAGCAAGCCGAGCCCCGAGCGCTCGCAACGCCCGAGTCCACCGCAACGACCTCGCCCGAACCGCCGTCGCCGGAGATCCCCTTCAACGCCGCCGTCGCTCCGGTCCATCCCCGGCCGCACCAAGGGCTTCGTCGCACTCACTGTGAGCTTAGCCATCTTCCCCCCCTCCTTTTCTTGCTCCCGAGCTGTGTAGCGACCTCCCGGAGCTCAACCGCACCCACCGCCGTGGAGCTCGTCGCCGACGTGCTCCCGGTCACCCTCCGACCACTCCACGGTGTCCATCATGCTCACCGTGTCACGTAGCACCTAGCTAGCTACTCCCCGCGCCTCACCGACCCCTCTAGCGTCAAGTTCGTCTTCGGCCGAACCCCGGTGGCCGCCAAAGTCGTCGCCGGCGCCAACTCCGGCCACCCCGACCCCAACGGACTCCACCAAGAGCTGCGGCTCGTCCTCAGCTCCACTCCGGTGGTCTCCGCGACCCATTTGGTGGCCGAAACAGCCAAAACCACTTCCGCCGCCGCGTCGGGCTCGCCGGCGGCTAAACGCCGGTGCAGCCGACCCGGGTTTGACCACGGGTGGGCCCTGGTTGACTCCCCTGAGTCAATGACAGGTGGGGCCCAGCCCTGTTAATTAAACAGGTTTAGTTTTATTTAAACTTTAATTAAATTAATCACCCTGACACGCGGGACCCACTGTCAGGTTTGACCCGGACGTGTTCCGTTGACCTGCTGACGTCACACTGACGTCAGGCTGACGCAATAATTGATTTTCTGGAATTAATCTAATATAGGAAATTCCAGAATATAGTTTAAACTTCAAAAATTCATAACTTTTATTCTGTAACTCCAAATCAGACAAATTATATATGAAAAATGATCAGAAAAATCCAATCTATCCATCTGTACTATTTTCATGCATGATTAAACAAGTTAACCTGATGTTTAATGCAGAACAAGGAAAAACACTTTAAAGGGCCATGTTTGAGTTTGAAATTTGAATCTTTGATTCAAATTGGTTCAAACCCTTCTGGTCTTAGTTGCATTAGCCCAACACACTCATATTGCTATGTTTCATGCATGCATCATATTGTTGCACATTGTTTGGTGATGGTTGTGTATCGGTGTTCTTTGCGGCAGGTTCTGCCTCCGAGGAGTACCGTGATTACCCTAACGAAGAACCGTATCAGTGCATCGAACCATCAGGCAAGCAACCAACCATTTGATCATATCGATACAATCCCATGTTCTCGCTCCTGCTCTCTTTTACTGCATTAAGACAACGCGTTTCAAACTGCTGTGTGCTACGGTAGTTGAACCCATTTCCTCTGCATGACCTGTCATTGCCACAGTAACTAGATGAAACCCACTAGCATGTGTAGGAGTTGATTGAGCCATATGTATGTGTTGTTCCTACCTTGCTATGCCTGCTATGCTTAGAGTCGTGTCAGGTCTGGTTCATCTGGGTGATGGGCTAGAGTGAAATGATTATGTCGGTAATGAGAGTGGTGTGGTGAACACGATTTGGTAAAGGTATCGATGAGAGGCCATGTAGGAGTACATGGTGGGTTGTTTCATTGAAGCCGACCTTAAGCACTGAGATCTGTATGTGTGATTTAAGATACAGCTACTACCATGCATTGGGCCCTGAAATATGACCCCGCTCGACTTCTTATTCACCCTAGCTCTCTGTCCAGGAGTTGCAAGTAGTTTCTGGTGTTTGTAGCCTACTGGAGGCCGTGGACAGCGCTGACCGTAGGGGTGGGCTGTGATGCGGTAGGTACGTGGCCGGGTGTACCGAATACCCGTTAGGTATCTCGGGAACCCTGTTCACATCGTTCGGGGCCGTATGGGAAACCTCGGCCGGACTCCCTGCGGATGGAACCTGGATAGGCGATAAACCTGGACTAGAGGCTTAGGTGTTTAGGTAGGTCGTGGTCTACACCCACGTCGGCTTTCGCTTGAAGTCTGCCGAGCACATGTCGTGTGCAGACGCTAAGTGGTGGAAACATGTATGAAGAAGTACACCCCTGCAGGGTTATCATGATCTATTCGAATAGCCGCGTCCGCGGTAAAGGACTACTTGGTTGCCTATACAGTTCATAGACAAGTAAACGGAAACTACTAAAAGCCTCAAGATAAGTGTGAGTGCCGAGGATGGCTCTTCCGTAGGAAGACGGAGGTGGATCCTCGGTAGTGTATTGAAGTGGTGAGTAGTGGACTCGTGTGCGCAAAACCATTTCAAGTTGGAGTCTCGTAGGTTAGCCTAGCCAAGAGTCAAAGCTGGCTTGCTGCAATAACTCCACCAACCCTTCTTGATAATATGCATGTATGTAGGATCTGATGTAAGTCTTGCTGAGTACCTTTGTACTCATGTTGCTATAATTTACATTTTTACAGAAGACGCTGCAACCCCTTCTGATGGGTTCTACGTAGACGTTGACATCAATGAGTAGGCTAAGGCCCAGGTGGTGATCCTGAGCTTGTGAAGGACCACGTAGTATAGCTAGGCTTTCCAAGCCTCTTTTATTTTCTAGTTGTCTGTACTCAGACAAGTTACTTCCGCTGCTGGTTTGTATGACTGTATGACTTGAATGCTGGGTCGTGTGACCCGTACCTTTGTGTATGTTATGTATGGCTCTCTGAGCCTTAAATAAAGTACTTGTGTCATAGAGTCATGTTGTGATGCCTTGTTGTGTTTGCACATATCGAGCATATTGTGTGTATGATTGAAATGCTTGGTATGTGTGGGATCTGACTATCTAGTTGTTTATCCTTAGTAGCCTCTCTTACCGGGAAATGTCTCCTAGTGTTACCACTGAGCCATGGTAGCTTGCTACTGCTCTGGAACACTTAGGCTGGCCGGCATGTGTCCTTCTTCGTTCCTGTGTCTGTCCCTTCGGGGAAATGTCACGCATTGAGTACCGGAGTCCTGTTAGCCCGCTACAGCCCGGTTTACCGGAGTCCTGCTAGCCCAGTGCTACAGCCCGGACCCACTTGCTGATGACCGACACGTTCGTTGCTGGGTCATGGATGCCTGTCCCTGTAAGCCTGTGCCACTTTGGGTTTACGACTAGTCATGTCAGCCCGGGCTCCTTATCATATGGATGCTAGCGACACTATCATATACGTGAGCCAAAAGGCGCAAACGGTCCCGGGCAAAGGTAAGGCGACACCCGTGGGGATACCGTGCGTGAGGCCGCAAAGTGATATGAGGTGTTACAAGCTAGATCGATGTGACATCGAGTCGGGGTCCTGACAGCGTTGGCATCAGAGCCGGACTGCCTGTAGGTTCTCCAAGCCAAACTGGTCGATGTTGAGTCTAGAAATTCTTTAGTTATATGTAGGGGAATTGTTTGTGGGTGGAACGTAAGGCTCTTTTTACTCCTTTATCTTATGACATTCTGATCTGAGTCAGTCTATTCTTCCACCGGGGGTTAAGGAATTAGGATCTATTCTCTCTATCAGGTTCACGTGTTACTAATCAGTAGTACCTTATAGGTTTGATGGATACAAGCCTAGTTCAGTTCTACTACCACATTATGTTGTTAGGATGGACTCAGAACTTGATATGATGATGTTGAGTGTGTATGAAATCCTTTGTCAAATGTCTCAAAATCCTTCTTGAGCATTTACAGCTGTTATGCTGCCGAAATTTTGCTAGAAATTCTAATGCCTTTGCATTATGATTGTGCTTTCAGATGGCCACTCGCGACCTCAATCAAGTGGTTCGCCTGACTCGATGCCTAGATGTACCCGGCCATACTGCCATGTTGGTCAGGGTAATGACTGAGGCTGGATACCGTTGGTATCCTGAGTACACGGTCGAAGAGCAATTCCGAGACTTTAATCAAAGCCAGTATCTCTGCACTGTCAGGATATTTCCATCTTATCCTGGGTCCACCGAGCCCCTTCACTGCTCCTATGGACTCGGGGTTACTATTGAGATGGCTGTGCAGGACGCCGCCTACTCTATGATGACCATCATGCGAGTCAGGTCTGGCCTATTTCGGGACTCTGATTTCCGGTATATGCCAGGATCACTTCCGGGAGCACAAGGGTATCTCCAGGCTATCTATGCTGACCCCACTCAGGAGGATTCACGGACTCGCACTACTGCTGAGATGCTCGAGGATAAGGACCGTGAAAATCGGGCCTTGAGGTTAGAGCTCTTCAATACCCGTGCTGACCACTGGGCCACATTGACTCGGTTTGCACCGGCGGTGCAAGCTGGATATTCGGATATGCGCGATCTCTATCCTGTGAGATCTGCTCTGCCAGACGTGATGGGTTGGCGTGATGTAGGAGGCATCACCCCACCTCGCGGTCCCCGCAGGCCACCGTCTGTTGGTCCAAGACCTCATCCTAGCCCCTATGGTCCACAAGCTCCGCGAGATCGTCTGTTTCCGGATGATCATGTTGAGCTTCCAGGCTATGGAGGTGACTTCTACGAGGACTACTACGGATCGGTCTGAGTTAGTGGTAGTATCACTAGTTCGTGTTAGCTGTGTCGTCTATCGTCCTGCGTGACTCGTGGGATATGACCTAGTTTGTATCGCCTTCCGGAGGTGTAGAAAAATAATGTATAGGAGCTTGGAATGCCTCCGATGAGATGTAATCCTCTTTTCACCGTAATAGTACCTTGTTTGGTCTTGTACTAAACCCTGTATGGTGTGTATGACGATGGAATAAAGAAGCAGTTTCTGTATCTACCATGTCATACGGATGATCATCTTGCATTCCGAGTTATTCCTTACATTCTGTATCCTATGTCGGAATTTTATCATTCTGACTAAATCATTGTCTTGTTTACCTAGGATGGTCAACACGCGCACTAACCCTGCTCCTCAAGAGCAGGCCGAAGGCAGTGAAGTCAGGAATGCAAATCTGCCTCATCCTCCTTCCCTAGCCGAGGTTATGATGGAAGCCGAAAGAAACAAGCGGGAGACCAACCGTTTGTTGGAGCGTATTGAACAGAACACAGCACACCATCAGAGGACTAACGTGGTGTCACTCAGTGATTTCATCAAGTTACATCCACCCACGTTCCACCACTCCGTCGAGCCTCTCGACGCTGATGACTGGCTTCGCAGTATCTCTCACAAGCTGCGTTCCGCGCTAGTAGCTGAGGCTGACAAGGTCACCTTTGCTGCATATCATCTTGAAGGCCCCGCCAGTCTATGGTGGGAGAATTATGGAGCTATGCGCCCAGCGGGCCATGTCACTACTTGGGCTGAATTCAGCGAGGCTTTCCGTGAACATCACATTCCGGAGGGTCTCATGGACCGTAAACGTGAGGAATTTTGCAGTTTCACTCAGGGCCGACTCTCTGTGGATGCTTACAGCAGGGAGTTCGGTAACCTCGCACGATATGCAACTGAGGAAGTTTCTACTGATGCCAAGAAGCAAGCAAGGTTCCGTAAGGGACTTAGTCCTGAGCTTCGCCGCGACCTCCGTCTGCATGAGTGCACATCTTTTCAGAAACTTGTTAACAAGGCCATCAGTGCTGAGACTGGTCAGACTGATTATGACGCAACACGCAAGCATGGCCGTGACATGGGTTCCTCATCCGGTGCTGGTCCTCAGAAGCGCCGCGTGTGGGTGCCCAACACTGCCCTGCCACCCAGGTTCACACCGAGGCCATCCTTCCAGGCGCCTCGCCCCGTTCAACAGTCTGCACCAGCCAAGCCCTATGGGGGTCCAACCAACAGTGCTCCTCCACGCACCAGTTCCGTGACTTGTTTCAAGTGTGGGGAATCTGGCCACTATATGCGTGAGTGTCCCCAGACCAACCCCAACCAATCTGCTAAAGCTGTTGGCCGTGGCAAGCCGACAGGGAAAGTGTTCCACGCCAAGCCGGCCACCGCTACACGTGGCCATGTCAACTGTATCTCTGCCGAAGAAGCTCAAGAGGATCCCAACGTCGTTCTCGGTACGCTCCTTGTTAATTGCCACCCGGCATCTGTTCTTTTCGATACAGGAGCCTCTCATTCATTTATATCCGAGAACTATGCTCGTTTGCATAACACCGCATTCTGTGACATGCCATCCACTATGGAAATTTCTACTCCCGGTTCTAGATGGCAGACCTCCAGGGTAAGTTATGGAAATGAAATCCAAGTCGACAGACTTGTTTTCCTTGCATCTTTGATAGCTCTCAAATTTTCAGATATTAATATCATTTTGGGTATGGACTGGATGTCAGCTCATCATGCCAAAATTGATTGCTTCTCTAGGACTGTTCAACTCACTCATCCTTCGGGCAAGATAGTCAATGTCTTGACCCGGTTAGCCGAGCGACAATTATATTCTCTTAACGCCAGCCCTTTGCCAGACCTTGAGGACGTTCCGGTAGTCCGTGACTTCCGGATGTCTTCCCAGAGGAATTGCCAGGTGTTCCACCTGACAGGGATGTTGAGTTCGTAATAGACCTCATTCCAGGAACCGTTCCGATTGCTAGAAGACCCTATAAGATGGCACCACTAGAACTAGCCGAGCTTAAGAAACAACTCGATGAGTCCTTGAAAAAGGGTTTCATCCGACCTAGTTCATCTCCGTGGGCTTGCCCCGTCCTCTTCGTCAAGAAGAAGGATGGTACGGACCGGATGGTTGTAGATTATCGACCTGTCAATTTGGTCACAATCAAGAACAAATATCCGCTCCCCAGGATCAACGACCTGTATGATCAGCTCGCTGGATCCTCAGTCTTCTCCAAGATGGATTTGAGGTTGGGCTACCATCAAATCAAAATCAGAAACGGGGACATTCCTAAAACGGCCTTTGTTACTCGTTATGGCCAATACGAGTACACCGTCATGTCCTTCGGTTTAACCAACGCTCCAGCCACCTTTTCTCGGTTAATGAACTCAATCTTCATGGAGTATTTGGATAAATTCGTCGTGGTTTACCTCGATGATATACTCATCTACTCCAAGAACGAGGAAGAACATGCCGAACATCTAAGGCTAGTGTTGAAGAAACTTCGAGAGCATCGCCTTTATGCCAAGTTTTCTAAATGTGAATTTTGGTTGTCAGAAGTGACCTATCTGGGTCATGTAATATCTGGTAAAGGTATTGCTGTTAACCCTGAGCGAGTTCAAGCCGTCCTTAATTGGACTCCACCTGAATCGGTCAAGCAAGTTCGGAGTTTTCTGGGCTTAGCGAGCTATTGCCGTCGCTTTGTCGAAAACTTCTCCAAAGTTGCTAAACCTCTAACCGAACTCCTCAAGAAAGATAAAAAGTTCGAATGGACTCCACAATGTGAGCACAGCTTTCAGGAACTGAAAAGACGCCTGACTTCTGCTCCCGTACTGGTACCGCCAGACTTCTCTAAGGACTTTGTTATCTACTGCGACGCCTCGCGACAAGGACTAGGTTGCATTCTCATGCAAGATCGACACGTAATTGCTTACGCTTCACGGCAATTGCACCCACATGAGGAGAATTATCCTACTCATGATCTAGAGCTTGCAGCCGTAGTCTATGCACTTAAAACCTGGCGACATTACCTCCTTGGTAATCGTTGCGAAATATTCACTGATCACCAAAGTCTGAAGTACATCTTCACCCAACCGGATTTGAATCTCAGGCAAAGACGTTGGGTCGAGTTGATCACAGATTTCGACTTAGGAATAACTTACACCCCAGGGAAAGCCAACGTCATGGCTGATGCGCTAAGTCGTAAATCTTATTGTAACAACCTGATGTTACAACAAAGTCAACCGCTTCTCCATGAGGAATTTCGGAAGCTTAACCTTCACATTGTTCCTCAAGGATTTCTTTCCACCTTGGTAGCGAAACCTACTCTTACGGATCAAATCATCGCTGCCCAAAAGCGAGATAAGGGAATATCTAAAATCAAGGAGAACATTGCTAGCGGAGGTGCTAGTTGTTTCTCCACAAATGATCATGGTGTTGTGTACTTTGAGAACCGTTTAGTGGTTCCCAAGAACCAGCATCTACGGCAGTTGATCCTTAAGGAGGCTCATGAATCTCCTCTCACCATTCATCCCGGTAGTACCAAGATGTATCAGGACCTACGCCAGAGGTTCTGGTGGACTAGGATGAAGAGAGAAATTGCTCAGTATATTGCTAATTGCGACGTCTGTCGTCGTGTAAAAGCAGAGCATCAACGGCCTGCTGGCACCCTTCAACCCTTAGCTATTCCTGAATGGAAATGGGATAAAATTGGTATGGATTTCATTACCGGTTTTCCCAGGACCAAGAGAGGGAATAATGCTATCTTCGTCGTTGTCGATCGTCTTTCCAAAGTGGCCCATTTCTTACCTGTTCGTGAGAGTATAACCGCTAGTCAATTGGCAGACTTATACATCTCCCGGATAGTGTCTCTCCATGGTGTTCCTTTGGAAATTAACTCGGATCGAGGAAGTCTTTTCACCTCTCGATTTTGGGAAAGTTTCCAAAATGCTATGGGAACCCGTCTCTCCTTTAGCACCGCTTTCCACCCTCAGTCGAGTGGTCAAGTGGAACGCGTCAACCAGATCCTAGAAGACATGCTTCGAGCCTCTGTTATCTCATTCGGAATGGATTGGGAGAAGTGCCTTCCATTTGCCGAATTCGCTTACAACAACAGCTATCAATCTAGCTTGGGTAAAGCCCCTTTTGAAGTTCTCTATGGACGACGGTGTCGAACACCCCTTAACTGGTCAGAGACCGGGGAAAGACAATTCTTTGGCCCGGATATGATTCAGGAAGCAGAAGAGCAAGTTCGCATCGTTCGTGAAAAGTTGAAAACAGCCCAATCTCGTCAAAAGAGTCAATATGACCGAAAACATAAGGCTATGACTTTCGAGGTTGATGAGAAGGCTTACCTTCGGGTTACCCCTCTGAAGGGAACCCATCGTTTCGGTATCAAAGGCAAATTGGCTCCTCGTTACATTGGACCTTTTCGCATTCTCGCTAAACGAGGAGAAGTTGCCTACCAGTTGGAACTACCTCCGCACCTCTCCAGAGTCCACGATGTCTTCCACGTTTCTCAACTCAGGCGTTGCTTCTCGGATCCTATCCGTGGAGTGGACCACGAAACGCTTGATCTCCAAGATAATCTTACATATCGAGAGTACCCCATTCGTATCCTCGATCAGGCCGAGCGTACCACTCGACGTCATAATATCAAGTTTCTCAAAGTACAATGGTCGCACCATTCTGAGGATGAAGCAACTTGGGAAAGGGAGGATCGTCTTCGACTTGAGTATCCCGCCTTCTTTCCGGAGGAACCCAAATCTCGGGACGAGATTCTTTTGAGTGGGGGTGAGTTGTCACACCCTAGCTAGTCATGCATTAGAGTGTTGCATCATGTTTATTCTTTCATCAGAAACCTGAAATGGGGATGACAGAACCCCCAGTCCCCTCTGAAACCAATTAGGGTTTACTAAAAACTTTTTCAATGAACCTGAAATGCCCTTCTAAAATGCCCATCATTTTTGTCTTGGTTCAGAACCTCTGCCAAAAGTGATGCACATTTTCCTAGGCCATCTTAGGGTTTTTGAATTAAATCATAAATATTTGAATTTGGGCATTTAAAATTATATAAAATATTTAAATGCTCAAATATCTCCAAACTAAAATGTTTCATGTTGGAAATAATCCAACTATGGACCAGGAGTAGTTTGGTGATTTTAGGAGTTGCCTAAGTATTTTATTTAATTCAACAAAGTTGCAGAAGTATTAAAAAAACAGAAAACAGAAAGAAAATGGAAAAACTTACCTGACGCCTGCTCCCGGCCCACCTGCCGGCCCAGCCCAGCGCCGCTCCAGCGAGCTGCTTGCCGGCCAGGCAGGCAGGCAGGTGCCCGACGGCGACCGCAGCGCGCGCCACGCACCTGCTCGCCGCCTCGCCGCTCCCCTCGCCCGGTGACGTCGTGGATCGGCCTCCCTCGCTCCCCCGAACCCCCCAGACACCCCCTCTCCTCTCCAGCTCCTCCCCCTCGCGCTCCCCCGCCATGACCGACGCCACCATCGCCGTGCCTTCGTCGTAGCCGTGCTCCCCGCCGCCCGTGCGTCCTCTCATCGTGTCCAGGAGCTCCGCCGCTGTCCACTCCATCGAGCAAGCCGAGCCCCGAGCGCTCGCAACGCCCGAGTCCACCGCAACGACCTCGCCCGAACCGCCGTCGCCGGAGATCCCCTTCAACGCCGTCGTCGCTCCGGTCCATCTCCGGCCGCACCAAGGGCTTCGTCGCACTCACTGTGAGCTTAGCCATCTTCCCCCCCTCCTTTTCTTGCTCCCGAGCTGTGTAGCGACCTCCCGGAGCTCAACCGCACCCACCGCCGTGGAGCTCGTCGCCGACGTGCTCCCGGTCACCCTCCGACCACTCCACGGTGTCCATCATGCTCACCGTGTCACGTAGCACCTAGCTAGCTACTCCCCGCGCCTCACCGACCCCTCTAGCGTCAAGTTCGTCTTCGGCCGAACCCCGGTGGCCGCCAAAGTCGTCGCCGGCGCCAACTCCGGCCACCCCGACCCCAACGGACTCCACCAAGAGCTGCGGCTCGTCCTCAGCTCCACTCCGGTGGTCTCCGCGACCCATTTGGTGGCCGAAACAGCCAAAACCACTTCCGCCGCCGCGTCGGGCTCGCCGGCGGCTAAACGCCGGTGCAGCCGACCCGGGTTTGACCACGGGTGGGCCCTGGTTGACTCCCCTGAGTCAATGACAGGTGGGGCCCAGCCCTGTTAATTAAACAGGTTTAGTTTTATTAAACTTTAATTAATTAATCACCCTGACACGCGGGACCCACTGTCAGGTTTGACCCGGACGTGTTCCGTTGACCTGCTGACGTCACACTGACGTCAGGCTGACGCAATAATTGATTTTCTGGAATTAATCTAATATAGGAAATTCCAGAATATAGTTTAAACTTCAAAAATTCATAACTTTTATTCTGTAACTCCAAATCAGACAAATTATATATGAAAAATGATCAGAAAAATCCAATCTATCCATCTGTACTATTTTCATGCATGATTAAACAAGTTAACCTGATGTTTAATGCAGAACAAGGAAAAACACTTTAAAGGGCCATGTTTGAGTTTGAAATTTGAATCTTTGATTCAAATTGGTTCAAACCCTTCTGGTCTTAGTTGCATTAGCCCAACACACTCATATTGCTATGTTTCATGCATGCATCATATTGTTGCACATTGTTTGGTGATGGTTGTGTATCGGTGTTCTTTGCGGCAGGTTCTGCCTCCGAGGAGTACCGTGATTACCCTAACGAAGAACCGTATCAGTGCATCGAACCATCAGGCAAGCAACCAACCATTTGATCATATCGATACAATCCCATGTTCTCGCTCCTGCTCTCTTTTACTGCATTAAGACAACGCGTTTCAAACTGCTGTGTGCTACGGTAGTTGAACCCATTTCCTCTGCATGACCTGTCATTGCCACAGTAACTAGATGAAACCCACTAGCATGTGTAGGAGTTGATTGAGCCATATGTATGTGTTGTTCCTACCTTGCTATGCCTGCTATGCTTAGAGTCGTGTCAGGTCTGGTTCATCTGGGTGATGGGCTAGAGTGAAATGATTATGTCGGTAATGAGAGTGGTGTGGTGAACACGATTTGGTAAAGGTATCGATGAGAGGCCATGTAGGAGTACATGGTGGGTTGTTTCATTGAAGCCGACCTTAAGCACTGAGATCTGTATGTGTGATTTAAGATACAGCTACTACCATGCATTGGGCCCTGAAATATGACCCCGCTCGACTTCTTATTCACCCTAGCTCTCTGTCCAGGAGTTGCAAGTAGTTTCTGGTGTTTGTAGCCTACTGGAGGCCGTGGACAGCGCTGACCGTAGGGGTGGGCTGTGATGCGGTAGGTACGTGGCCGGGTGTACCGAATACCCGTTAGGTATCTCGGGAACCCTGTTCACATCGTTCGGGGCCGTATGGGAAACCTCGGCCGGACTCCCTGCGGATGGAACCTGGATAGGCGATAAACCTGGACTAGAGGCTTAGGTGTTTAGGTAGGTCGTGGTCTACACCCACGTCGGCTTTCGCTTGAAGTCTGCCGAGCACATGTCGTGTGCAGACGCTAAGTGGTGGAAACATGTATGAAGAAGTACACCCCTGCAGGGTTATCATGATCTATTCGAATAGCCGCGTCCGCGGTAAAGGACTACTTGGTTGCCTATACAGTTCATAGACAAGTAAATGGAAACTACTAAAAGCCTCAAGATAAGTGTGAGTGCCGAGGATGGCTCTTCCGTAGGAAGACGGAGGTGGATCCTCGGTAGTGTATTGAAGTGGTGAGTAGTGGACTCGTGTGCGCAAAACCATTTCAAGTTGGAGTCTCGTAGGTTAGCCTAGCCAAGAGTCAAAGCTGGCTTGCTGCAATAACTCCACCAACCCTTCTTGATAATATGCATGTATGTAGGATCTGATGTAAGTCTTGCTGAGTACCTTTGTACTCATGTTGCTATAATTTACATTTTTACAGAAGACGCTGCAACCCCTTCTGATGGGTTCTACGTAGACGTTGACATCAATGAGTAGGCTAAGGCCCAGGTGGTGATCCTGAGCTTGTGAAGGACCACGTAGTATAGCTAGGCTTTCCAAGCCTCTTTTATTTTCTAGTTGTCTGTACTCAGACAAGTTACTTCCGCTGCTGGTTTGTATGACTGTATGACTTGAATGCTGGGTCGTGTGACCCGTACCTTTGTGTATGTTATGTATGGCTCTCTGAGCCTTAAATAAAGTACTTGTGTCATAGAGTCATGTTGTGATGCCTTGTTGTGTTTGCACATATCGAGCATATTGTGTGTATGATTGAAATGCTTGGTATGTGTGGGATCTGACTATCTAGTTGTTTATCCTTAGTAGCCTCTCTTACCGGGAAATGTCTCCTAGTGTTACCACTGAGCCATGGTAGCTTGCTACTGCTCTGGAACACTTAGGCTGGCCGGCATGTGTCCTTCTTCGTTCCTGTGTCTGTCCCTTCGGGGAAATGTCACGCATTGAGTACCGGAGTCCTGTTAGCCCGCTACAGCCCGGTTTACCGGAGTCCTGCTAGCCCAGTGCTACAGCCTGGACCCACTTGCTGATGACCGACACGTTCGTTGCTGGGTCATGGATGCCTGTCCCTGTAAGCCTATGCCACTTTGGGTTTACGACTAGTCATGTCAGCCCGGGCTCCTTATCATATGGATGCTAGCGACACTATCATATACATGAGCCAAAAGGCGCAAACGGTCCCGGGCAAAGGTAAGGCGACACCCGTGGGGATACCGTGCGTGAGGCCGCAAAGTGATATGAGGTGTTACAAGCTAGATCGATGTGACATCGAGTCGGGGTCCTGACACCGACGACCGGAGCCGCCGCCGGAGCCCCACGCCGCCACACCGGAGATCGCCGGAAACCGCCGCCGTTGCCAAAAACCGATCCGCCGCCCCGGTCCGCCCGACCCGCCGGTTTTCTTCAAAACCGTCACGAACCGGTAAAACCACCACCCGCTTTTCCGTTTTTTAATAGGTTTTTCTTCAAAAAAAAAACGATCGGTATCCTCTAAATAGCGAACGTTTTCTGTTTAGGCCTTTGTAGTGGACGAATTCATCACTTATGTTTCTATAGCGGACGATCGTCGGTTAAGTTTTTCTTTTTCCTATTTTATTTAGGATAGGGACCGCTTCATAATTAAAGTTTTTACCGAATAGTCCCTATTCTTCAAACGGGCATAACTTTTACACCGTTTGTCCAAATTCAATGGAACCAACGCTCACGTCTTCGTTATGATCTCCTCTATCCAATAATCCAACTCAAACATGTTTTTGAAAATTTTCAAATTTGAATTAGATCAGATTTGAATTCAAACTTTGTTTGATCATAACTTGAGTTTCGTAGCTCCGTTTGAGTTGATTCTTTTTGCAAATCGAAGCTCTTGACCTAAACCTTCTAATAAGGCCAAATTTACATAATTTTGGTACTGTTAGAAATAGTTTTATGTTGCAAGAGCTATTTGCTTGGTTTTGATGTTTTCCGAATTGTCTTCTTCGATCTTTTTGATCTTTTGAGTGATTGCTTATGTGTGGTTACTATTGCTTGCTTACGATAGATTGACCGGAGTGTGACGAGTAGATCTATCAAGAGTTATGAGTGCGAATCATCTTCATCAACATTGCAGGCAAGTTCACACTTTGATCATATCCCCTTCCATACCCAGTTTTATGCATTAGCTTCACCCTCAAACATTGCATGATTAGGATCTAATTAAATTGTGGGATGGGAAGTAGATGAGGTAGTACCTATTACCTGTTTATTATCAAACCTCTGGGAGTTACTTCTACGTTTGCTTATTATGCCATGCTATGCTAGTATACGTGGATTGGGCGAGTGATATCCATGACAGATGTGAGATTGTTAATTAATGGTTTATCTAAGGTGGCAACCTAACACACATCTGGGTGGATTGAGGCACCTGGGTATTCCAGGACTTGCCTGTTTTTATTTTGGACCGCCACCCAGGCTCAAAGGGATCATGAGATTATTCATACTAGAAACTTTCGTGTGCAGCCACTAACCATTATGGGCTCTGGCATAGTTGAGTAAGTCATGCGAACTCTTACAGGGTAGACTAGCAGATGTAGGGGAAAGTAGGTGTACCGGTCTATCCATCGTAAGGTGCTAGCGCTTCTGAAAGACTGTGTCTCGGTCGTCCGTTTCTCAAACACCATGTAGTGCGAGAAATCCAACGGAGGCGATCGAGTCTTGTGGGGAAAAGTGCGCAAACCTCTGCAGAGTGTATAAACTAATCATGATTAGCCGTGTCCCCGGTTATGGGCATCTTGAGTATCTAGTTCTTGGATTATCCTGTTGATCTCATCATGTTACTTTAAATGAATATTGTTGGGTTTAATGATGTTACTTAATTGGGATTGAGAATGCTGTCAACCATTCTCAATGTTCAACAACCACCATGATAGTTAAATAAAATTTATTCCTTTGCAGTAGGGAAAAATTGGCTTTACGCCAAAACCTTATAACCATAGAGCTTTTCCACTAGCCAAATATGCATGTAGTGATAGTCCTTATTCATCATTCTCTATGGTGTGAATTTTCCAGTACATTCAATGTACTGACCCTCTATGGCTGCAACGTCTCATGTTGTAGGATTATCTTACGACGAGTAAGTGATACGTTAGGGTTACGATTTCTATACTCAACTTTGCCGTTGGTGTTGATGGGAATCCACAACCTTGTTACTTCCGCTATTTTGGATTTGAGGTAATAGTATTTACGTTACTTTTACATGTGATTTACCTCTGTTATAAATCCTCGAGTACTGTGTGTGTCAGCATACCGATCCAGGGATGACACTTAAGCACAGAGACTTGACCCATTCGGGTCGGGTCGCTACAGAAGTCCACTGACCATATTTTTACAAATATACAGTGACAGACACTGTATTTATCTCGTTTGAAATTAAGCCATATTAACCAGAGAGGAGACAGTATGGACTAGCATTACCTTGTCGTGTCTCGTCAACTTGCCGAACAAGGAGAAGCTTGCAGGACGGGAGAATCTTGCGCGTTGTGGCTCGCAGGACAAGGAGAAACTTTTGACTAATGCAAGCTCTCATTCGCTCAGGCGGTGGACGTGCAACAGTTAATTCGGTGTCAGATTGCTAGAAGCATACACTATACTAGTACTATTATTGTTGCACTTCACGAAGAGGCGAACAGCCAAGCGCAAAGTTTACTAGTACTAGTACTACTAATATAGTCTATAGAGGTATGTACTATAATAGTACTAGGAACCGGATGGAGGAGCGTCTGCACTCTTATTATATTTTTAAAATGTGATAAAGCAATCTTCAACACATTTGGTTCTCTTTGATGGTTCTCGCATGTGATAATGGAAGTTGATTTCATGGAACACTCGCCACAATTCTCGCTTAATTCTGGCTCATATCCTATTACAAATAGGAGCGTCGGTAATATTTCCTCTTTTTTTGTTATTCAGCATTTAAACATGCCAGCAAACCTTGTGGCGCATCTTTGTGCGAACCATGCTTGCTGCACTTTGAATGTGGCCGAGAGCTAGCTTGATGAAACACCTCGCTTCCTACTTATTTTTTTGCATGGTACCTCGCTTCCTAGTGACCATTGTCTTGGTTGATCGTCCTAAGAATGCTTAAATATGAATAAAGCTCTCTCATTTACCCGCAAAAAGATTAAGCCATATTAACCGGAAAGGAGGGAGTATGGACTAGCACTACTTGTTGGTGTGTCCCATCAACTCATAGAACGAGGAGAAGCTTGCAGGACAAGGTGAAGCTCGCTTACGCCTTTTGACTAATGCAACGTACCATAGCCCAGGCGGTGGACATGCATCAGTTCATTCGGTGTCAGATTGCCAGAGGCATACACTGTACTAGTACCGAACATGCAGAGTACCATCATTGTTCGACTTCACGAAGAGGAGACGAGCCAAGCGCAAGGTTTACTAGTACGAGTAGTACTACTACTAGAACTGCATGGTGGAGCCTCTGCACTCTTATTTTTTTAATCTCTGATAAAGTACACATTTATTCTTGAGAAGGGCGGAAAACGGCAGCCCAACATGTAATGATGATATTGATCAACCATGCTCGAATATATCTTGGCCTCTGTGTGAGCCCGTCTGTGTGTTCTCGCTCCTCGTCTCTCTCAAGGAACGGCGAGTTGGCCATTTTTCCATCAATTGAGATCGGTTTGCTCGCACTCCCGTCCCACATGTCAGTGATATGCCAAGAGGAGGTGTGTTGACCGACTGGCCATACGTGTACTTGGTTTTGCACCTTCATACTACTCCTCCCTCTGTCACAGTTTACAGGGCGCGCTTCATTACGATGCATTTCTCTCAATGCATTTCCACCAGCAGAGAGACTTTAGACGCGTTTGGTTTAATGCTCAATTAATTAGGGCGTGGTAACCGCAATCTTCTCTCGATGTAGTACTACGGAGTGGAGTAAGTGCATGCATGTGTGTACCCAGGGTGGAAGCACTGCATGCATGTGTGTATGCATTATTTCCTCTAGTAATAGACGCCGTGCTATAACTACCAATGCTATTTTTCAAGCCAATCGCTAGTCGCCTTGGTCCTAGAGATTTTCCTTTTTTCTGAAGCGCGCTCTATAAACAGTGACAGATGGAGTAGTATGAGCGTTTTCAAAGAAGAGCATATTGATGGTTGCTTCTTCCAAGCAACTTACAGTGGGAAAGGTGGGCATTATGATTGGACTGCTCATTACTCACTATTAATGCGGCGAAATGACCGGTCTGAGTCTCCCATGCGGCTATGCACTACCCCCTCGGTTCTTAAATATGCTCCGGAGTATTTGTCTTTCTAGAGATTTCAACGAGTGACTACTCAAATATTTGTCTTTTTAGAGATTCAAATGGACTACTACATACGGATGTATATAGACATATTTTAGAGTGTAGATTCACTCATTTTGCTCCATATGTAGTCAGTTGTTGAAATCTATAGAAATACAAATATTTAGCAACGGAGGGAGTACACATACGAAGCAAAGTGAGTGAATATACACTCTAAAATATGCCCATTTGAAATTTGTAAAAGACAAATATTTAGGAACGAAGGAGTATAATTTTATGCATGGCACATGGACCCGGATGCCCAAGAGGCTTCTAGAAATGCTATCAAGCTTCCAACATTTGTTTACATATTTGACGTACTATACAAATAATTTTCCAGTGACATGAAATTGTACAATGGTGTGATCTTTCAGCTTTTGTTTCGTGTGTCTTCCCATTGATGCTCTTTCGGAAACAATAAAAAACTAACTTCCTTGCTAATCAGAGCTAATATTTACATCACAACTGAAGACAAAGTTGTGAGACGGTGTTAAATTAAAATTGATCCATGCTTTCATTAGCAGCAACGTCCCCCCCCCCCCAGCTCTGTCTAAATCAACAAGGCATGTTGGGAAAAAGTAGCTATTTGGAGCATGCAACATTCCGATCATTTTGTGCAGTTCCACTAAAATAGAGCTGAGCGTCCCTGTTCCAAAGATATTAAGTGTGATTACGATAATAGAGGACTGCTGATGAAACAATAAACACACAAATAGAAGCCGGTCACCTTTGAAGTCTAACTAGTTGGAGAAGATTAGGCTCGGAGTTGGATGAGGAGGATAGAGCAAAACCAATCTCCCTTTGTGCAGTCGCACTGAAATGTAGAGACGTTGCCCGTCTGACATTTTGGTAGAAATGCACAAAACACTCTTAAGAAAAAAGTGATTTGTGCAGTTCACCAAAAGGTCGCAATAGCAATGAGGTGAAATGGATAGCCCCGTTTGCAAAAAAGAGGTAGAAAGGAAACAATTACTAGCCAATAACAGTTGATGACACATGCGACGACAAATAAGAAGCATATTCCTTGTCCTAAGGGAAGATAACAACACGGTTGTGTTTGTCTAAAACGGTGTGAGGATGATATTGCAATATGGAAAGTACGCCGGACGAGCTACATTTTGGGAAAAGAACTATGGAAGATCCACATGCGGTGACATGGGAAGACAGGTAGTCGAGCAAGGCCAGAGGGGATACCTGGAGGTCGTCGGGATGTAACTAGGTGAGCGGCGGTGGGCAGAATCTGCCCATACTGCGGCAGTGAGCATGTGGCATAGTCCCTACCACGCCGGAGCTTGGTCAGAGAGAATGGCATGTACCGTAGATCGGGACGTGCTGCCTCTGTGCCGTCGAACGGAGAAATGATGCACGTCCTCCCTTTCCGCCGGTGGATGGGATGCGGCCGGATCAGTGACCAACGGTGAGAGAGAGAGGCCACCGCAGCCTTGTGTCAAATACTTTGAAGAGAGACAAACCAGGCAGGCAGGCTCCATTGTATATAGTGGAGCGGACTACCTTTTTCTCCATAAAAATCGTTTTATATTCTGTGTACGTGCCATTGAGCGACATAACTTTATTTAAAAATAATGCACCAACGCATCAAGTCGAACTTTGTTTCGTGCACGCATGGTACACGATCTCCGTAGGTAAACAACCGCTACACGCGTTCAAATTAGCACGTGGGCTACCATTTCGTACAGAAATGAGCTCCATCGTGTACCCGCACGGGTGTAGCTGGGCACGAAGTGTGAGTTCGTGCACGGTGCACCTATTCTCTTCTTGTATACATACACCACCTACGTGGGGCTGTGTGCGAGAGATACAAACATAGAGAGATAGTATAGTGTGTGGGTTCGTGAGAGTTTTTTTGGGGGGGTGTGGGGGTGGGGTCAATCAAAAAATGTAACATATGCAATGTTGTGAAATAGAGTCCTGGATATATCATATATATAGAGGGGGCGATCCACAAGAAGAGAGTGGAGGTATCATCGGCTTGTGGTGTCCACAGAATTAAGAGAGGGATGATGTGTGTGTGCGCGCGCGATCGATAAAGAGTGCCATCGAATTTGTGTGTGCCCACGCCAAAGATATAGAGTGGCTGGCCTACTGGAACATCAGAGGGGACATGTGCGGTTTGTCTCTGTGGCATGGATACCTACCTACAGCGCTCGACTATCGGTGTGTGGTGGGGGGGGGGGAGGGAGGCCTAATTAACTATAGAGGTACAATGGTTGGTATATGTGTGGAGGAGGAGAGAGGCCTACCTCATGTATTAAGGGAGATCGATAGACCACATGTATTAAGGGAGATCGATCGGCATCCATGCATATGTGTAGGAGAGGAATAAGGTTGGGAGAGAGATAGAGCTAGAGTGTTGGAGGGGGTGGTAGTGGAGTTTCTTCTAACAAATGGTGGGATAGGCTTGCTAGATAACCGGAGGGCACACCTGCAATATCAATAAGAGAGGGGATGGCTGCCTGTCTGTGCACGTGTGAGTGAGAGACGTGTCAGGAGGCATGCACGAATGATGAGGGGGCGATATGGCTATGGTAAGCAGACATAACTTGTGAGGTACGTCGATCGATGGGGGGGATAGTTAAAGTCGACCTAGATATATGTTTGGAGATCGATCGGTATACATGCATGTGTGTGTTAGAAGCAAATGAGGCACAAGGATAAGGATAGAGATAGGGATGCATCTAGGAGGTGGTGCGAGAGTCATACTATATCGAGGGGGAAGGAGTGTGCGAGTACGAGATCGATGAAAAGAGTGGTGGGAGTGAGGCATGGACGGTGATAAGAGAAGAGGGGAAGCTTGTGTTCTGTGCTAGGCACACCTAGCTAGAGAGGCATATCGATCGATGTGTGCCGTAAAGGAGCTGGGGGGCCTACACACACCGTGGGTGAACGACCTAAAGTGAAAAGACGAATTTGCACAATGGAGCTAGAGAATGTTGAGGGAGGGTAAGAGGGATGCAGGCGTGTGCATGCACGAGAGAAAGTTAGCGCTAGCTAGGTACAAAGATAAGAGGATTGTGTGGGTGTAAAAGACGAATAGAGATCATACTTCATTATAAAAAGCGAATTCAGATATTTGAAGAATTTATCATAGTGTTTTAAACCGATGCATGTGTGAATATATATAACGGTGATACACATGGTGTGGTTATGAACATGTTATAGTACATATAATATATTTTATCTCTACTATTATAAAAAAATGGAGTTGTTGATGATGGTGTGCCTGCCATCCTGCAATGTAGGCCGTCCGATTTATATCTGACGGATAGGAAGGAAACTATGACAATTTTGGAAAAAGATACCCACACCCCTCTCCATATTTGCAAATTAGGCCTCCCCTTGATCATGTTGATGTTCTATGGAATGCATGGGCATCTTGCTAGTACTACGTATAATATATAGAACATTGATCACAATTCGGGCTAATGTGTAGCTTTTGCAGCTCAGGTCTAAATGCTTGTCATAATGTAGGGGCCGGGGCACCATACTATGTGTGATAAACACGGTGTACACGTATGGAACATGGTGTAGATTATGAATATATAGTTAGCACATCAAATGTACTATTATTTGGAATCAACATCAAGTGTATTCAAAAAATAGAATTCAAGTTCATGTAGTACACATAGTTCATATCTATCTCTATAGTAATCATGTGGTGTGTTATTAAGGTAATACACGAATGATGGTTGAAGTTGGCAACAATCATGATTGTAGATTCTTATTGAAATAGGGAAACGAATTCAAATTCAATTCGAATTGCAGCGGTAGTATAGACATTTGGAATGCACTAAAATTTTGGTATGAGTAGGTTACATGCATTATACAGCAAGCGAAAAAATTTAGTTGGACATAACATGGCTTCATACTCCCTCCTTCCATCTCTATAGGGCGTAATGAGTTTTTTAAGAACGCCTTTGACTATTGAGAAGATTAATAATACATGGCAAGCACAATGTGAGAATTATATCATTGAAAGAACCTTTCACAGACGAATTTAACAGTGTGCTTTGTGTAAGTTGAATGTCATATATTATTGCTCCAATATTTGGTCAAAGTTAGCATCGAAAAACGCATTAGGCCCTATATAGATGGAAGGAGGGAGTAGCTTTGAATAGCATTTTTATAGTAAAACGGGGCAAGAATCTCTCTTTGTGTGGTGTGAATATTTTTATTTTTTCGTTTTCTTTTTGGTTGAGGGAAGTGCGAATTGATTTGGTACGTACAAGTACAATATTACACGTTAGACTTGTCCCTAAAATTCAACCTGCACCTTGTTATATCCCGAAAATTCAGATATCGTGCTCCCAAAACTGGCGCCTTCACAACCCGCGCCTTGCTATCCCGAAATTACAACGCGCGCGAAAACTCCCTCCAACTGCCAAATCCTGACACGCGAAACCCCCCTTCTAACCCTGAGCCAAAAGGGCCGCTAGTTCAAATCGGTGAGGGGTACTTTTGTAACACACCCTACATTTTGGACAAGCGCGTCCCTAGGTCATGGTTCACCCCCTACCATCGCCTCCTTTTTGCATCCGAAATCCCAGGCCGCCATAACCTCTCCGCTCCAGCCACGAAACCCCACCCTCCCCGGTCCGCCACCTCACCGCTGCACAGCCGGAGCCTCTTCCCCGACGACGTCGTCCACCGCAACAGCTCGACGTCCCTCGTCCACCTCCCTGGATGAGGATCCTCGTCCATCTCGTCATCCCACCGGTTCAGCTGCCCCATCCTCCACCTCCAAGGAGCTGCTCCGACGATCGCCTCGTCTATCGCGGCTGCTCCATCCCCACAATGCCGCCTTAACCCGCTCCAACGGAACCGCAACATCCTCACCAACTCCTCGGACGAAGCCGAGGCCTACTCGGTGCCACCAAAGAGGTTGTACACTCATCGCATCACACCTTCTCCTTAGCTCGACCTCCCGGCGCAGACGGTGCTCCATCCCGCACCCCCATGGAGTGGCTACCTTGAAGCCGGCGCCGAGGGTGACATCTCCACGGTGGCTCTCCCCTAGTGCAAGGCCCCTTAGGCGGCATCGTCCATACCAGCCGGATCTACTACTGCTGCTCTGGCTCTCGCTCGTGCTGCTGCTGCTGCTCCAGCTCTCACTCGATCGCTCGCTCGCCCAGCTGCTGCTGTTCTGGCTCTCGCTCGCTCACGTTGTTACTGCTGCTCTCCCCCTCGCTCGTGTTGCTGCTTTGCTCCGATTTAGCTACACTTCAGTCGACTGAATCGACTTCTGGGTTAGTCAATTTTCAGGGGGTGGGGGGCTCGCCGGAGTTAAGGAAGAACCACCCGTAGCGGGGATGGGGGCTTGCCGGAGAGGTACCCCACTATCTATCTTAGGGTTCAGGGTGGGGGCGGGGGGCCTATAGGGTTGGCCGGGGCGGCGGCTGATGTCTACTACACAACCTTCTTCTTGTAGACGTTGTTGGGCCTCCAAGTGCAGAGGTTTGTAGGACAGTAGCAAATTTCCCTCAAGTGGATGACCTAAGGTTTATCAATCCGTGGGAGGCGTAGGATAAAGATGGTCTCTCTCAAACAACCCTGCAACCAAATAACAAAGAGTCTCTTGTGTCCCCAACACACCCAATACAATGGTAAATTGTATAGGTGCACTAGTTCGGTGAAGAGATGGTGATACAAGTGCAATATGGATAGTAGATATTGGTTTTTGTAATGTGAAAATATAAAAACAGCAAGTTAACTAATGATAAAAGTGAGCACAAACGGTATTGCAATGCTAGGAAACAAGGCCTATGGTTCGTACTTTCACTAGTGCAAGTCCTCTCAACAATAATAACATAATTGGATCATATGACTATCAATTAACATGCAACAAGGAGTCACTCCAAAGTCACTAATAGCGGAGAACAAATGAAGAGATTATGGTAGGGTACAAAACCACCTCAAAGTTATCCTTTCTGATCGATCTATTCAAGAGTCCGTAGTAAAATAACATGAAGCTACTCTTTCCTTTCAATCTATCATAGAGTTCATACTAGAATAACACCTTAAGACACAAATCAACCAAAACCCTAATGTCACCTAGATACTCCAATGTCACCTCAAGTATCCGTGGGTATGATTATACGATATGCATCACATAATCTCAGATTCATCTATTCAAACCAACACAAAGTACTTCAAAGAGTCTACCGGAGAGTCAAGACGAAAACATGTGCCAACCCCTATGCATAGGTTCATGGGCGGAACCCGCAAGTTGATCACCAAAACATACATCAAGTGGATCAATAGAATACCCCATTGTCACCACAGGTATCCCACGCAAGACATACATCAAGTGTTCTCAAATCCTTAAAGACTCAATCCAATAAGATAACTTCAAAGGGAAAACTCAATCCATTACAAGAGAGTAGAGGGGGAGAAAGATCATAAGATCCAACTATAATAGCAAAGCTCACGATACATCAAGATCGTACCACCTCAAGAACACGAGAGAGAGAGAGAGAGTGAGAGAGAGAGAAACAACACATAGCTACTGGTACATACCCTCAGCCCCGAGGGAGAACTACTCCCTCCTCATCATGGAGAGCACCGGAATGATGAAGATGGCCACCAGAGAGGGATTCCCCCTCCGGCAGGGTGCCGAAACGGGTCTAGATTGGTTTTCGGTGGCTACGGAGGCTTCTAGCGGCGGAACTCCCGATGTATTGTGCTCCCCGAAGGTTTTAGGGTATATTGGTATATATAGGAGGAAGAAATACATCAGGGGGGCACGAGGGGCCCACAAGAGTGGAGGGCGCACCCCCTGCCTCATGCCTTCCTTGTTGCTTCCCTTACATACACCCCAATTCTTCAGGATTGCTTCCGTTCTAAAAATAAGTTCCGTGAAGTTTCAGGTCAATTGGACTCCGTTTGATTTTCCTTTTCTGCGATACTCTAAAACAAGGAAAAAACTGAAACTGGCACTGAGGTATGGGTTAATAGGTTAGTCCCAAAAATAATATAAAAGTGTATAATAAAGCCCATAAACATCCAAAACAGATAATATAATAGCATGGAACAATCAAAAATTATAGATACGTTGGAGACGTATCAGCATCCCCAAGCTTAATTCCTGCTCGTCCTCGAGTATGTAAATGATAAAAACAGAATTTTTGATGTGGAATGCTACCTAACATATTTCTCTAAGTAATTCTCTTCATTTTTGCATGAATATTCTGATCCATAAAATTCAAGACAAAATTTTAATATTGACATAAAAATAAGAATACTTCAAGCATACTAACTAAGCAATCATGTCTTCTCAAAATAAAATCGCCAAAGAAAGTTATCCCGACAAAATCATATAGTCTGCGTATGCTCCATCTTCACCAGACAACGTATTTAAATCATGCACAACCCCGATGACAAGCCAAGCAATTGTTTCATACTTTTGATGTTCTCAAACTTTTACAATCTTCACGCAATACATGAGCGTGAGCCATGGATATAGCACTATATGTGGAATAAAAGGGTAGTTGTGGAGAAGACAAAAAGGGAGAAGATAGTCTCACATCAACTAGGCGTATCAATGGGCTATGGAGATGCCCATCAATAGATATCAATGTGAGTAAGAAGGGATTGCCATGCAACGGATGCACTATAGCTATAAATGTATGAAAGCTTGACAAAAGAAATAAGTGGGTGTGCATCCAACTTGCTTGCTCACGTAGACCTAGGGCACTTGAGGAGGCCCATTGTTGGAATATACAAGCCAAGTTCTATAATGAAAAATTCCCACTAGTATATGAAAGTGACAAAACAAGAGACACTCTATCATAAAGATCATGGTGCAACTTTGAAGCACAAGTGTGGAAAAAGGATAGTAGCATTGCCCCTTTTATTTTTTTATTTTTTTATTTGGCCTTTCCTTTTTTATTTGCCCCTTTTTTGGGACAATGCTCTATTAATGATGATCATCGCACTTCTATTTGTTTACAACTCAATGATGACAGCTCGATACTAGAACAAAGTATGACTTTATATGAATGCCTCCGGCGGTGTACCGGGATGTGCAATGACTCATGAGTGACATGTATGAAAGAATTATGAGAGGTGGCTTTGCCACAAATACGATGTTAACTGCATGATCATGCAAAGCAATATGACAATGATGAAGCGTGTCATAATAAACGGAACGGTGGAAAGTTGCATGTCAATATATCTCAGAATGGCTATGGAAATGCCATAATAGGTGGGTATGGTGGCTGTTTTGAGGAAGGTATATGGTGGGTCTAAGGTACCGGCGAAACTTGCGCGGTACTAGAGAGGCTAGCAATGGTGGAAGGGTGAGAGTGCGTATAATCCATGGACTCAACATTGGCCATAAAGAACTCACATACTTATTCCAAAAATCTATTAGTTATCGAAACAAAGTACTACGCGCATGCTCCTAGGGGGATAGATTGGTAGGAAAAGACCATCGCTCGTCCCCGACCGCCACTCATAAGGAAGACAATCAATAATTAAATCATGCTCCGACTTCATCACATAATGGTTCACCATACGTGCATGCTATGGGAATCACAAACTTCAACCCAAGTATTACTCAAATTCACAACTACTCAACTAGCATGACTCTAATATCACCATCTCCATATCTCAAAACAATTATCAAGTATGAAACTTTCTTAGTATTAGATGCTCTTCATATGAAAGTTTTTATTATATCCCTCTTGTATGTCCATCATATTAGGACTAAATTCATAACCAAAGCACATTACCATGCTGTTTTAGAAGACTCTCAAAATAATATAAGTTAAGTGTAACATCCCAAATTTCCAATTTGGAATGTTATACATTAGATCATCATTGCATATCATATTTTATTGCATTTTGGCTAGATCCTAGAAATCCTACGCAACTCAAGGACCCATGGAGAGAGTTGGGGATTTTGTTATTTTCATATTTGGGTTTTCTCAAATTTTGAAAATAGAATCATTTGATTTTATTTAATTTATCTTCAATTATTTCAATTATAAAAATAAGAGAGAGGGAATAAAATGACTTTCCCAAAATAAAGAAATATTGAGGATTTAATAAAAAATCAACTAAGATTTTATTTCGGAGTTTTCTCGCTATTTTATTTGAATTAGGAAAAAAATACGCGTTTTTCAAAATTGCATTTAGGCCCCAAATAAATGTTCATCTTGTCCGGCTTGATTTTAGAAGACGGGGAAAAATTATTTCTGGATTTTTGGAGTCCGTTTAGTATTTCTTTTACTTGTTTTCTGCGCAAAATTATTTATAAAAAAAACAAACGAACCGACCTAACCGGGTCGTGTCCGACTAGGACTCTGGCCCGGCCGGCCCTTATAAGCCGGGGAGGCCACCCCGTAGCCCAGCCCGAGCCGCCCCGCCGCCCCAAACCCTAGCGCCGCCACGGACGCCGCCGCCCGTCCTCCCGCCACCACCCGGAGCCGCTCCGCCGCCGACCCCGCCGCCCACAGGAGCCCCGCCCGACGCCAGAGCCGCCCCGCCGCCGCCGTCCCACCGCCGAGGTTGACAACCGCCGCCGCCGCCGGTTTCCTCGAGAAAACCACCCGGTTTTCGTTCGTTTTTTAAACCTAGATCTGTTTTTATATAGATCGTTTTCTTTCAGTTTAGTTTATTTAGCGAACGCCCGTTCGTTCGTTCATTTTAACGAACGGTTTTCCTCTTTTTTCCGCAGTTAGCGAACATTCATTCGTTAGCCTGTTCGTCCATTTTTTTCTTTTTCTCGGATTTTCCCCGAATATTTCTGATCGCAATTTCCGATCTTTTTTTCGTTTTAGTATAACTTTTCGCTCGTTTATCGGAATCAGGCGATTCAAGCGCCTAGAGTTTCGTCTCGAAACCCTCTTTCCATTTAACCAACTCAAACAAGTTTTTGCTTCTGTAAAATTTCACTTAGGCCTAGATTAGTAAACGAAGCCTTTTTCTTTCGCAGTTTGACTTTCGTTGTTTCGTTCGAAGTGTTTCTTTTTGCAAACCGGAGTTCTTAAGTTGAACTTTCTGGTTAGATCTCTTATTTGAGTTTTACCTGTGCATTAGATGAGTGCTTATTGTGTGCTTGTTTGTTTGCGATATTGTACCTGGAGTGTGCCGCTTGCTACTTCGAATCTCTAGGTTTCACGGGTCATCAACAAGGCAAGTAACACTTTGATCATACCTCTTACTACCCAGTTTTATTGCATTAGATAAATCCTGAAACAATTGCATGGTTAGGATCTGAATTAAATTGTGGGCTTGGGAAGTATATGAGGTAGTACCTATTCACCTGTTTATTATCAAACCCTAGGAGTTATTTCTACGTTATGCTTATATTGCTATGCTATGCTCGTAGATGTGGTTTGGGTTTGAGTGTATTCATGACAGATGTGAGATTGTTTAATTAATGGCTAACTTCAGGTGGCAACTCTAATACACATCTGGGTGGATTGAGGCACCTGGGTATTCCAGCGATTGCCTATTTTTCTTTATAGACCGCCACCCAGGCTCAAAGGGATCATGAGATTATTCATACTAGAAACTTCCGTGTGCAGCCACAAGCTACTATGGGCTCTAGCATAGTTGATTAAGTCATGCGAACTCTTATAGTGGTAGACTAGCAGATGTAGGGGAATGTAGGTGTAATGGTCTACCCGATCGTAAGGTGCTAGCGCTTCTGAAAAACTGTGTCTCCGTCATCCGTTTCTCAAACACAATGTAGTGCGAGAATCCCAACGGAAGAGATCGAGTCTTGCGGGGAAAAGTGCGCAAACCTCTACAGAGTGTATAAACTAATCATGGTTAGCCGTGTCCGCGGTTATGGACAACTTGAGTATCTAGTACTTGGACTATCATGTGAATCTTGTCATGTGACTTTAATTAATTTTGTTGGGTTTTAATGATGATGTTTAATTGGGATTGAGAGGGTGTCTACGCTCTCAATGTTTAACAACCACCATGATAGTTTAATAAAATTTATTCCTTTGAAGTAGGGAAAAACTGGCTTTACGCAAAACTCTAACCGTAGAGCTTTCCACCAGCCATATATGCATGTAGTATAGCCTATTCTGTTCACTACTCTCTATGTGTTACATTTCCATCATATTCCATGTGCTGACCCATTTTCGGGCTGCAACGTTCATGTTGCAGACTTTTCAGAAGAAGAATAAGGAGCCTTAGGTCGTGGTTCTATACTCAGTGATGCCGTTGGAGTTGATGGACTCACTTATCTTCCAAGCCTTCCGCCGTTATCGTTATTAGATGGCCTTAAGCCATATTATTTGTAATAAGTTCTCTTTTGAGACATTCGTTGTAATAAGTGTGTGATTGCTACTCTGTTATAAATCCTTCAAGTACTGTGCGTGTCAGCATTACTGATCCAGAGATGACACTGAAGCACAGAGATCAGACTGTTTGAGGTCTGGTCGCTACAAAGATGGTATCAGAGCAGACGCTGACTGTAGGACACGACCACTAAGATAAAGACCTATATCACTACTCTCTTCTCATTTCTGACTCCTCATCTTTTCTACTCTTTTAGGATGGAAGATGCAAGGAACAAGTTCACGCAATCGGAAGAAGATACACCCTTTGGACGCCACCTGAAAGAAGTCACTAAGTACCTAAACATTGGAGTACCAAGCTTCACCGGGACCTACAACGCCACTTTACCCAAGGAGGAGCGCTGGATGATTCAAGTTCAAGTTCCCGGAAGGACGTTAGCGCCAGTCACTGAGCCCATAGAGTTTTCCTTTCATGCACCAACCTGGAGTCTAGGAAAGAGCATGGCAGCCCTCATTACCATGGGACGTATTGGAGAAGTTTACTTCAATGATCTCAAGGATACTATCTATCAGATTTGTGGGCGCCGAGATGAGCAATGGGAGATGATCAGCATCAGGAAGGATAGATCAATCACAGCTTTTATCCAAGTGTTAAATCAGCACATTCGACGTCAGGAGAACCAGATGTGCGCAGGCATGATAGATCTGAAGAAGGCAATGACAATAATCACGGAGCTCGAGGAAGAACTCAAAGCTACATGCGAAGATTATATGGAGGAAATCAAAGTATTAGTGGAGAAGAATGACGACCTGACTAGGAAGCTAGTAGTTTTCATGGGAGATCCTGCGCTAGGAGGAGAAGATGACGATTCCACTTGCTCGGAGAACTACATCATCATCGACGACACCGACTCGGACCCAGATGACAGCGATGGTGACTATGTTGATGAAGCTGGAGTGGATATCATGGAGTCTTCATCGGAGCAGTTTTTCTAGTAGACCACCATAATAGCAGTAGTATTCCACCATATATATAGCATAGTCCAAGCACTTTTATAACGATAGTTCTAGACTGATTGTATGCCCTTGTTTGAATTGAATGAAGTGATTTTGTTTGTATTTTCCTCATGTGCATATGGGTAGTGTTTTCTCTCTAGACCTCAATCTATTCTATATTCTCATCTTTTCTAAACCCTCGGATGCCTCTGAGACGTGACAATGGATTTGCTTTCCCACCGGAGCTCACTCAGTTGATGCAGCAGCAGAATGCATTGATGTAGTTGCCAGTCCAGAATCAGAATCAGGGGAACAACAACAACAACAAACCACAACCACCACCTGTTGATCACTTAACCCGTTTACTTAGACTGAATCCGCCCGTGTTCTCCAGTAGCACCGAGCTGATAGTGGCAGATGATTGGCTCCGCAAGACAGGGAGGGAATTGACCACATTAGGATGCATGTATGCGGAAAAGGTGCATTTTACCGCACATCAGCTTGAAGGACCCGCAACATCATGGTGGGATAATTTCATAGCCACTTATCCTATCGACACTATCACATGGGATTAGTTTCAGCAGGCTTTCCGTACTGCCCATGTTTCAGTAGGAGCTATGGCCATGAAGAAGCGTGAGTTTCGCAACTTGCGCCAAGGAGGATGGACCGTTGGCCAATATGTGGATGACTTTAGTAAGTTAGCACGCTATGCCCCAGATGACGTTGCTACGGATGCAGGTAAGCAGGAGAAATTTTTGGAAGGACTGAATGATGAGTTGAGCATGCAGTTGATGGTAGCAACTTTCAACAACTACCAGGAGTTGGTAGATCGTGCTCTTATGATTGAAGGGAAGCAGCAACAGATTGAGAACCGCAAGAGGAAGTATGGACAAGGGAAATACAATTCAGGAGCTCAACAGAAGCCACATTTTACCCCGAAATCGGGAGGACATTTTCAGCATACCCATGGAGGAGGGAGTTCGCATAATCATAATGGCCCCAAGAATGGTAATGGGCATGGGGGAAGCAACGGTCAGAACCGTACCAACCCATCAACCCCAGCCAAGAGAGACCTGAGCCAAGTCACTTGTTATAAGTGTTAGAAGACTGGACACTATGCCAATGAATGTCCTGAATCCCAGAATGGAAATGGCAATGGAAGCTCAGGGAAGAAACCAAACCCTTTCAACAGGGAATAGGTGAACCACGTTAACGTGGAAGAGGTTGAAGCCCAGCCAGATGCAGTAATAGGTAAGTTTTTGGTTAAGTCATTTACTGCAATCGTTCTTTTTGATACTGGGGCATCGCATTCATACATATCAAGGGGATTTGTGATAAGTATAAAACTGCCCACCAAGGTTCTTAGAACACCTATGTTAGTAAGCTCACCAGGAGCAGAGTATATGGCCAATAGAGGAAGTTTTCAAGTGCCATTGAGTATAGGTAGACATGTGTTTCCCTCGGATTTAATCATTTTGGAATCGCAAGGTTTGGATGTAATTCTGGGTATGGATTGGCTATCGATGTATGGAGGAAACATTGATTGCGCCAGTAAGTCGATTTTGCTTACCACCCCAGAGGGAAGAAGGATCAAGTATGTATCACAGCATGTGCCGAATAGGACTCAGTAAATTCCTTAACAGGAGTTGTGCAGGAGGAAGTACCAGTGGTAAAGGATTTTCTGGATGTATTTCCAGAAGAGTTGCCAGGCATGCCACTAGATAGAGACATTGAGTTTTTGATTGAGCTTTTGCCAGGCACATGGCCAATATCTAAGAGATCGTACAGAATGCCTGCAAAGGATTTGGGGGAGATTAAGAAGCAGATTAAGGAGTTACTGGATAAGGGTTATATTTTCCCAAGTTCATCACCTTGGGGATGACCAGTACTTCTAGGTGAAAAGAAGGATGGATCGTTAAGGATGGTTGTTGATTATCGAGGATTGTATGAAGTGACGATCAAGAATAAGTATGCATTGCCAATGATTAATGATTTGTTTGACCAATTGCAAGGAGCTAAGGTATTTTCCAAGATCGATTGGCGATCAGGATACCACCAGTTGAAAATTCGAGAGCAGGACATACCTAAGACATCTTTTACCACAAGGTACGAGCTGTATGAGTATACCGTTATGTCATTTGGTCTGACTAACGCACCGGCCTATTTTATGAACATGATGAACAAAGTGTTTATGGAGTTTTTGGATAAGTTCGTCGTAGTATTCATTGATGATATTCTGGGTTACTCGAAGAATGGAGAAGAACATAAAGAACATTTGCGTTTGGTACTTGCTAAGCTAAGAGAACATCAGTTATACGCCAAATTCAGCAAAATGTGAGTTTTGGTTGAAGGAAGTTGGATTCCTCGGACATGTTATATCTGGAGAAGGAATAACAGTAGATCCCACCAAGGTTGTCACTGTAACAAATTGGGAAGCCCCAACAACAGTTGGAGAGATCTGGAGTTTTCTTAGACTCGCAGGATACTACCGGAGATTCATTGAAAATTTCTCGAAGATTGCAAAACCTATGACGGAGTTGTTGAAGAAGGATACCAAGTTCAAATGGACTGAGGAATGTGAGGCCAGTTTCCCGGAGTTGAAGAAACATTTGGTTACCTCGCCAGTGTTGATTCTGCCAGATCAGCGCAAGGATTATGAGGTATATTGCGATGCTTCACGTCGAGGACTTGGAGCAGTGCTTATGCAGGAGGGTAGAGTTGTTTCATATGCCTCACGACAGCTTAAGCCCCATGAGTTGAATTATGCTACTCACGAGTTGGAGTTAGCAGCCGTAGTGCATGCTTTGAAGACATGGAGACATTTTCTCACCGGAAACCATTGTGAGGTGTACACGGATCACAAGAGTTTGAAGTACATCTTCACACAGAAGGAGTTGAATCTCAGGCAAAGGAGATAGTTGGAGCTCATCAAGTATTATGATATGAGATTGCATTATCATCCTAGAAAGGCTAACGTAGCAGCTGACGCATTGAGCCGCAAGAGCCATGTCAACACACTAATGACCGGAGAGTTACCAAAAGAATTATCCGAGGATCTTCGTGAGCTATGTTTGGGGATAGTTCTGAGAGGCTATGTAGCAGCATTGGACATTCAGTCTACTCTGATGGATAAGTTCAGAGAAGCTCAGAAGACCGACAAGGAAATTGCCACCATAAAGGAGAAGGTGAGCAAGGGAAAAGTTAAAGGATTTCGTGAGGATGAACACTATACCTTATGGTTTGAGGACCGCGTTTATGTGCCTAATGACCCGGAGATCAGGAAGTTAATTTTGCAAGAGGCCCATGATTCGCCGTACTGGATTCACCCAGGAAACACCAAGATGTATTTGATTTGAAGGACACTTTCTGGTGGACCGGAATGAAGAAGGATATTGCGGCGTATGTAGGAGTATGTGATGTATATCAGAGAGTGAAGGCAGAGCATCAGAAGCCAGCAGGATTGCTACTGCCATTGCCGATACCCGAATGGAAGTGGGATAAGCTAGGCATGGATTTTATCACGGGATTACCTAGGACCCGTTCAGGCTATGACTCGATATGGGTTATAGTCGATCGCTTGACTAAGGTAGCTCATTTCATCCCAGTGAAGACCACTTACACCAGTGCTAAGTTGGCAAAGATATACATGACCAGGATTGTATGTCTGCATGGAGTTCTGAGTAGCATTGTATCAGATAGAGGAACCCAGTTTACCTCAAAGTTCTGGAATCAGTTGCATGAAACTTTGGGTACTAGGCTAGAGTTCAGTATAGCTTTTCATCCGCAGACTGATGGACAGACTGAGAGAGTCAATCAGATTTTGGAGGATATGCTAAGAGCTTGTGCGCTAGATTATGGATCTAGTTGGGATGACAACTTGCCATATGCGGAGTTCTCTTACAACAATAGTTATCAATCTAGTTTGAAGATGGCCCCTTTTGAAGCCTTGTACGGAAGAAGGTGCAGAACACCATTGTCATGGGATGAAGTTGGAGACCTCCAGTTATTTGGACCAGATCTAATTAAGGAGTCTGAACAGAAGGTGAAGTTGATTCGCGATAGGCTCAAGGTAGCCCAGTCCAGGCAGAAGAGCTATGCAGATTCTAAACGCAAGGAGAAAGTTTAGGAAGCCAGAGATAGAGTTTATCTTCGTGTATCTCCACTTCGAGGAGCTAAGCGCTTTGGAGTTAAGGGAAAATTAGTGCCATGTTTTGTGGGACCATACAAAGTTTTGGAACGCATGGGAGAAGTTGCTTATAAATTGGAACTGCCCGAGGGATTGTCGGGAGTTCACGACGTGTTCCACGTTTCCCAGTTGAAGAAGTGCCATGCAGAGATGGGGGATATACCACTGAGAGGTATAGTGCCGCTGGAAGTGATACAGTTGGATAGTGATTTGACTTATGAGGAGAAACCAGTCAAGATTCTTGAGTATGCCAGCCGAGTCACCCGCAGCATGGTTATCATGTTTTGCAAAGTTCAGTGGAGCCACCATACCGAGGATGAAGCCACCTGGGAACGAGAAGAAGATCTACGGAAGGACCACCCTCATCTATTTGCTAGCCAACCCGAATCTCGAGGGCGAGATTCATCTTTAGGGGGGTAGGTTTGTAACATCCCAAATTTTCAATTTGGAATCCTATACATTAGATCATCATTGCATATCATATTTTATTGCATTTTGGCTAGATCCTAGAAATCCTACTTAACTCAAGGACCCATGGATAGAGTTGGGGATTTCGTTATTTTCATATTTGGGTTTTCTCAAATTTTGAAAATAGGATCATTTGATTTTATTTATTTTATCTTCAAATATAAAAATAAGAGAGAGGGAATAAAATGACTTTCCGAAAATAAAGAAATATTGAGGATTTAATAAAAAATCAAATAAGATTTTATTTCGGAGTTTTCTCGCTATTTTATTTGAATTAGGAAAAAAATACGTGTTTTTCAAAATTGCATTTGGGCCCCAAATAAATGTTCATCTTATCCGGCTTGATTTTAGAAGTGGGGAAAATTTATTTCGGGATTCTTGGAGTCTGTTTAGTATTTCTTTTATTTGTTTCCTGCGCGAAATTATTTATAAAAACAAATGAACCGACCTAACCGGGCCGTGTCCGACTAGGACTCTGGCCCGGCCGGCCCTTATAAGCCGGGAGGCCACCCCGTAGCCCAGCCCGAGCCGCCCCGCCGCCCCAAACCCTAGCGCCGCCACCGACGCCGCCGCCCGTCGTCCCGCCGTCGCCCGACGCCGCCGCCCGGAGCTGCTCCGCCGCCGACTCCGCCGCCCACCGGAGCCGCACCCGACGCCGGAGTCGCCCCGCCGCCACCATCCCGCCGCCGCCGCCGGTTTCCTCGAGAAAACCGCCCGGTTTTCGTTCGGTTTTTTTAAAAAAACTAGATATGTTTTTTATATAGATCGGGTTTTTTCGGTTTAGTTTATTTAGCGAATGCCCGTTCGTTTGTTTTAACTAACGGTTTTTGTCTTTTAGCCGCAGTTAGCGAACGTTCGTACGTTAGCCTATTCGTCTGTTTGTTCTTTTTCTCTGATTTTCCGTGATTATTTCTGATCGCGATTTCTGATCTATTTTTCGTTTTAGTATAACTTTTCGCTCGTTTATCGGAATCAGGCGATTCAAGCGCCTAGAGTGTCGTCTCGAAACCCTCTTTCCGTTTAACCAACTCAAACAAGTCTTTGCTTCTCTAAAATTTGACTTAGGCCCAGATTAGTAAACGAAGCCTGTTTCTTTCGCCGTTTGACTTTCGTTGTTTCGTTCGAAGTGTTTCTTTTTGCAAACCGGAGTTCTTAAGTTGAACTTTCTGGTTAGATCTCTTATTTGAGTTTTACCTATGCATTAGATGAGTGCTTATTGTGTGCTTGTTTGTTTGCGATAGTGTACCCGGAGTGCACCGCTTGCTACTTCGAATCTCTAGGTTTCATGGATCATCAATAAGGCAAGTAACACTTTGATCATACCTCTTACTACCCAGTGTTATTGCATTAGATAAATCCTCAAACAATTGCATGGTTAGTATCTGAATTAAATTGTGGGTTTGGGAAGTAGATGAGGTAGTACCTATTCACCTGTTTATTATCAAACCCTAGGAGTTATTTCTACGTTATGCTTATATTGCTATGCTATGCTCGTAGACGTGGTTTTGGTTTGAGTGTATTCATGACAGATGTGAGTTTGTTTAATTAATGGTTAACTTAAGGTGGCAACTCTAATACACATCTGGGTGGATTGAGGCACCTGGGTATTCCAGCGATTTCCTGTTTTTCTTTATAGACCGCCACCCAGGCTGAAAGGGATCATGAGATTATTCATACTAGAAACTTCCGTGTGCAGCCACAAACTACTATGGGCTCTAGCATAGTTGATTAAGTCATGTGAACTCTTATAGTGGTAGACTAGCAGATGTAGGGGAATGTAGGTGTAATGGTCTACCCGATCGTAAGGTGCTAGCACTTCCGAAAAACTGTGTCTCCGTCATCCATTTCTCAAACACAATTTAGTGCGAGAATCCCAACGGAAGAGATCGAGTCTTGCGGGGAAAAGTGCGCAAACCTCTACAGAGTGTATAAACTAATCATGGTTAGCCGTGTCCCCGGTTATGGACAATTTGAGTATCTAGTACTTGGATTATCATGTGAATCTCGTCATGTGACTTTAATTAATTTCGTTGGGTTTTAATTATTATGTTTAATTGGGATTGAGAGGGTGTCTACGCTCTCAATGATTAACAACCACCATGATAGTTTAATAAAATTTATTCCTTTACAGTAGGGAAAAACTGGCTTTACGCAAAACTGTAACCATAGAGCTTTCCACCAGCCATATATGCATGTAGTATAGCCTATTCTATTCACTACTCTTTATGTGTTACATTGTCAGCATATTCCATGTGCTGACCCGTTTTCGGGCTGCAACGTTCATGTTGCAGACTTTTCAGACGATGAATAAGAAGCCTTAGGTCGTGGTTCTATACTCAGTGATACCGTTGGAGTTGATGGACTCACTTATCTTCCAAGCCTTCTGTTGTTATCGTTATTAGATGGCCTTAAGCCATATTATTTGTAATAAGTTCTCTTTTGAGACATTCGATGTAATAAGTGTGTGATTGCTACTCTGTTATAAATCCTTCAAGTACTGTGCGTATCAGCATTACTGATCCAGGGATGACACTGAAGCACAAAGATCAGACTGTTTGAGGTCTGGTCGCTACATGAAGCATGAGAGATCAATTATTTCTATAAAATAAAACCACCACCATTCTCTAAAAAGATATAAGTGAAGCACTAGAGCAAATGACAAACTACTCCGAAAGATATAGGTGAATATCAATGAGTAGTCGAATAATTATGCAACTATGTGAAGACTCTCTAACATTTAAAAATTTCAGATCTTGGTATTTTATTCAAACAGCAAGCAAAACAAAAGTAAATAAAATGACGCTCCAAGCAAAACACATATCATGTGGTGAATAAAAATATAGCTCCAAGCAAAGTTATCGATGAACGAATATGAAAGAGGGGATGCCTTCCGGGGCATCCCCAAGCTTAGGCTCTTGGTTGTCCTTGAATATTACCTTGGGGTGCCTTGGGCATCCCCAAGCTTAGGCTCTTTCCACTGTTTATTCCATAGTCCATCGAATCTTTACCCAAAACTTGAAAACTTCACAACACAAACCTTAACAGAAACCTTGTAAGCTCCGTTAGCGAAAGAAAAGAAAACACCACTTCAAGGTACTGTAATGAACTCATTCTTTATTTATATTGGTGTCAAACCTACTGTGTTACAACTTATCTATGGTTTATAAACTCTTTTACTAGCCATAGATTCATCAAAATAAGCAAACAACACACGAAAAACAGAATTTGTCAAAAACAGAACAGTCTGTAGTAATCTGTGACTAACGCTGACTTCTCGAACCTCAAAAATTCTAAAATAAATTTCTGGACGTGAGTAATTTATCTATTAATCATCTGCAAAAATAATTAACTAAATAGCACTCTCCAATAAAAAACGGCAGAAATTCTTGTGAGCGCTAAAGTTTCTGTTTTTTATAGCAAGATCAACAAGACTTTCCCCAAGTCTTCCCAACGGTTCTACTTGGCACAAACACTAATTGAAACATAAAAAATCAATCATAACAGAGGATATATAAATTATTTATTTCTAAACAGGAGCAAAAGGCAAGGACCAAAAATAAAATTGGGTTGCCTCCCAATAAGCGCTAACGTTTAACGCCCCTAGCTAGGAATGATGATTTCAATGATGCTCACATAAAAGATAAGAATTGAAACATAAAGAGAGAATCATGAAGAATATAACTAGCACATTTAAGCCTAACACAATTCCTATGCATAGGGATTTTGTGAGCAAACAATTTATGGGAACAATAATCAACTAGCATAGGAAGGTAAAACAAGCATAACTTCAAAATTTTAAGCACATAGAGAGGAAACTTGATATTATTGCAATTCCTACAAGTATATATTCCTCCCTCATAATAATTTTCAGTAGCATCATGAATGAATTCAACAATATAGCCAGCACCTAAAGCCTTCTTTTCATGATCTACAAGCATAGAAATTTTATTACTCTCCACACAAGCAAAATTCTTCTCATGAATAATAGTGGGAGCAAACTCAACAAAATAATTATCATGTGAGGAATAATCCAATTGAAAACTAAAATCATGATGAGAAGTTTCATGGATATAATTATTCTTTATAGCATACAAGCCATCACAATAATCATCATAGATAGCAACTTTGTTCTCATAATCAATTGGAACCTCTTCCGGAATAGTGGATTCATCACAAAATAAAGTCATGACCTCTCCAAATCCACTTTCATCAATATAATCATCATAAATAGGAGGCATGCTTTCATCATAATAAATTTGCTCATCAAAACTTGGGGGACAAATATCATCTTCATCAAACATAGCTTCCACAAGCTTGTGGCTTTGCATATCATTAGCATCATGGATATTCAAGGAATTCATAATAACAACATTGCAATCATGCTCATCATTCAAAGATTTAGTGCCAAACATTTTAATGCATTCTTCTTCTAACACTTTGGCAAAATTTTCCTTTCCATCATACTCACAAAAGATATTAAAAAGATGAAGCGTATGAGGTAAACTCAGTTCCATTTTTTGCAGTTTTCTTTTATAAACTAAACTAGTGCTAAAACTAGAAACAAAAAATTTTGATTGCAAGATCTAAAGATATACCTTCAAGCGCTAACCTCCCAGGCAACGGCGCTAGAAAAGAGCTTGATGTCTACTACACAACCTTCTTCTTGTAGACGTTGTTGGGCCTCCAAGTGCAGAGGTTTGTAGGACAGTAGCAAATTTCCCTCAAGTGGATGACCTGAGGTTTATCAATCCTTGGGAGGCGTAGGATGAAGATGGTCTGTCTCAAAAAACCCTGCAACCAAATAACAAAGAGTCTCTTGTGTCCCCAACACACCCAATACAATGGTAAATTGTATAGGTGCACTAGTTCGGCGAAGAGATGGTGATACAAATGCAATATGGAGAGTAGATATAGGTTTTTGTAATTGGAAAATATAAAAACAGCAAGGTAACTAATGATAAAAGTGAGAACAAACGGTATTTTAATGCTAGGAAACACGGCCTAGGGCTCATACTTACACTAGTGCAAGTCCTCTCAACAATAATAACATAATTGGATCATATAACTATCCCTCAACATGCAACAAAGAGTCACTCCAAAGTCACTAATAGCGGAGAACAAACGAAGAGATTATGGTAGGGTACGAAACCACCTCAAAGTTATCCTTTCTGATCGATCTATTCAAGAGTCCGTAGTAAAATAACATGAAGCTATTCTTTCCTTTCAACCTATCATAGAGTTCTTACTAGAATAACACCTTAATACACAAATCAACCAAAACCCTAATGTCACCTAGATACTCCAATGTCACCTCAAGTATCCGTGGGTATGATTATACGATATGCATCACACAATCTCAGATTCATCTATTCAAACCAACACAAAGTACTTCAAAGAGTGCCCCAAAGTTTCTACTGGAGAGTCAAGACGAAAACATATGCCAACCCCTATGCATAGGTTCAAGGGCGGAACCCGCAAGTTGATCACCAAAACATACATCAAGTGGATCAATAGAATACCCCATTGTCACCATAGGTATCCCACGCAAGACATACATCAAGTGTTCTCAAATCCTTAAAGACTCAATCCGATAAGATAACTTCAAAGGGAAAACTCAATCCATTACAAGGGAGTAGAGGGGGAGAAACATCATAAGATCCAACTATAATAGCAAAGCTCGCGATACATCAAGATCGTACCACCTCAAGAACACGATAGAGAGAGAGAGAGAGATCAAACACATGGCTACTGGTACATACCCTCAGCCCCGAGGGAGAACTACTCCCTCCTTGTAATGGAGAGCACCGGGATGATGAAGATGGCCACCAGAGAGGGATTCCTCCTCCGGCAGGGTGCCGGAACGGGTCTAGATTGGTTTTTGGTGGCTACGGAGGCTTCTGGCGGTGGAACTCCCGATCTATTGTGCTCCCCAATGGTTTTAGGGTATATTGGTATATATAGGAGGAAGAAATACGTTAGGGGGGCCACGAGGGGCCCACGAGGGTGGAGGGCGCGCCCCCCTGCCACGTGTCTTCCTCGTTGCTTCCCTTACGTACACCCCAAGTCTTTTGGATTGCTTCCGTTCCAAAAATAAGTTCCATGAAGTTTCAGGTCAATTGGACTCCGTTTGATTTTCCTTTTGTGCGATACTCTAAAACAAGGAAAAACAGAAACTGGCACTGGGCTCTGGGTTAATAGGTTAGTCCCAAAAATAATAGAAAAGTGTATAATAAAGCCCATAAACATCCAAAACAGATAATATAATAGCATGGAACAATCAAAAATTATAAATACGTTGGAGACGTATCAGCGGCGGACCGGCGGTGGGGAGTTGTTTCGGGGCGGCAATGGGGCCGGCGGTTCGGCCGGTGGTGGCTGGCGGCTCAGGGGGGTGCAGGTTGAAGATGAACTGCAGGCCCTCCCTAAACTACATGTCAAGTGCCTCTCTGCTACCATTGCGTTCAGTTTCGGCCAGGGCCTTTTTAAGGGCCTCGACCTCGGTCGTCGCTCCTGCAAATATCATGACACTACGGTCAATATACACCATTTATTCTTTCTGAATATATAGCGAGTAATTGCATACCTTGCTGGTCTTCCAGCTGCTTCCTCGCTTGGCCGAGCTCCTCCTCGGCCAGCTCCAGTCTCTGCTGTAGTCTGGAGACTTCGGCGGTGTGTGAGGTCGCACCATCAACGACGCCTGCTTATTCACTTCAAACACATTTTAGTTAGTTTCCTACGAAATTTAATTGATTCTCTATCCGGATTTTCTTACCGAACACCGGACAATGTCTCAGGGGCAGCTGTTTATATTGGGATTTTCCCTGTTACGCCACTTACCTCAAAAGCTGTCAGCAGGCCACTGCAGGCTTCGGTCAGTCCGCTCTTGACGGACTGAACCTTCTCAATCACCATACCCATAAGGATACGGTGTTC
This sequence comes from Triticum aestivum, assembly GCF_018294505.1. Classification (NCBI taxonomy): domain Eukaryota; kingdom Viridiplantae; phylum Streptophyta; class Magnoliopsida; order Poales; family Poaceae; genus Triticum; species Triticum aestivum. The sequence continues at coordinate 234,772,371 of NC_057800.1, forward strand.
TTCCACAATGGAAGCGCCTCGTAGCTCTTCCAGCAGATTATCCGGTGCCTCTGGTTGGACAGAGGTCACCGGTGGAACAGGCACACCCCCTTCTTTGGAAGGAGGTTGTTCGCCGGATTCTGGAACCGTATAGGTCCCCAGACTTGTATTCGGCTGGGTGCCGAATTGAGCAAGGCCCCCGTCCCGAGTCGCCATGGGGATCTGCTCCCCCATGTGTCCGGAAGACGAGGTCTTGCCTCCTGGCACCGCCCCAGCAGCCTCCTGAACCTCTTCCTGGCCTGGGAAGGTCCTTTGGGATAGCACCTCGTCGTCGCCCTTGCCGCAGGAGGGTGAGCGGCCGCAGGTGACTCACTAGCCATCGCCTTTGAATCCGACGAACCTCTTGATGAGGATCGCTGGGAGCTGTCGTGGGCCAGACTGCAATGGCATAAATTAACATATTATATTATGAAGCAAGAGAGGATGGATGCATGGACATATGTGGGTTTAGATACTTACGACGCGGCCGGAGGCTTGTTTCGGGGGCTTCGCTCCGGGCTGCTGTCGACGTCCCATGTAGAGTTATCCGCGAGAGGGCCTTTCCCCCTCTTGGGTGCCTCCTCCTCCAGATTTGTGGAGGCCGCCCTCTTCTTCCTCCCCCCATCAGGGGGAGATTCGCTCTCCTCCTCCTCCTTGTCATCGTCTTTGGCGGCGGAGGAGCGGGTCTTGTCTTCGGACGTCACGTCCGAAGTGCCCTTGCGGCGGGGGCCACTCTGGACCCCCCTGGACTTCTTCTCCGGTGCCATATAGGGCGCCGGTACCAGCATCTTCGCCAGGCGCGGGATGACTGGTTCCTCGGGTAGCGGAGCCGGACACCGAATCCGCTTCGCTTCTCCATCCATACCTGAAATAATAAAAGTTTAGATATCCTCCTTGAAACAAGCAAGTAGAGGATGCATTAAAGGCTTACCTCATTGATGGGGTGGGTAATGTCGTGCCCGCGGTCCGAGTTTATGGCTGGAGGCACCTTGTTGCCATTGAAGAGCAACTTCCAGGCGTCTTCGTGAGTGGTTCCGAAGAGCCTTTCCAGAGTTTGGTGCTTCTTCGGATTGAATTCCCATAAAGGGCGGCTTCGGCTTTGGCATGGGAGAATCCGGCGAACTAGCATCACTTGGATTACGTCGACGAGCTTAATGTTTTTATCCACCATGCTTTGAATGCGCGTTTGCAGCGCTATCAGCTTGTCTGACGAAGACCAATTTGGGACCTTCTCAATCCAGGAGGTGAGCCTCCTAGGAGCTCTGGAGTTGAATTCGGTAGCCGCGGCCCAGGTGGTGCCGCGGGGATCTGTGATGTAGTACCATAGTTTCTGCCACTCCTTGACAGTCTCCATGAAAGTACCTTTTGGCCAGGAGACATTGGTCAGCTTGCTCACCATGGCGCCTCCGCACTCCGCATGCTGGCCATCCACCACCTTCGGCTTCATGTTGAAGACCTTGAGCTACAACCCGAAGTGGGGTTGGACGCGGAGGAACGCCTCACACATGACAATGAATGCCGAGATGTTAAGGAAAGAGTTCGGGGCTAGATCATGGAAGTCTAGCCCATAATAGAACATCAGCCCGCGGACGAAAGGGTGGAGTGGAAACCCTAGCTCACGGATGAAATGAGGGATGAATACCACCCTCTCGTTGGGCTTCGATGTAGGGACAACTTGCCCCTTGGCTGGAAGATGGTGGGCGATTTCCTTCGCTAGATACCCAGCTGACCGAAGATCGGTAATGTCCTTCTCCTTGATAGAGGAGGCCATCCACTTGCCTTTACCTACGGATCCGAACATGGTTGGGTTCTTGCTCGAGGGGGGAGATGAGAACTTGGGCACTGGAGCTCAAGAATGGACGGGCAGAGGAAGAGAGAAGGCATGGATGAAGAAAGGGAGTCCTTATCTCCTTATAAAGGCAGTAAATATTAAGCGCCTCCCCACTCGCCTTAAAACTTGCATGTTCCCGAGGGCCGTGTAAATGGCACGGTTATATTACCCACGCTCGTATTGATGAGAATCCCACAATAAGGGGACACGATCTCTGCTTTCACAAGACGTGCCATTGGAAACCGCATCTCCAAACGTGGAACGATAGACAAAAAATGGTTTGATATGATGACCGGACAGACGCAATGTCATCTTGCAAAAAGTTGTCAGCAGATGGGACTCATGAAATGTTATACTCCCTATAGCTGTGTGTGTGGTAGTTGTGTTGCAGATCCGGACACGTTCGTTTCATTCGAAGACTATCTTGGAGTATTCCGAAAGGGGAGCCCACCTTGCAATGCCGAAGACAATCTGCGCGCCTGACACCTCGTCATTGAAGCCTGGTTCAGGGGCTACTGAGGGAGTCCTAGACTACGGGGTCCTCGGGTGTTCGGCCTGTTGGACATGGGCCGGACTAATGGGCTGAGAAGATACAAGACCGAAGACTCTCTCCCGTGTCCGGATGGGACTCTCATCAACATGGAAGGCAAGCATGGTGATCAAATATGAAGATTCCTTTCTCTGTAACCGACCTTGTACAACCCTGGTCCCCTCCGGTGTCTATATAAACCGGAGGGCTTAGTCCGGATCGGGGGAGAAATAATCATAATCAGACATGCTAGACATTTAGGGTCTAGCCATTACAATCTCGTGGTAGATCAACTCTTGTAACACTCATATTCATCAAGATCAATCAAGCAGGACATAGGGTATTACCTCCATAGATAGGGCTCGAACCTGGGTAAACATTGTGTCCCCTGTCTCCTGTTTCCATTGACCTTAGACGCACAGTTCGGGACCCCCTACCCGTGATCCACCGGTTTTGACACCGACACCCGGCGCCAATAATGTAGGAGTACTAGTACTACCTCCTTTCCAGGTTATAGGGCTCAGTTCAAAAATCTCATCCACCAAGGTAGATGAGGAGTGGTGGAATATTTTTTGTAGTTTGCAAAAACACTCAATTAATGCACTCATTTTCCTCAAAAAATTATGTTTACCAATACAGTAATTTTGTGTCAAACTTTGAACATTTACTCCCTCCATCCAGGTGAATAAGTCAACTTTGGTTTGCATCGTGACCACGGAGGGAAAAACAAGAGAACTTAATGTTTATTTGCTAATTAATAACATTGCATGCAATGAACTAACCACTGCATGTCGTGTTTGGTAGTCTCGAGTCATTGAAAACATGCACACCCATATCTCTTATTGGTTGATATGTCAAGAAACAAGGTGGGAGTTAATGCACCGCGCCTAAGTGTTTTGGGATTATTTGGTTTTCATAAAGTGACTTATACACCTAGATGGAGGGAGTATTTAACTAATAAAATGATAATGCATTTCACCAAAAATCATATCACTGGATTCATCTTTGAACATAGTTTTTAATGGTATAGTTTTTATGACATGCATTGACACTTTGTTAGTTAAATTTACAGTCAAAATTTTACACTAAGTACGAAGGGGACCATTAAACCATGACGGAGGTTTATATACAGGTCAATAAAAATTATCATCCAACGTAGTAGTAAATGATGAGTGCCTGAAGATTGTTTTCCGAAAGTACTCAATAATTGGCTCGTTTTCCTCAAGAAAACTGTGTTTACGAATGTATTAATTGGAATGCATGCGTGAGGAACAAATGACCAGAACTTTTACACGCATTGGCGAGTTATCTCTTAATTCTTGCATGCAACATTTTAATGAAGCTTGAAATATGAACATGTCAATGGAAGGGAGTAAAAGCCTCATGCATGCATGCATGCAACATGCAACACTCACACGTACACATGGACGCACGCAACACTCACGCACCCATGCGGCACACAGCACATGACGCAACACACATGCTCACGCACAAGTGCTCAACCTACTCCCTACGTCCATGAAAGACTGTACATTTAGAGATTTCCACATTGACCAGGGCATAATTAACGCCCAAAAGTAGCAGACTTATGTGTGCATGCGACCATTGAGAAAAGAAGATTAAATGAAGGTTGTTGCATGTTGTAATTAAGGATAGACATGTAGCCTATAGCTAGAGCACAAGTTGGTGCATTAGTCAATCAATATTGATTCAGATTAAAGGCTAAATGCATTGGAAGTGTAGATGTACACTCTTTGTTTTTTAGCCGATGTACACTCTTTGTTGGAAGACCGAGGGAGTACATGTGCATGCACTCACATACATAGCTAGGGTGGTTGGCGCACAAGGGTTGGACTCCTGTCGCGCCTGCGTAAAGTTTTGTTTAACTGATTTCTTTGCTCTGCCAACTGACAGGTGGGACCCAGAAATGAGGTGACAATTTAACTAGTCAACAAAGTGCCACATCGACTATGTGGCCGGTCACCACAAAACTATATATTGACCGTAAAGAGCGTATTGTTACATATGTTGACCACCAACGTATTTTTCTCGTTTCAAATTAAGCCATATTAACCGGAAAGGACATAGTATGGACTAGTACTAGTACTACTTTGATGTGTCCCATCAACTCGCCGAATGAGGAGAAGCTTGCTTAGAGCATGGCTAATATAAGAGACGGCAACAGGCTCTATACTAGTGCCATGTCACCTATAGTCTTCAAAGAAAAAGTTTGATATAATAGGGTTGGCTGTAGAGGAGCGGCTCATCGACTATAGTAATTAATTTTTGCATGCATGAAGAAGGAGGGAGGCACACCTGATTGGAGGGGAGAACCAGCGCCAACTTTTAAGGGCTGCATGCAGCTCCTTTCTCTCGTATATTGCGCTACAACCGGGCGATTAGCGAAGCACTAACTGCACTCTCTTTCCTCCCTTCTCTCTTCCAGATGGGAATTTGTTGACCTGGAATGGCTTATAGCCTGCTGACTAGGACCTATTATACTTGCTCTTACTATGCTTCTCCCTCGCCCACGCGTGTGGTGGCTCGCAGGACGAGGAGAGGGTTTTGACTACAGCACCCTCTCCCTCTCCCTCGCCCTCGCCCTCGCAGTGGACGTGCAATAGTTCAATCATTGTCAGATTACTAGAAGCATATTGTACTGTAGTATCATCATTGTTGGACCTTCCAAAGAGGCAAAGAGCCAAGTGCATGGTTCACATGAGTACGAACTGTTGAACCTCCCGAAGAGGCAAAGAGCCAAGCGCAAAGGTTTTATAGGAGTTGTCGTCCTAGTAGGAGTATACTACAACTATAGCAAACGATGCTGCTGTATGATGCCGCCACGTCACCTATATCCAAAGCTGTGCCACCTTTTTTTTCTCAAAGAGCGTGTTGGAGCCCGTGCAACAACCACACAGGTTGCACGTACACATAACACATTTACTAGTAATAAATTCTAAATGACAAATGCCAGTATGCCACACAAGTTCATCTCCACTTCATGTGATAAATTTGTGCACGACTAGTCTACATGTATTGACAACACTACCGTTCACAATTTACCACACTCCACTTACACGTTATAGATGGGCTACATGTGTCCTCCTCCAGGTTCTAGTCCCAGGTGTTCTTCATGGATGGCATGATCCATAGCAGTGGGCAACGGGAATCATTGTAGTAGTTTTCTAGTCCGGTTCCACATGATGGAGGCTCATCCAAGCTGAAGCAGCATAAATCAGTGATAGCATGTCCCAGCATGTCGTTCATCCGGCGGTGCGCACTGAAGACACAACCATGCTTCATGAACGGAAGGACTTTGGTGTCGTGCACGGAAGGTGGCATCCGCTTCACAATGGGGTAGCTATCCCCAATGAAAAGTGAGTACTCTCCAAGAGTGTTCCTCGACACCCACGTAGCATCACGGGGGTGGAACTCGGCACCATTCATCTGGTACACGCGGCATCTCAGATCTAGACACATGGTGACGTACATAGTCAAGGTCCATACATAATAATGTTGTGCTCAAATATGGCGGTCGGTATAATACTATGCAACAAGTAAAATAACCGGCTTATTATATATAGCCACTCTTGGCCACATGGATGAGATAGTAGGACATGGAAAAACAAAAATGGTGGGAGCTAGTGGGTTCAAGTCTGCAAGGGCCTAGCTAGCTATATGCGTCCTCCAAGGTAAAAAGTACTCCTACTAGTACTACTAGTAAGTAGTACACCAATGAAAGAGAAGGCGAGAGGGTTAAAAATGTAATACTAAATGGAATACCTCGGTAGATGGTGACGGTCTGATTGTGGTAGATTGTGTGACCATGTTGCACATCAGTGGTACCATGGGTAATGACTGCTAAGATAGTTGATCGAATATGCCAAAGTCAGCTACAAGGTTCCAGGTTAGACCGAATCACGGATGCAAATGCACATCCAGGATCGGCGATCTTATTTTGATCGGGCGATGACTAGTCCCTTCAAAATAATGGAGTACCGTTAGGGATGCAAATGATGGTTTGTGCATTCCATTTGTAATCTCCCATACCATAGGATGGCAACCAGATGAAACAAGCCGCCTGGCTTGTCACCGCGAAGATGCGGCCTAGATGGCGCACGGCGTCTTTGAACGTGTAGGGGTACAAATATACCGCGGACAACATGCGCCAGCCTCTGCCGTTACTGCCTCTTGCATTGATGGCAATCCTTATGTCGAACACCGCGATGAGATAGTAATAGTGGTAGCTGTGTCGCTTTGTCGGTGGGTTCGCAATTGCTATCTTCTTCATTCTCATGTAGGCATCATCATATGTATTCAAGCCCAGCTAGTCCAGAAGGCCGATCCCAATGGTGGAGAAGGGGTCTACGGGAACGGCCGCACTGCTGTGGATGTTGTGCAAAATGATGGTGGTATCCGGCCGGAGGTATGCAAGACAATCTTTGTTGGTACTGACCCAGACCTATATATAAGACAGTGGGCAGCAGAGAAATTACGGGATGGAAATGGGATAACTAAGTACTACATGATCAAACTCCATGACTGACCTTCTCATCGGACAAAATTCGACTACCTCTCAACATCGGCAACTCTAGCGGAGTCAACGTGCAACCTTGGCGAGGGAGCGGTGGACTGTTCGAAGGATTCTCCCATAGAAGAACCTTCTCTTCGAGGACGCATGGAAGACCAACAAGCATGGCCTTTTCCAAAGCATGTTTAAGCACTGTCTTGAAAAAGTTAGTGCAGGAAGCACCGAGTCTTGCGGCAGTGAGGACATAGGAGCGGCGTGTGATTTCTCCCAGAGGATCGTTGTCCAAGGTCTCCCAGCCCCGACGAGGAGGAGAACCGCCTGGTGAATCCATGGGAGTAGCAACGAACTACCTTCTCTTCGGGGGGAGGGGAACTAGCGAGGAGGAGATAAGAGCGTAGTAATTGCAGGGCCTCGTCCCTTCAAACTGTACCTCCTCGATCATTCCTTAGCGAAGGGGTGAGGCTATTATTTACTACGTACTCGTACTATAGCAGTACTAGTACTACTTTATCAACTAGTAGTGTGATGTACTGTACTTCTAGTATAGTGCACCAGTTTTGAACTCTTGAATCTCAGGGCCAAGGAGCTACAGTTGGAAGTGGAGGGTACTACTGTTTTCTAGAACCATCGTTGTACTATCAATGCAGGAAAAGTAGACCTATGTAGTGGGTACTCTCGGTGCTCTATTCAAGCGCGTAGCTGGCCTACTCAGCCGCTCCTCTCGCGCACACACTAGCAGCCTATTTATCAGCGACGGTTACTGCGGGGGCAGAACATTTGAGTTATTTGATACAACGAGACTAGGCTTTTCGCTTCCATTTGTGGAGGTGTAATGGATCTCTTCGAACTTTGTTAGTAGTTCCTTCTTTATGAATGAGATGAGGCAAAGCTTTTGCCTCTGTTTCAAAACAAAAAAAATCACGTCAAGAGGAATTTCTTTTAGAGAGCCGATAATGGAGTGAAGTCCATGCGTGCAACGCCACAAGCTACAAAGTAGTAGAGTACTAGCACTTTACGTACAGAGCCATATTGCACAGTTCCCAATGCTGCGCCAGGCTTTTCCAACTCCTCGGGCTTAGTTGGGAGGCTCTAGTTTAAATATGCTACTAGCTAATGAGGAAGCTGCAAGCGAGGTGCGGCTAGGGTGAGCACGCGAGACAGGAGATGATGGGAAGGAAAACCCGTTCACATGGCTGGGCTATCAAGTGCACCTAGATTGTGGTGCGACATGTCCGTTCAACTTCAAAACTCAAACTACCAGTGTACAATATTGTCTCACAGCGAAGTTACTATTCAAAAAAGTCTGTCGTGCGTTCGGCCGGGATCGAACCCACAAAACGAGCTATACACTCCCGCGACCACTAGTAGTACTCGTTGGAGTACAACGCAACCTAGAATCGCCTTTTGTCGCTAGTACATTATTGTAACACCCACAATGAGGCTGTATCTCCCACGTGTCTGGGCACGACTTAGAGGCATAGCCGCATGGTAGGCTTGTCGCAAGAGGGGTAATCTTCACACAATCCCATGTACTGAATAGAAAGGGATAAAGAGTTGGCTTACAATTGCCACTTCACGCAAATACAAGTTAAACATACATTGATGTCTACTACACAACCTTCTTCTTGTAGACGTTGTTGGGACTCCAAGTGCAAAGGTTTGTAGGACAATAGCAAATTTCCCTCAAGTGGATGACCTCAGGTTTATTAATCCGTAGGAGGAGTAGGATGAAGATGGTCTCTCTCAACCAACCCTGCAACCAAATAACAGAGAGTCTCTTGTGTCCCCAACACACCCAATACAATGGTAAATTGTATAGGTGCACTAGTTCGGCGAAGAGATGATGATACAAGTGGTATATGGATAGTAGATAAAGGTATTTGTAATCTGAAATTATAAAAACAGCAAGGTAACTAATGATAAAAGTGAGCGTAAACGGTATTGCAATGCGTGGAAATCAGGCCTAGGGTTCATACTTTCGCTAGTGTAAGTTCCCTCAACAATAATAGCATAATTGGATCACATAACTATCCCTCAACATGCAACAAAGAGTCACTCCAAAGTAACTAATAGCGGAGAACGAACGAAGAGATTATGGTAGGGTACGAAACCACCTCAAAGTTATTCTTTCCAACCAATCCGTTGGGCTATTCCTATAAGTGTCACAAACAGCCCTAGAGTTCATACTAGAATAACACCTTAAGACACAACTCAACAAAAACCCTAATGTCACCTAGATACTCCAATGTCACCTCAAGTATCCGTGGGCATGATTATACGATATGCATCACACAATCTCAGATTCATCTATTCAACCAACACAAAGGACCTCAAAGAGTGCCCCAAAGTTCTACCGGAGAATCACGACGAAAACGTGTGCCAACCCCTATGCATAGGTTCATGGGCGGAACCCGCAAGTTGATCACCAAAACATACATCAAGTGAATCACGTGGTATCCCATTGTCACCACAGATACGCACGGCAAGACATACATCAAGTGTTCTCAAATCTTTAAAGACTCAATCCGATAAGATAACTTTGAAGGGGAAACTCAATCCATTACAAGAGAGTAGAGGGGGGAGAAAACATCATAAGATCCTACTATAATAGCAAAGCTCGCGATACATCAAGATTGTACCACCTCAAGAACATGAGAGAGAGAGAGAGAGATCAAACACATAGCTACTGGTACATACCCTCAGCCCCGAGGGAGAACTACTCCCTCCTCGTCATGGAGAGCACCGGGATGATGAAGATGGCTACGGAGGCTTCTGGCGGCGGAACTCCCGATCTATTGTGACCACGGATGTTTTTAGGGTATACAGAGATATATAGGTGGAAGAAGTACGTCAGGGGGGCCACGAGGGGCTCACGAGGGTGGAGGGCGCGCCCAGGGCGGTGGGCACGCCCCCTGCCTCGTGACCTCCTCGCAGATCCCCCGACGTGCACTCCAAGTCTTCTGGGCTTCTTTCCTTCCAAAAATGAGTTCTGTGAAGTTTCAGGTCAATTGGACTCTGTTTGGTTTTCCTTTTCTTCGAAACCCTAAAACAGGGTAAAAACAAAAACTGGCACTGGGCTCTGGGTTAATAGGTTAGTCCCAAAAATGATATAAAAGTGTATAATAAAGCCCATAAACATTCAAAACAGTAAATAATATAGCATGGAGCAATCAAAAATTATAGATACGTTGGAGACGTATCAACATCCCCAAGCTTAATTCCTTCTCGTCCTCGAGTAGGTAAATGATAAAAATAGAATTTTTGATGCGGAGTTCTACTTGGCATAATTTCAATGTAATTCTTAATTGTGGCATGAATATTCAGATCCGAAAGATTCAAGACAAAAGTTCATATTGACATAAAAATAATAATACTTCAAGCATGCTAACTAAGCAATTATGTCTTCTCAAAATAACATGGCCAAAGAAAGTTCATCCCTACAAAATCATATAGTTTAGTCATGTTTCATTTTCGTCACACAAGAATGCTCTCATCATGCACAACCCCGATGACAAGCCAAGCAATTGTTTCATACTTTAGTAATCTCAAACTCATAAACTTTCACGCAATACATGAGCGCGAGCCATGGATATAGCACTATGGGTGGAATAGAATATAATGAGGGGGGTTATGTGGAGAAGACAAAAAGGAGAAAGTCTCACATCAACGAGGCTAATCAATGGGCTATGAAGATGCCCACCGATTGATGTTAATGCAAGGAGTATGGATTTCCATGCAACGAATGCACTAGAGCTATAAATGTATGAAAGCTCAACAAAAGAAACTAGTGGGTGTGCATCCAACTTGCTTGCTCACGAAGACCTAGGGCACTTGAAGAGGCCCATTGTTGGAATATACAAGCCAAGTTCTACAATGAAAAATTCCCACTAGTATATGAAAGTGACAAAACAAGAGACTCTCTATCATAAAGATCATGGTGCTACTTTGAAGAACAAGTGTGGAAAATGATAGTAGCATTGTCCTTTCTCTCTTTTTCTCTCATTTTTTATTTGGCCTTCCTTTTTTACGGCCTTTCTCTTTTTTTATGGCCTTTTTTTAATTCCTCACTTGGGACAATGCTCTAATAATGATGATCATCACACTTCTATTTATTTACAACTCAATGATTACAACTCGATACTAGAACAAAGATGACTCTATATGAATGCCTCTGGCGGTGTACCGGGATATGCAATGAACCAAGAGTGACATGTATGAAAGAATTATGAACGGTGGCTTTGCCACAAATACTATGTCAACTACATGATCATGCTAAGCAACATGACAATGATGAATGTGTCATGATAAACGGAATGGTGGAAAGTTGCATGGCAATATATCTCGGAATGGCTATGGAAATGCCATAATAGGTAGGTATGGTGGCTGTTTTGAGGAAGATATAAGGAGGTTTATGTGTGACAGAGCGTATCATATCACGGGGTTTGGATGCACCGGCAAAGTTTGCGCCAACTCTCAATGTGAGAAAGGGCAATGCACAGTAGCGAAGAGGCTAGCAAGGATGGAGGGGTGAGAGTGCGTATAATCCATGGACTCAACATTAGTCATAAAGAAATCACATACTTATTTCAAAAATCTACAAGTCATCAAAAACCTCGGCACTACATGCATGCTCCTAGGGGGATAGATTGGTAGGAAAAGACCACCGCTCATCCCCAACCGCCACTCATAAGGAGGACAATCAAATAACACCTTATGTTTCAAATTTGTTACACAACATTTACCATACGTGCATGCTACGGGACTTGCAAACTTCAACACAATTATTCCTCAAATTCACAACTACTCAACTAGCATGACTTTGATATTATTACCTCCATATCTCAAAACAATCATCAAGCATCAAACTTCTCTTAGTATTCAAAACACTCATAAGAAAGTTTTACTAATCTTCAATACCTAGCATATTAGGATTTTAAGCATATTACCATGCTATTTAAGATTCTCAAAATAATCTAAGTGAAGCCTGAGAGTTCATCTATTTCTTCAAAATAAAACTACCACCATGCTCTAAAATATATAAGTGAAGCACTAGAGCAAATGACAAACTACTCCGAAAGATATAAGTGAAGATCAATGAGTAGTCGAATAATTATGCAACTATGTGAAGACTCTCTAACATTTAATAATTTAAGATCTTGATACTTTATTCAAACAGCAAGCAAAGCAAAATAAAATGACATTCTAAGAATGGCAAACATCATGTGAAGAAGCAAAAACTTAGGATCAACCGAAACTAACCGATAATTTTTGAAGAAGAAAGGCGGGATGCCAACCGGAGCATCCCCAAGCTTAGATGCTTGAGAGTTCTTGAAATATTATTTTGGGATGCCTTGGGCATCCCCAAGCTTGATGTTTTGTGTGTCCTTAATTCCTTTCATATCAAGGTCTCCCTAAATCTCAAAAGCTTCATCCACACAAAACTCAACAAGGACTCGTGAGATAAGTTAGTATAAACCATTGCCAAAACCTTATCATACTCTACTGTAGCAAATACCTAAAATTATTATTCAACATTGCATACTAAATGCCTATGCATATTTAATAGTCCTATCCTCAAATAGAATCATTAAAGAAGCAAACATATGAATACAATGCAAACATAACAGCAATCTGCCTAAACAGGACAATCTGTAAAGAATGCAACAACATCCATACTTCCCTAGCTCAAAAAATTATGAAAGAAAATTCCCACTGTAGTAAATTTATCAGATCTTAATATGAAAAAGATTTATACATTTTATCACATTCTGAATTTTCTAGGGAATTATTGCAACAGCGGTAAACTTTCTGTTTTCAAACAGCAACATGTGGACTTCTAAAATAGGCATAGTAAAGGCTATCAATGCCACTTTTATTGAAATAAAGGATGCAAAACATTGTTCTAAATAACAGCAAGCATATCCTAACAAAATAAATTTATGCTCCAAGCAAAACACATATCATGTGGCGAATAAAAATATAGCTCTAAGTAAAGTTACCGATGAATGAAGACGAAAGAGGGGATGCCTTCTGGGGCATCCCCAAGCTTAGGCTCTTGGCTATCCTTGAATATTACCTTGGGGTGCCTCGGGCATCCCCAATATTAGGCTCTAGCCACTCCTTATTCCATAGTCCATCGAATCCTTACCCAAAACTTGAAAACTTCACAACACAAAACTTAACAGAAAACTCGTAAGCTCCGTTAGTATAAGAAAATAAATCACCACTTCGAGGTACTGCAATGAACTAATTCTTTATTTATATTGGTGTTGAACCTACTGTATTGCAACTTCTCTATGGTTTATAAACTATTTTACTAGCCATAGATTCATCAAAATAAGTAAACAACACATGAAAAACAGAATCTGTCAAAAACAGAACAGTCTGTAGTAATCTGGATCAAACATATACTTCTGGAACACATAAAATTCTCAAATAAATTGCTGGACCTGAGGAATTTATCTATTAATCATATGCCAAAACAATTAACTAAATATCTGTCAGGACCCCGCCTCGATGTCACATCGATCTAGCCGGTGACACCTCATATCACTTTGCGGCCTCATGCACGGTATCCCCACGGGTGTCGCCTTACCTTTGCCCGGGACCGTTTGTGCCTTTTGGCTCACGTATATGATAGTGTCGCTAGCATCCATATGATAAGGAGCCCGGGCTGACATGACTAGTCGTAAACCCAAAGTGGCACAGACTTACAGGGACAGGCATCCATGACCCAGCTCCGAACGTGTCGGTCATCAGCAAATGGGTCCGGGCTGTAGCACTGGGCTAGCAGGACTCCGGTAAACCGGGCTGTAGCGGGCTAACAGGACTCCGGTACTCAAAGCGTGACATTTCCCCGAAGGGACAGACACAGGAACGAAGAAGGACACATGCCGGCCAGCCTAAGTGTTCCAGAGCAGTAGCAGGCTACCATGGCTCAGCGGTAACACTAGGAGACATTTCCCGGTAAGAGAGGCTACTAAAGATAAACAACTAGATAGTCAGATCCCACACATACCAAGCATTTCAATCATACACACAATATGCTCGATATGTGCAATACAACGAAACATCACAACATGACTCTACGACACAAGTACTTTATTTAAGGCTCAGGGAGCCATACATAACATACACAGAGGTACGGGTCTCACGACCCAACATTCAAGTCATACAGTCATACAAACCAGCAGCGGAAGTACATTGTCTGAGTACAGACAAATAGTAAAATAAAAGAGGCTTGGAAAGCCTAGCTATACTACGTGGTCCATCACAAGCTCAGGGTCACCACCTGGGTCTTTAGCCTACTCGTTGATGTCAACGTCTACATAGAACCCATCAGAAGGGGTTGCAGCGTCTTCTGTAAAATGTAGATTATAGCAACATGAGTACAAAGGTACTCAGCAAGACTTACATCAGATCCTACATACATGCATATTATCAAGAAGGGTTGGTGGAGTTATTGCAGCAAGCCAGCTTTGACTCTTGGCTAGACTATCCTACGATACTCCAACTTGAAATGGTTTTGCGCACACGAGTCCACTACTCACCACTTCAATACACTACCGAGGATCCACCTCCGTCTTCCTACGGAAGAGCCATCCTCGGCACTCACACTTATCTTGAGGCTTTTAGTAGTTTCCATTTACTTGTCTATGAACTGTATAGGCAACCAAGTAGTCCTTTACCGCGGACGCGGCTATTCGAATAGATCATGTTAACCCTGCAGGGGTGTACTTCTTCATACATGTTTCCACCACTTAGCGTCTGCACACGACATGTGCTCGGCAGACTTCAAGCGAAAGCCGACGTGGGTGTAGACCACGACCTACCTAAACACTTAAGCCTCTAGTCCAGGTTTATCGCCTATTCAGGTTCCATCCGCAGGGAGTCCGGCCGAGGTTTCCCATACGGCCCCGAACGATGTGAACAGAGTTCCCGAGATACCTAACGGGTATTCGGTACACCCGGCCACGTACCTACCGCATCACAGCCCACCCCTACGGTCAGCACTGTCCACGGCCTCCAGTAGGCTACAAACACCAGAAACTACTTGCAACTCCTGGACAGAGAGCTAGGGTGAATAAGAAGTCGAGCGGGGTCATATTTCAGGGCCCAATGCATGGTAGTAGCTGAATCTTAAATCACATATACAGATCTCAGTGCTTAAGGTCGGCTTCAATGAAACAACCCACCATGTACTCCTACATGGCCTCTCATCGATACCTTTACCAAATCGTGTTCACCACACCACTCTCATTACCGACATTAACATTTCACTCTAGCCCATCACCCAGATGAACCAGACCTGACACGACTCTAAGCATAGCAGGCACAGCAAGGTAGGAACAACACATACACATGGCTCAATCAACTCCTACACATGCTAGTGGGTTTCATCTAGTTACTGTGGCAATGACAGGTCATGCAGAGGAAATGGGTTCAACTACCGTAGCACACAGCAGTTTGAAACGCGTTGTCTTAATGCAGTAAAAGAGAGCAGGAGCGAGAACATGGGATTGTATCGATATGATCAAATGGTTGGTTGCTTGCCTGATGGTTCGATGCACGGATACGGTTCTTCGTTAGGGTAATCACGGTACTCCTCGGAGGCAGAACCTGTCGTAAAGGACACCGATACACAACCATCACCAAACAATGTGCAACAATATGATGCATGCATGAAACATGGCAATATGAGTGTGTTGGGCTAATGCAACTAAAACCAGAAGGGTTTGAACAAATTTGAATCAAAGATTCAAATTTCAAACTCAAACATGGCCTTTTAAAGTGCTTTTCCTTGTTCTGCTTAAAACATCAATTTAACTTGTTTGATCATGCATGAAAATAGTACAGATGGATAGATTGGATTTTTCTGATCATTTTTCATATATAATTTGTCCAATTTGGAGTTACAGAATAAAAGTTATGAATTTTTGAAGTTTAAATAATATTCTGGAATTTCCTGATTAAATTTAAATCCAGAAATATAATTATTGCGCCAGCATGACGTCAGCATGACGTCAGTGGTCAACTGCGGCTGGCTGAAGTCAAACCTGACGTGTGGGGCCCACACGTTAGTGACAGGGGGGTTAAACAGGGTTAATTAAATCCTAATTAGTAATTAGTGGCGCTGGGGCCCACTGGTCAGTGTCAGGGGGGTTGACTAACAGTGATTAGCACTAATCTGACCACCTGGCCGACGGGGCCCACGCGTCAGTGACTCTGGGGGGGTCCTGCCGTGGTCAAGGTGGGTCAAACCCACCGGCGGCGTGACGCCGGCGAGGCCCGAGACGGTGGCGCGATGCGGAAACGCGCTACGGGGCACGGGCGAGGCCGTGCTTGGGCTCGTTGGAAAGCTCTTGCTCCCGCGCGTTGAACGGTGGCCGTGGCTGGGCCTGGGGTGGCCGGAGTCGACGGCGGCGAGCTCGGCTGCGGCCGCCGGAGTTCGGGTGCGGTCGGGATCGATGTTGCAGGGGGTTAGGGGAGGTGTTGGTGCGTGCTACGTGCTCCTGGTGAGGTGTGGAGCACGATAGTGTGCTCGGTTGGGTGCTACGGTGACCGTGGCCACGACGGCGACATCGCCGGCGGCGTGGAGCTCTCGGCCAAGGTGGGGCTAGGGCCTAGAGGTCGGGAGAGACCAGGGAAGAAGGGGGAAACGACCCGGGGGCTCACCGCGGAGCTGCAGGGATGGTTAGCGGGCTCGGGGACGCGCTGGAGACGACGAATTCGACGGCGACGATGGTCGGAGCCCGAAGAGGGGAACGGCGACGTGGCGGCGATGCAGGGCTTCTGGAGGACCGTGGAGCGGTGGGGAGGAAGAGGGGGTCGTGGCGGAGCTGCTGAGCTAGTCGGGGGAGCGAGGGGTGGCCGGAGATGGCTGCTATGGCGAACGGCGGCGACGGTGGTGTTCGGCCGTGTGAGAGAGAGAGCGAGGGAGAGGAAGGAAGAGCCGGGGGAGAGTGAGAGAGAGCAGGGGGGAGGCATGGCGTCATCCAGGGGCATCGAGGTGAGGAGAGGGAGGGCAGGCAGGCAA
Organism: Triticum aestivum; assembly: GCF_018294505.1. Lineage (NCBI taxonomy): Eukaryota > Viridiplantae > Streptophyta > Magnoliopsida > Poales > Poaceae > Triticum > Triticum aestivum. The sequence continues at coordinate 234,789,316 of NC_057800.1, forward strand.
GGAGAGAGGTGGCGTGGCGCGGTGGCGCGCGCGCGCGCCGGCCACACTCCCCTCCCTCTGTCGGGACGAAGACGACAGAGGAGGGAGATGGGCTGGGCCGGCTGCTGGCTGGGCCAGCCAGCTGGCTGGGCCGCACAGTGGAGGAGCCCAGGTAAGCTCCTCCTGTTAATTATTTTCTGTTTTTTTAATTTCTGACATTTGTTTTGATTTAAATAATATATTAAATCATTTATTTAACTTATGCCAATTTTTGCAGGAGCTATATATATATTCCAGAGCTCCTTTATAGTTGGCATAATATTTGGACATGTATTAATATATATAACTAATATATTTCCAATGCAAATATTTATGCATTAATTCCAAATGCCCAAAATGAATACCTATGAGCTCTTAAAATATTGGTTTGATTTTTATCTCTGTCCAATATTTTCAGAGAGCAACATGAGCATTTTCTTGGACCTTTTTGGAGAAATTTTTATTTGGGTCATTTTCAAAAAGATTCTGAGGGTTTCACAGATCCCCATTTCAAGTTTCTGATGAAAGAGTAAACATGATGCAACACTCTAATGCATGGCTAACTAGGATGTGACAACTCACCCCCACTCAAAAGAATCTCGTCCCGAGATTTGGGTTCCTCCGGGAAGAAGGCGGGATACTCGAGTCGAAGACGATCCTCCCTTTCCCAAGTTGCTTCATCCTCAGAATGGTGCGACCATTGAACCTTGAGAAACTTGATATTATGACGTCGGGTGGTACGTTCGGCTTGATCGAGGATATGAATGGGGTACTCTCGATATGTAAGATTATCTTGGAGATCAAGCGTTTCGTGGTCCACTCCACGAATAGGATCCGAGAAGCAACGCCTGAGTTGAGAAACATGGAAGACATCGTGAACTCTGGAGAGGTGCGGAGGTAGTTCCAACTGGTAGGCAACTTCTCCTCGTTTGGCAAGAATGCGAAAAGGTCCAATGTAACGAGGAGCCAATTTGCCTTTGATACCGAAACGATGGGTTCCCTTCAGAGGGGTGACCCGAAGATAAGCCTTCTCGTCAACCTCGAAAGTCATAGCCTTATGCTTTCGGTCATATTGACTCTTTTGACGAGATTGGGCTGTTTTCAACTTTTCACGAACGATACGAACTTGTTCTTCTGCTTCCTGAATCATATCCGGGCCAAAGAATTGTCTTTCCCCGGTCTCTGACCAGTTAAGGGGTGTTCGACACCGTCGTCCATAGAGAACTTCAAAAGGGGCTTTACCCAAGCTAGATTGATAGCTGTTGTTGTAAGCGAATTCGGCAAATGGAAGGCACTTCTCCCAGTCCATTCCAAATGAGATAACAGAGGCTCGAAGCATGTCTTCTAGAATTTGGTTGACGCGTTCCACTTGACCACTCGACTGAGGGTGGAAAGCGGTGCTAAAGGAGAGACGGGTTCCCATAGCATTTTGGAAACTTTCCCAAAATCGAGAGGTGAAAAGACTTCCTCGATCCGAGTTAATTTCCAAAGGAACACCATGGAGAGACACTATTCGGGAGATGTACAAATCTGCCAGCTGACTAGCGGTTATACTCTCACGAACAGGTAAGAAATGGGCTACTTTGGAAAGACGATCGACCACGACGAAAATAGCATTACTCCCTCTCTTGGTCCTGGGAAAACCGGTAATGAAATCCATACCAATTTTATCCCATTTCCATTCAGGAATAGCTAAGGGTTGAAGGGTGCCAGCAGGCCGTTGATGCTCTGCTTTTACACGACGACAGACGTCGCAATTAGCAATATACTGAGCAATTTCTCTTTTCATCCTAGTCCACCAGAACCTCTGGCGTAGGTCCTGATACATCTTAGTACTACCGGGATGAATGGTGAGAGGAGATTCATGAGCCTCTTTAAGGATCAACTGCCGTAGATGCTGGTTCTTGGGAACCACTAGACGGTTCTCAAAGTACACAACACCATGATCATTTGTGGAGAAACAACTAGCACCTCCGCTAGCAATGTTCTCTTTGATTTTAGATATTCCCTTATCTCGCTTTTGGGCAGCGATGATTTGATCCGTAAGAGTAGGTTTTGCCACCAAGGTGGAAAGAAAACCTTGAGGTACAATGTGAAGGTTAAGCTTCCGAAAGTCCTCATGGAGAAGCGGTTGACTTTGTTGTAACATCAGGTTGTTACAATAAGATTTACGACTTAGCGCATCAGCCATGACGTTGGCTTTCCCTGGGGTGTAGGTTATTCCTAAGTCGAAGTCTGTGATCAATTCAACCCAACGTCTCTGCCTGAGATTCAAATCCGGTTGGGTGAAAATGTACTTCAGACTTTGGTGATCAGTGAATATTTCGCAACGATTACCGAGGAGGTAATGTCGCCAGGTCTTAAGTGCATAGACTACGGCTGCAAGCTCTAGATCATGAGTAGGATAATTCTCCTCATGTGGGTGCAATTGCCGTGAAGCGTAAGCAATTACGTGTCGATCTTGCATAAGAATGCAACCTAGTCCTTGTCGCGAGGCGTCGCAGTAGATAACAAAGTCCTTGGAGAAGTCTGGCGGTACCAGTACGGGAGCAGAGGTCAGGCGTCTTTTCAGTTCCTGAAAGCTGTGCTCACATTGTGGAGTCCACTCGAACTTCTTATCTTTCTTGAGGAGTTCGGTTAGAGGTTTAGCAACTTTGGAGAAGTTTTCGACAAAGCGACGGCAATAGCTCGCTAAGCCCAGAAAACTCCGAACTTGCTTGACCGATTCAGGTGGAGTCCAATTAAGGACGGCTTGAACTCGCTCAGGGTTAACAGCAATACCTTTACCAGATATTACATGACCCAGATAGGTCACTTCTGACAACCAGAATTCACATTTCGAAAATTTGGCATAAAGGCGATGCTCTCGAAGTTTCTTCAACACTAGCCTTAAATGTTCGGCATGTTCTTCCTCGTTCTTGGAGTAGATGAGTATATCATCGAGATAAACTACGACGAATTTATCCAAATACTCCATGAAGATTGAGTTCATTAACCGAGAAAAGGTGGCTGGAGCGTTGGTTAAACCGAAGGACATGACGGTGTACTCGTATTGGCCATAACGAGTAACAAAAGCCGTTTTAGGAATGTCCCTGTTTCGGATTTTGATTTGATGGTAGCCCAACCTCAAATCCATCTTGGAGAAGACTGAGGATCCAGCGAGCTGATCGTACAGGTCGTTGATCCTGGGAAGCGGATATTTGTTCTTGATTGTGACCAAATTGACAGGTCGGTAATCTACAACCATCCGGTCCGTACCATCCTTCTTCTTAACGAATAGGACGGGGCAAGCCCACGGAGATGAGCTAGGTCGGATGAAACCCTTTTTCAAGGACTCATCGAGTTGTTTCTTAAGCTCAGCTAGTTCTAGGGGTGCCATCTTATAGGGTCTTCTAGCAATCGGAACGGTTCCTGGAATGAGATCTATTACGAACTCAACATCCCTGTCAGGTGGAACACCTGGCAATTCCTCTGGGAAGACATCCGGGAAGTCACAGACTACCGGCACGTCCTCAAGGTCTGGCAAAGGGCTGGCGTTAAGAGAATATAATTGTCGCTTGGCTATTCGGGTCAAGACATTGACTATCTTCCCCGAAGGATGGGTGAGTTGAACAGTCCTAGAGAAGCAATCAATTTTGGCTTGATGAGCTGACATCCAGTCCATACCCAAAATGATATTAATATCTGAAGATTTAAGGGCTATCAAAGATGCGAGAAAAACAAGTCTGTCGACTTGGATTTCATTTCCAAAACTTACCCTAGAGGTCTGCCATCTAGACCCGGGAGTAGAAATTTCCATAGTGGATGACATGTCACAGAATGCAACGTTATGCAAACGAGCATAATTTTCAGATATAAAAGAATGAGAGGCTCCTGTATCGAAAAGAACAGATGCCGGGTGGCAATTAACAAGAAGCGTACCGAGAACGACGTTGGGATCCTCTTGAGCTTCTTCGGCAGAGATACAATTAACATGGCCACGTGAAGCGGTGACAGGCTTGGCGTGGAACACTTTCCCTGTCGGCTTGCCACGGCCAACAGCTTTAGCAGATTGATTGGGGTTGGTCTGGGGACACTCACGCATATAGTGGCCAGATTCCCCACACTTGAAACAAGTCACGGAACTGGTACGTGGAGGAGCATTGTTGGTTGGACCCCCATAGGGCTTGGTCGGTGCAGACTGTTGAACAGGGCGAGGCGCCTGGAAAGATGGCCTCGGTGTGAACCTGGGTGGCAGGGCGGTGTTGGGTACCCACACGCGGCGCTTCTGAGGACCAGCACCGGATGAGGAACCCATGTCGCGGCCATGCTTGCGTGTTGCGTCATAGTCAGTCTGACCAGTTTCAGCACTGATGGCTTTGTTGACAAGTTTCTGAAAAGATGTGCACTCATGCAGACGGAGGTCGCGGCGAAGCTCAGGACTAAGGCCCTTACGGAACCTTGCTTGCTTCTTGGCATCAGTAGACACTTCCTCAGTTGCATATCGTGCGAGATTACCAAACTCCCTGCTATAGGCATCCACAGAAAGTCGGCCTTGGGTGAAACTGCAAAATTCTTCACGTTTACGGTCCATGAGACCCTCCGGAATGTGATGTTCACGGAAAGCCTCGCTGAACTCAGCCCAAGTAGTGACATGGCCCGCTGGGCGCATAGCTCCATAATTCTCCCACCATAGACTGGCGGGGCCTTCAAGATGATATGCAGCAAAGGTGACCTTGTCAGCCTCCGCTACCAGCGCGGAACGCAGCTTGTGAGAGATACTGCGAAGCCAGTCATCAGCGTCGAGAGGCTCGACGGAGTGGTGGAACGTGGGTGGATGCAATTTGATAAAATCACTGAGTGACACCACGTTAGTCCTCTGATGGTGTGCTGTGTTCTGTTCAATACGCTCCAACAAACGGTTGGTCTCCCGCTTGTTTCTCTCAGCTTCCATCATAACCTCGGCTAGTGAAGGAGGATGAGGCAGATTTGCATCCCTGGCTTCACTGCCTTCGGCCTGCTCTTGGGAAGCAGGGTTAGCGCGCGTGTTGACCATCCTAGGTAACAAGACAATGATTTAGTCAGGATGATAAAATTCCGACATAGGATATAAAATGTAAGGTATAACTCGAAATGCAAGATGATCATCCGTATGACATGGTAAATACAGAAACTGCTTCTTTATTCCATCGTCATACACACCATACAGGGTTTAGTACAAGACCAAACAAAGTACTATTATGGTGAAAAAGGATTACATCTTATCGAAGGCATCCCAAGCTCCTATACATTATTTTTCTACACCTCCGGAAAGAGTACAAACTAGGTCATATCCCACGAGTCACGCGGGACGATAGAAGACACAGCTAGTGCGAACTAGTGATACTACCACTAACTCAGACCGATCCGTAGTAGTCCTCGTAGAAGTCACCTCCATAGCCTGGAAGCTCAACATGATCATCCGGAAACAGACGGTCCCGCGGAGCTTGTGGACCATAGGGGCTAGGATGAGGCCTTGGACCAACAAACGGTGGCCTGCGGGGACCGCGAGGTGGGGTGATGCCTCCTACATCACGCCAAACCATCACGTCCGGCAGAGCAGATCTCACAGGATAGAGATCGCGCATATCCGAATATCCAGCTTGCACCGCCGGTGCGAACCGAGTCAAAGTAGCCCAGTGGTCAGCACGGGTATTGAAGAGCTCTAACCTTAAGGCCCGATTTTCACGGTCCTTATCCTCGAGCATCTCAGCAGTGGTGCGAGTCCGTGAATCCTCCTGAGTGGGGTCAGCATAGATAGCCTGGAGATACCCTTGTGCTCCCGGAAGTGATCCTGGCATATACCGGAAATCAGAGTCCCGAAATAGACCAGATCTGACTCGCATAATGGTCATCATAGAGTAGGCGGCGTCCTGCACAGCCATCTCAATAGTAACCCCGAGTCCATAGGAGCAGTGAAGAGGCTCGGTGGATCCAGGATAAGATGGAAATATCCTGACAGTGCAGAGATACTGGCTTTGATTAAAATCTCGGAATTGCTCTTCGACCGTGTACTCGGGATACCAGCGGTATCCAGCCTCAGTCATTACCCTGACCAACTTGGCAGTATGGCCGGGTACATCTAGACATCGAGTCAGGCGAACCACTTGATTGAGGTCGCGAGTGGCCATCTGAAAGCACAATCATAATGCAAAGGCATTAGAATTTCTAACAAAATTTCGGCAGCATAACAGCTGTAAATGCTCAAAAAGGATTTTGAGACATTTGACAAAGGATTTCGTACATACTCAACATCATCATATCAAAGTTCTGAAACCATTCTAACAACATAAGGTGGTAGTAGAACTGAACTAGGCTTGTAACCATCAAACTTATAAGGTACTACTGATTAGTAACTCGTGATCCTGATAGAGAGAATAGATCCTAATTCCTTAACCCCCGGTGGAAGAATGGACTGACTCAGATCAGAAAGTCATAAGGTATAAGGAGTAAAAAGAGCCTTACGTTCCAACCCACAAACAATTCCCCTACATATAACTAAAGAATTTCTAGACTCAACATCGACCAGTTTGGCTTGGAGAACCTACAGGCAGTCCGGCTCTGATGCCAACGCTGTCAGGACCCCGACTCGATGTCACATCGATCTAGCCGGTAACACCTCATATCACTTTGCGGCCTCACGCACGGTATCCCCACGGGTGTCGCCTTACCTTTGCCCGGGACCGTTTGCGCCTTTTGGCTCACGTATATGATAGTGTCGCTAGCATCCATATGATAAGGAGCCCGGGCTGACATGACTAGTCGTAAACCCAAAGTGGCACAGACTTACAGGGACAGGCATCCATGACCCAGCTCCGAACGTGTCGGTCATCAGCAAATGGGTCCGGGCTGTAGCACTGGGCTAGCAGGACTCCGGTAAACCGGGCTGTAGCGGGCTAACAGGACTCCGGTACTCAAAGCGTGACATTTCCCCGAAGGGACAGACACAGGAACGAAGAAGGACACATGCCGGCCAGCCTAAGTGTTCCAGAGCAGTAGCAGGCTACCATGGCTCAGCGGTAACACTAGGAGACATTTCCCGGTAAGAGAGGCTACTAAAGATAAACAACTAGATAGTCAGATCCCACACATACCAAGCATTTCAATCATACACACAATATGCTCGATATGTGCAATACAACGAAACATCACAACATGACTCTACGACACAAGTACTTTATTTAAGGCTCAGGGAGCCATACATAACATACACAGAGGTACGGGTCTCACGACCCAACATTCAAGTCATACAGTCATACAAACCAGCAGCGGAAGTACATTGTCTGAGTACAGACAACTAGTAAAATAAAAGAGGCTTGGAAAGCCTAGCTATACTACGTGGTCCATCACAAGCTCAGGGTCACCACCTGGGTCTTTAGCCTACTCGTTGATGTCAACGTCTACATAGAACCCATCAGAAGGGGTTGCAGCGTCTTCTGTAAAATGTAGATTATAGCAACATGAGTACAAAGGTACTCAGCAAGACTTACATCAGATCCTACATACATGCATATTATCAAGAAGGGTTGGTGGAGTTATTGCAGCAAGCCAGCTTTGACTCTTGGCTAGACTATCCTACGATACTCCAACTTGAAATGGTTTTGCGCACACGAGTCCACTACTCACCACTTCAATACACTACCGAGGATCCACCTCCGTCTTCCTACGGAAGAGCCATCCTCGGCACTCACACTTATCTTGAGGCTTTTAGTAGTTTCCATTTACTTGTCTATGAACTGTATAGGCAACCAAGTAGTCCTTTACCGCGGACGCGGCTATTCGAATAGATCATGTTAACCCTGCAGGGGTGTACTTCTTCATACATGTTTCCACCACTTAGCGTCTGCACACGACATGTGCTCGGCAGACTTCAAGCGAAAGCCGACGTGGGTGTAGACCACGACCTACCTAAACACTTAAGCCTCTAGTCCAGGTTTATCGCCTATTCAGGTTCCATCCGCAGGGAGTCCGGCCGAGGTTTCCCATACGGCCCCGAACGATGTGAACAGAGTTCCCGAGATACCTAACGGGTATTCGGTACACCCGGCCACGTACCTACCGCATCACAGCCCACCCCTACGGTCAGCGCTGTCCACGGCCTCCAGTAGGCTACAAACACCAGAAACTACTTGCAACTCCTGGACAGAGAGCTAGGGTGAATAAGAAGTCGAGCGGGGTCATATTTCAGGGCCCAATGCATGGTAGTAGCTGAATCTTAAATCACATATACAGATCTCAGTGCTTAAGGTCGGCTTCAATGAAACAACCCACCATGTACTCCTACATGGCCTCTCATCGATACCTTTACCAAATCGTGTTCACCACACCACTCTCATTACCGACATTAACATTTCACTCTAGCCCATCACCCAGATGAACCAGACCTGACACGACTCTAAGCATAGCAGGCACAGCAAGGTAGGAACAACACATACACATGGCTCAATCAACTCCTACACATGCTAGTGGGTTTCATCTAGTTACTGTGGCAATGACAGGTCATGCAGAGGAAATGGGTTCAACTACCGTAGCACACAGCAGTTTGAAACGCGTTGTCTTAATGCAGTAAAAGAGAGCAGGAGCGAGAACATGGGATTGTATCGATATGATCAAATGGTTGGTTGCTTGCCTGATGGTTCGATGCACGGATACGGTTCTTCGTTAGGGTAATCACGGTACTCCTCGGAGGCAGAACCTGTCGTAAAGGACACCGATACACAACCATCACCAAACAATGTGCAACAATATGATGCATGCATGAAACATGGCAATATGAGTGTGTTGGGCTAATGCAACTAAAAACCAGAAGGGTTTGAACAAATTTGAATCAAAGATTCAAATTTCAAACTCAAACATGGCCTTTTAAAGTGCTTTTCCTTGTTCTGCTTAAAACATCAATTTAACTTGTTTGATCATGCATGAAAATAGTACAGATGGATAGATTGGATTTTTCTGATCATTTTTCATATATAATTTGTCCAATTTGGAGTTACAGAATAAAAGTTATGAATTTTTGAAGTTTAAATAATATTCTGGAATTTCCTGATTAAATTTAAATCCAGAAATATAATTATTGCGCCAGCATGACGTCAGCATGACGTCAGTGGTCAACTGCGGCTGGCTGAAGTCAAACCTGACGTGTGGGGCCCACACGTCAGTGACAGGGGGGTTAAACAGGGTTAATTAAATCCTAATTAGTAATTAGTGGCGCTGGGGCCCACTGGTCAGTGTCAGGGGGGTTGACTAACAGTGATTAGCACTAATCTGACCACCTGGCCGATGGGGCCCACGCGTCAGTGACTCTGGGGGGGTCCTGCCATGGTCAAGGTGGGTCAAACCCACCGGCGACGTGACGCCGGCGAGGCCCGAGACGGTGGCGCGATGCGGAAACGCGCTACGGGGCACGGGCGAGGCCGTGCTTGGGCTCGTTGGAAAGCTCTTGCTCCCGCGCGTCGAACGGTGGCCGTGGCTGGGCCTGGGGTGGCCGGAGTCGACGGCGGCGAGCTCGGCTGCGGCCGCCGGAGTTCGGGTGCGGTCGGGATCGATGTTGCAGGGGGTTAGGGGAGGTGTTGGTGCGTGCTACGTGCTCCTGGTGAGGTGTGGAGCACGATAGTGTGCTCGGTTGGGTGCTACGGTGACCGTGGCCACGACGGCGACATCGCCGGCGGTGTGGAGCTCTCGGCCAAGGTGGGGCTAGGGCCTAGAGGTCGGGAGAGACCAGGGAAGAAGGGGGAAACGATCCGGGGGCTCACCGCGGAGCTGCAGGGATGGTTAGCGGGCTCGGGGACGCGCTGGAGACGACGAATTCGACGGCGACGATGGTCGGAGCCCGAAGAGGGGAACGGCGATGTGGCGGCGATGCAGGGCTTCTGGAGGACCGTGGAGCGGTGGGGAGGAAGAGGGGGTCGTGGCGGAGCTGCTGAGCTAGCCGGGGGAGCGAGGGGTGGCCGGAGTTGGCTGCTATGGCGAACGGCGGCGACGGTGGTGTTCGGCCGTGTGAGAGAGAGAGCGAGGGAGAGGAAGGAAGAGCCGGGGGAGAGTGAGAGAGAGCAGGGGGGAGGCGTGGCGTCGTCCAGGGGCATCGAGGTGAGGAGAGGGAGGGGCAGGCAGGCAAGGAGAGAGGTGGCGTGGCGCGGTGGCGCGCGTGCGCCGGCCACACTCCCCTCCCTCTGTCGGGACGAAGACGACAGAGGAGGGAGATGGGCTGGGCCGGCTGCTGGCTGGGCCAGCCAGCTGGCTGGGCCGCACAGTGGAGGAGCCCAGGTAAGCTCCTCCTGTTAATTATTTTCTGTTTTTTTAATTTCTGACATTTGTTTTGATTTAAATAATATATTAAATCATTTATTTAACTTATGCCAATTTTTGCAGGAGCTATATATATATTCCAGAGCTCCTTTATAGTTGGCATAATATTTGGACATATATTAATATATATAACTAATATATTTCCAATGCAAATATTTATGCATTAATTCCAAATGCCCAAAATGAATACCTATGAGCTCTTAAAATATTGGTTTGATTTTTATCTCTGTCCAATATTTTCAGAGAGCAACATGAGCATTTTCTTGGACCTTTTTGGAGAAATTTTTATTTGGGTCATTTTCAAAAAGATTCTGAGGGTTTCACAGATCCCCATTTCAAGTTTCTGATGAAAGAGTAAACATGATGCAACACTCTAATGCATGGCTAACTAGGATGTGACAATATCACTCTCCAAATAAAAATGGCAGTAATTCTCGTGAGCGCTAAAGTTTCTGTTTTTTACAGCATGATCGTAAAGACTTCACCCAAGTCTTCCCAAAGGTTCTACTTGGCACAAACACTAATTAAAAGCATAAAACGACATCTAAACAGAGGTTAGATGAATTATTTATTACTAAACAGGAACAAAAAGCAAGGAACAAAAATAAAATTGGGTTGCCTCCCAACAAGCGCTATCGTTTAACGCCCCTAGCTAGGCATGATAATGACAATGATGCTCACATAAAGGATAAGAATTGAAACATAAAGAGAGCATCATGAAGAATATTACTAGCACATTTAAGTCTAACCCACTTCCTATGCATAGGGATTTTGTGAGTAAACAACTTGTGGGAACAATAATCAACTAGCATAGGAAGGTAAAACAAGCATAACTTCAAAATTTTAAGCACATAGAGAGGAAACTTGATATTATTGCAATTCCTACAAGCATATGTTCCTCCCTCATAATAATTTTCAGTAGCATCATGAATGATTTCAACAATATAACCAGCACATAAAGCATTCTTTTCATGATCTACAAGCATACAAAATTTACTACTCTCCACACAAGCAAAATTCTTCTCATGAATAATAGTTGGAGCAAACTCAACAAAATAACTATCATGTGATTGAAAATTAAGATCAAGATGACAAGTTTCATGGTTATAATTATTCTTTAAAGCATACGTGTCATCACAATAATCATCATAGATAGGAGGCATGCTTTCATCATAATAACTTTGCTCATCAAAACTTGGGGGACACAAATATCATCTTCATCAAACATAGCTTCCCCAAGCTTGTGGCTTTGCATATCATTAGCATCTTGGATATTCAAGGAATTCGTACTAACAACATTGCAATCATGCCCATCATTCAAATATTTAGTGCCAAACATTTTATAGATTTCTTCTTCTAGCACTTGAGCACAATTATCCTTTCCATCATACTCACGAAAGATATTAAAAAGGTGAAGCGTATGAGACAAACTCAATTCCATTTTTTTATAGTTTTCTTTTATAAACTAAACTGGTGATAAAACAAGAAACTTAAAGACTCGATTGCAAGATCTAAAGATATACCTTCAAGCGCTAACCTCCCCGGCAACGGCGCCAGAAAATAGCTTGATGTTTACTACACAACCTTCTTCTTGTAGACGTTGTTGGGCCTCCAAGTGCAGAGGTTTGTAGGACAGTAGCAAATTTCCCTCAAGTGGATGACCTAAGGTTTATCAATCCGTAGGAGGTGTAGGATGAAGATGGTCTCTCTCAAGCAACCCTACAACCAAATAACAGAGAGTCTCTTGTGTCCCCAACACACCCAATACAATGGTAAATTGTATAGGTGCACTAGTTCGGCGAAGAGATGATGATACAAGTGGTATATGGATAGTAGATAAAGGTATTTGTAATCTGAAATTATAAAAACAGCAAGGTAACTAATGATAAAAGTGAGCATAAACGGTATTGCAATGCGTGGAAATAAGGCCTAGGGTTCATACTTTCGCTAGTGTAAGTTCCCACAACAAGAATAACATAATTGGATCACATAACTATCCCTCAACATGCAACAAAGAGTCACTCCAAAGTAACTAATAGCGGAGAACGAACGAAGAGATTATGGTAGGGTACGAAACCACCTCAAAGTTATTCTTTCCAATCAATCCGTTGGGCTATTCCTATAAGTGTCACAAACAGCCCTAGAGTTCCTACTAGAATAACACCTTAAGACACAAATCAACCAAAACCCTAATGTCACCTAGATACTCCAATGTCACCTCAAGTATCCGTGGGCATGATTATACGATATGCATCACACAATCTCAGATTCATCTATTCAACCAACACAAAGGACCTCAAAGAGTGCCCCAAAGTTCTACCGGAGAATCACGATGAAAACGTGTGCCAACCCCTATGCATAGGTTCATGGGCGGAACCCGCAAGTTGATCACCAAAACATACATCAAGTGAATCACGTGGTATCCCATTGCCACCACAAATACACACGGCAAGACATACATCAAGTGTTCTCAAATCTTTAAAGACTTAATCCGATAAGATAACTTCAAAGGGGAAACTCAATCCATTACAAGAGAGTAGAGGGGGGAGAAAACATCGTAAGATCCAACTATAATAGAAAAGCTCGCGATACATCAAGATCGTACCACCTCAAGAACACGAGAGAGAGAGAGTTCAAACACATAGCTACTGGTACATACCCTCAGCCCCGAGGGAGAACTACTCCCTCCTCGTCATGGAGAGCACCGAGATGATGAAGATGGCCACCGGAGAAGGATTCCCCCTCCGGCAGGGTGCCGGAACGGGTCTAGATTGGTTTTCGGTGGCTACTGAGGCTTCTGGCGGTGGAACTCCCGATCTATTGTGCCCACAGATGTTTTTAGGGTATATGGAGATATATAGGCGGAAGAAGTACGTCAGGGGGGCCACGAGGGGCTCACGAGGGTGGAGGGCGCGCCCCCCTGCCTCGTGACCTCCTCGCAGATCCCCAGACGTGCACTCCATGTCTTCTGGGCTTCTTTACTTCCAAAAATGAGTTCCGTGAAGTTTCAGGTAAATTGGACTCCGTTTGGTTTTCCTTTTCTTCGAAACCCTAAAACGGGGTAAAAATAGAAACTAGCACCGGGCTCTGGGTTAATAGGTTAGTCCCAAAAATGATATAAAAGTGTATAATAAAGCCCATAAACATTCAAAACAGTAAATAATATAGCATGGAGAAATCAAAAATTATAGATACGTTGGAGACGTATCATACATCATCCAAAATACAATCAAGGTCCGACTATGGAACCAAAATAAAAGAAGAAAACCCCAATTGCTAGATCCCCGATCGCCCCAACTGGGCTCCACTACCGATCAACTGGAAACGAAACAACACAACGGATACGATCTTCATCGAGCTCCCACTTGAGATCAGTTGCGTCATCTGCACTGGAATCATCGGCACCTGCAACTGTTTGGAAGTATCTGTGAGCCACGAGGACTCATCAATCTCACACCCGCGAGATCAAGACTATTTAAGCTTATGGGTAGGAAAAGGTAGTGAGGTGGAGCTGCGGCAAGCACTAGCATATATGGTGGCTAACTTACGCAAAAGAGAGCGAGAAGAGAAGCAACGCAACGTTCGTGAACTAGAAATGATCAAGAAGTGATCCTGAACTACTTACGTTCAAACATAACTCCAAAGCCGTGTTCACTTCCCGGACTCCACCGAGAAGAGACCATCAAGGCTATACACGCGGTTGATACATTTTAATTAAGTTAAGTGTCAAGTTCTCTACAACCGGATATTAACAAATTCCCATCTGCCCATAACCGCGGGCACGGCTTTCGAAAGTTCAAAACCCTGCAGGGGTGTCCCAACTTATCCCATCACAAGCTCTCACGGTCAACGCAGGATATTCCTTCTCCCAGGAAGACCCAATCAGACTCGGAATCCCGGTTACAAGACATTTCGATAATGGTAAAACAAGACCAGCAAGACCGCCCGATGCGCCGGCATCCTGATAGGAGCTGCACATATCTTGTTCTCAGGGTAAAACCGGATAAGCTAAGCATACAGGTACCAACATAACCCAAGTTGCCAAGGGACAGTCCCGCACAATGCTCTGGTTCGGACCAACACTTAGTCAAGCACTGGCTCGGGGGAGTTAAATAAAGATGACCCTCAGGAGCGCGACTCCCGAGGGAAAAGTAGGTGGTGGTGAGGAAAATGGTAAAACCAAGGTTGGGCCTTGCTGGAGGATTTTTATTCAAGGGGTCCCCATAACACCCAACCGCGTTAGGAACGCAAAATCAAGGAACATAACACCGGTATGACGGAAACTAGGACGACAAGAGTCGAACAAAACACCAGGCATAAGGCCGAGCCTTCCACCCTTTACCAAGTATATAGATGCATTAATGTAAATAAGATATAATAATGATATCCCAACAATATCCATGTTCCAAACATGGACAAACTTCATCTTCACCTGCAACTAGCAACGCTATAAGAGGGGCTGAGCAAAGCGGTAACATAGCCAAACAACGGTTTGCTAGGAAAGGTGGGTTAGAGGCTTGACATGGCAATATGGGAGGCATGATATAGCAAGTGGTAGGTATCACGGCATAGCAATAGAGTGAACAACTAGCAAGCAAAGATATAAGTGATTTCGAGGGTATGGTCATCTTGCCTGAGATCCCACAAGGAAGAAGAACGAGTCCATGAAGAAGACAAATGGACATAGTCGAATGAATCCTCACAACTCCGAAACGGAGCCGAACCTAATGAGAGAAGCAACCCGGAAAGAAGCAAACAACATAGTAAACAACCATCACATAATCATGGCATGATGCACAACCAAGTATGATGCATGTCCGATTTAATGAGGCATGGCATGGCAAAGTGCACGAACAATCCTACAAATTAAGTGGAGCTCAATATGCAACTCCGTTGCATATTGACGAAACACCACGTGACTTATTTAGTTCTCTCTCGTTTATGTACTCAACAATATTAAATGTTGGTTAGCATGGCAAGAGGTCAAGCATAATAAAACTACCTATCTAGGCAAGTTTAAATGAGGCCAGAACAACAAACAACAAGTCCGGAAAATCCTCATGTGCATATTATAGATTTGGTACTGTTCTACCCTAAACCATATTTTAGAGTTGTTAAACATGCAAGGTGAACGCACCATGTTAAACTAGGCATTTTTACCCCATTTACATATAAAGTTTGTTAAGTTTGGAGCTATGGTTATTTAGTTATGAAATAAATCACTTTAACATGGCAATTGAGCAAATTTAATCAAACAACATTTTAAACATAGATGAAAATGGCAAATTATGAACCTACACAAAATTCTAAGAATTTTTCATATTTAGATCATTTTAAACCGATGCACGGTTATTTAGTTATTAAATGCATGAACCTTAGGGGGTTTCCTGTAAAACTGGTTTCTCAGGATTAATAGAAAAAACGTTCTGCCAAAAAAACACGTCCCGGGCCGAAATCTGAGACAGCCCGCTGGGCGGCTCGCTGCTCACCTAGCTGGGCTCAGCCCAGGTAGGTGGAGGCGGCCCAGGGGGTGCGGTAGAGTAGGCCGGCTCAATAGGAGGCCCAAGCGGGGCGCTGGAGCGGGCTGGACGGCGAGCGGAGAGGGGCCCAGGCGCGACTGTCGTTCTCCCACGCGATGGGTCAGCGGGCAGGTGCGGTATCGCAGAGGGCAACCGCGGCGGCAGCAGAAGATCTCCGATGAGCATTCAGCGATGGGGTTCGCGAAGGATGAGGACGAGCGGATCTACGTCAGGTCTGGTGAGGGGAACCGGTTCCCGGCGGTGGGAGGCGGATTCTACGCGGTGGAGCTCGAGGACGTCCATGGTGGCGGCAGAAGATCTCCTTGCTCCTGCGCAGGAGACAGAGAGTGAGGTGAGAGAGAGGAAGGACGGAGGGGAAGGAGAGAGAGGCGGGTCTGGCCTGCTGGATCCGGCGCCGTCGGGCGACTCCGATGGCCTGTCGGCCGGTGTAGGGCTGGACGGAGAGAGGATCTCCGGCGCGAGGCTCGGGAACTAGGGCGCGGGGCTCTTGGAAGCGGCGGCAGGATCCGGGCTTCGATGGGCTCGGCGGGCCCCAGATAGGCCTGGCAGGGCCGCGGGAGGTGGGAAGCTGGTTGGGGAGGCGAGGTGGCGGCGTGGGAGTGGTTGGCGGGTGCGGGGTGGCGACATGGCGCGCCCGGGTTGGCCGGAGCGCGGGGGCGGCGGCGCCAAGTGGTGGGGTGCGGCTGGGCGGCGCCGGAAATCGAAGCAGAGGGGGTTGGTTGCGGGTTGGGGCACGGATTCTGAGGAGGGGGAGGCTAGAGGAGGCCAAAATAGGAAGGAGGGTGTCCATTTATAGGCAGGATTAGGGTTTGAGGGGGTTGAGGGGTGTTTTCGGACCGTGCGATCACCATCGGACGGCTCCAGACGCGAGAAGGGGTAGCAGAGGTGGGCTAGTGGGCTGTGTAGAGGGCCATGGACTGAGAGGAGAGAAAAGAAATGCAGCCCGACAACCGTTTTCGAAGACCGAAAACGTCCGACGTAAGACCGACTATATTGTCGCTATAGTTATCCGTTGGGGCATCAAATGGACTCCGAACGTGATGAAATTTGACACGCGGTCTACCTACACTAAAATAAGACTGCACGCCAACTTTCAACCCATTCCGAGAACATTTTCCGGCCACTTATAAAATAATATTTCGGACGTGCCCCGGGCGCGTGCAAGTGTGTCTGGGCTCAGAACGGACAACATAAAGAACGGGAAGACAGGGACGGATGCAAGTTTTTGAAAACATGATGATGCAATGCACATGATGACATGGCAAGATGCCACACGCAAGCAAAAGACAAGGCAACAACAGCGAATAACTGGAAGACACCTGGCACATCGGTCTCGGGGCGTCACAACTGTTCCATACAAGAAACCACTAATAATGCCAAGAAACCACTAATAATGCCAAGAAACTACTACCACTTGCATATGTGGCAGACTTAAGGTAAGACTACCTTATCAACCATTGTACATGCCCTTACCAACCAGCCCTACCAAGAAACGACTACCCTACAAAGTGCCGTTATAGGCACATTTCAACCCATGCCGCCCCTTCAGTCAACGCCTTCTATTCGACCGGCAAGTTCGGTGTTATGACTTGTGGGACCTACATGTCAGTCTGCACAAAAATCCCTGTGTGACCTTCTACCTCTGGACTATCCACCTAGTCATCCTTGGCCATGGGACACAACTACCACCGCCGATAGAAGGCGAGGTCAAAACCGCCGGCGGTGCGAAGCCCATCTTGCTGCAGCCCGGATGCCATCTCCGTCTGGCGCTAGCGGCCGCTAGCTAGACAAGATAGCACACACCCTGCTGGAGGCATCCAGCTGCTTATCTGCAAGGTTTGCTAGCTATTGATTGGCACGGCAGTGCGGCGGCTTGCTCGCGCGCGCCACACTAAGGCCAGCCATCTGGCTCGACTAAAGGCCAACATACCGGCTTGCTCATGCGTGAGTCACGCTCAGGCCAGTCTGCCAACCCGTGCGGAGGCCAGCGCGGCGTCCGGCCCGTCCGGTGGAGCGGTGGCCAACTCGCTCATCACCGGCTCCACCGACGAACATGCATAATTACTGTTTGAAGTAATGTTCAGGAAAAATAATGATTTGAGGGGGAATAACATGATAGAAGATCAGATGTGGGTCCCTCGTGTCAATGGTAAAACAAAATGTGTTGGTTTAAGCTGCCTCGTCAGCACGGGCGTGTGGGCCAACCCTATCATAAACGGGTTTAAACGATCCTAATCGGCACTAGGTAGTAGTTTTTGGCACGGATTAAGAAATTTTGGGTATGTTTTGGCTATTTTTGTACAATAGTTTCTTCCTAGGGCTGGTTGAAAGTGGTAGTTTTTTGTTAAATACTCTACATACTGTAAGCAAGAGTGAAAGTTAAGCTTTGGAAGCGAATAAGCAAGGCTAGTTACATAGTGCCAATGTGTACGTGATTGAAACTAAATATCAACCATGAGTGACTAATATCTTGATGGAAAACTCGAAACTATGGAATAACTAGCATTTTTGCATGGTTGGAAATACTAGCAATGTTCATGTGCGTTGCGATGGATTATAATTAGAATAATACTTATTCACAACTTGATAGAAAACCCCCTAATTTTGATATACATATATCACTAGAGATATATTATGTTTCAACCAGAATATATTCCTTGGGATGTTTTGGTGAGGTGAGGGAGGGATGTGGTTGGTTTTAAGATACTAATTATTGGTTTTTCTGCAAATTGGTAGAGAAGTGGGATGTTGGTGAGAAAATGCAACAACTTACCTCACAGTCGTTAGATGTAGATATAATGGTCAAAAATGACGGATAGCAGACACACCATCATCACCAACTAAGTCTTCTGTAGCAGTACTAGCAAGATGTCCATGCATTGCACGGAACATCAAGATGCATTTTTTATAGAACACTTGTTGTGATTGACCCATGCGGGAGTAATCCCATGTGTAAAAACTAATGGTATCTCGAGAAAGAGGAGATAGGGTGAAGAGGAGTGGGGCCTGGTGGTGATTGGTGGTCGGACTGAGTGGAGGCATGGGGATGGACGACGCCGGCAGCGACCACCATGCCAGTTTGTTCCAGAGGCTTCCTTTTTTAATTGCTCAACAATGAGGTTGTTGGAGATAAGGATGGACGAGGGAAGGCCTTGTCTGCAAATGTGGAGAGAGGTGTTGGAAATATGCCCAAGAGGCAATAATAAATTGGTTATTATTATATTTCCTTGTTCATGATAATTGTTTATTATCCTTGCTAGAATTGTATTGATAGGAAACTCAGATACATGTGTGGATACATAGACAACACCATGTCCCTAGTAAGCCTCTAGTTGACTAGCTCGTCGATCAATAGATGGTTACGGTTTCCTGACCATGGACATTGGATGTCGTTGATAATGGGATCACATCATTAGGAGAATGATGTGATGGACAAGACCCAATCCTAAGCCTAGCACAAAGATCGTGTAGTTCGTATGCTAAAGCTTTTCTAATGTCAAGTATCATTTCCTTAGACCATGAGATTGTGCAACTCCCGGATACCATAGGAGTGCTTTGGGTGTGCCAAACGTCACAACGTAACTGGGTGGCTATAAAGGTACACTACAGGTATCTCCGAAAGTGTCTGTTGGGTTGGCACAAATCGAGACTGGGATTTGTCACTCCGTGTAAACGGAGAGGTATCTCTGGGCCCACTCGGTAGGACATCATCATAATGTGCACAATGTGATCAAGGAGTTCACGAGATGATGTGTTACGGAACGAGTAAAGAGACTTGCCGGTAACGAGATTGAACAAGGTATCGGGATACCGACGATCGAATCTCGGGCAAGTATCGTACCGCTAGACAAAGGGAATTGAATATGGGATTGATTGAATCCTCGACATCGTGGTTCATCCGATGAGATCATCGTGGAACATGTGGGAGCCAACATGGGTATCCAGATCCCGCTGTTGGTTATTGGCTAGAGAGGTGTCTCGGTCATGTCTGCATGGTTCCCGAACCCGTAGGGTCTACACACTTAATGTTCGATGACGCTAGGGTTATAGGGAATAGATATATGTGGTTACTGAATGTTGTTCGAAGTCCCGGATGAGATCCCGGACATCACGAGGAGTTCCGGAATGGTCCGGAGGTAAAGATTTATATATGGGAAGTCCTGTTTTGGTCACCGGAAAAGTTTCAGGTGCTATCCGTAACGTACCGGGACCACCGGGAGGGTCCCGGGGGTCCACCAAGTGGGGCTACCTGCCCCAGAGGGCTGCGTGGGCCAAGTGTGAGAGGGTACCAGCCCCAGGTGGGCTGGTGCGCCCCCCCACTAGGGCCCAAGGCAAAGAGAGAAGGGAAAAGGGGGAAACCCTAGGCTCAGATGGGCCTAAGGCCCACCTAGTGGTGCGCCCCCCTCTCTCCCCCCTTGGCCGCCCCCCTAGATGGGATCTAGGGCTGGCCCCCACCCCTAGGGGTGGAAACCTAGGTGGGGCACAGCCCCTCCCTTTCCCCTATATATAGTGGGGTTTTGGGCTGCCATACACACGAGAACATCTCCTTGGTGCAGCCCTACCCCTCTCCCTCCTTGTCTCTCGTAGTGCTTGGCGAAGCCCTGCTGGAGTCCCGCGCTCCTCCACCACCACCACGCCATCGTGCTGCTGCTAGATGGAGTCTTCCCCAACCTCTCCTTCTCCCCTTGCTGGATCAAGGCGTAGGAGACGTCACCGGGCTATACGTGTGTTGAACGCGGAGGTGCCGTCCGTTCGACACTAGGATCATCGGTGACTTGGATCACGACGAGTACGACTCCATCAACCCCGTTCACTTGAACGCTTCCGCTTAGCGATCTACAAGGGTATGTAGATGCACTCTCCTTCCCCTCGTTGCTAGATTACTCCATAGATTGATCTTGGTGATGCGTAGAAAATTTTGAATTTCTGCTACGTTCCCCAACAGTGGCATCATGAGCTAGGTCTATGCGTAGTTTCTATGCACAAGTAGAACACAAAGAAGTTGTGGGCATCGATTTTGTCAATTTACTTGCCGTTACTAGTCTTATCTTGATTCGGCGGCATCGTGGGATGAAGCGGCCCGGACCGACCTTACACGTACGCTTACGTGAGACTGGTTCCACCGACTGACATGCACTAGTTGCATAAGGTGGCTAGCGGGTGTCTGTCTCTCCCACTTTAGTCGGATCGGATTCGATGAAAAGGGTCCTTATGAAGGGTAAATAGAAATTGGTATATCACGTTGTGGTTTTGGCGTAGGTAAGAAACGTTCTTGCTAGAAACCTATAGCAGCCACGTAAAAACTTGCAACAACAATTAGAGGTCGTCTAACTTGTTTTTGCAGCATATGCCTTGTGATGTGATATGGCCAAAAGGATGTGATGAATGATATATGTGATGTATGAGATTGATCATGTTCTTGTAATAGGAATCACGACTTGCATGTCGATGAGTATGACAACCGGCAGGAGCCATAGGAGTCGTCTTAATCTATTTATGACCCGCGTGTCAACTTAAACGTCATGTAATTACTTTACTTTATTGCTAAAGCATTAGCCATAGTAGTAGAAGTAATAGATGACGAGACAACTTCAAGAAGACACGATGATGGAGATCATGGTGTCATGCTAGTGACAACAATGATCATGGAGCCCCAAAGATGGAGATCAAAAGGAGCAAATGATATTGGCCATATCATGTCACTATTTGATTGCACGTGATGTTTATCATGTTTTGCATCTTATTTGCTTAGAACGATGGTAGCTTAAATAAGATGATCCCTCGTAATAATTTCAAGAAAGTGTTCCCCCTAACTGTGCACCATTGCGAAGGTTCGTTGTTTCGAAGCACCACGTGATGATCGGGTGTGATAGATTCTAACGTTCGAATACCACGGGTGTAAGCCAGATTTACACACGCAATACACTTAGGTTGACTTGACGAGCCTAGCATGTACAAACATGGCCTCGGAACACGGAAGACCGAAAGGTCGAACATGAGTCGTATAGAAGATACGATCAACATGAGATGTTCACCGTTGATGACTAGCCCGTCTCACGTGACGATCGGACACGGCCTAGTCAATTCGGATCATGTTTCACTTAGATGACTAGAGGGATGTCTATCTGAGTGGGAGTTCATTAAATAATTTGATTAGATGAACTCAATTATCATGAACATAGTCTAAATTGTCTTTGCAAATATGTTGTAGATAAATAGCTCACATTGTAGCTCCCTGTTTCAATACGTTCCTAGAGAAAGACCAAGTTGAAAGATATTGTAAGCAATGATGCGGACTAGGTCCGTAGTCCGAGGAGTGTCTCACTACTATAGAGAAGGCTTACGTCTTTGATGCACCGCTCGATGTGCAAACCCCTACAACGTCGTTTGTGGATGTTGTGAACACCTGATAGACACATCCTGATGAGTACTTGATAGTTTAGTGCACCATACTTTACGGCTTAGAATCGGGATTCCAATGACGTTTTGAACGCCATAGAACATATGAGATGTTCCAAGAGCTGAAATTGGGATTTCAGGCTCATGCCCGTGTTGAAAGGTGTGAGACCTCTGACAAGTTCTTTTGCCAACAAGATGGAGGAGAATAGCTCAGCTAGTGAGCATGTGCTCAGAATGTCTGGGTGCTACAATCACTTAAATCAAGTAGGAGATGAACTTCCAGATAATATAGTGATTGATAGAGTTATCTAGCCACTATCACTAAGCTACTAGATCTTCGTGATGAACTATGACATGCAAGGGATGGAGTTGATCCCGGAGCTGTTCGCGGTGCTTAAGACTGTCACACCCTAGCTAGTTCATGCATTAGAGTGTTGCATCATGTTTATTCTTTCATCAGAAACCTGAAATGGGGATGACAGAACCCCCAGTCCCCTCTGAAACCAATTAGGCTTTACTAAAAACTTTTTCAATGAACCTGAAATGCCCTTCTAAAATGCCCATCATTTTTGTCTTGGCTCAGAACCTCTGCCAAAAGTGATGCACATTTTCCTAGGCCATCTTAGGGTTTTTGAATTAAATCATAAATAATTGAATTTGGGCATTTAAAATTTTATTAAATATTTAAATGCTCAAATATCTACAAACTAAAATGTTTCATGTTGGAAATAATCCAACTATGGACCAGGAGTAGTTTGGTGATTTTAGGAGTTGCCTAAGTATTTTATTTAATTCAACAAAGTTGCAGAAGTATTAAAAAAACAGAAAACAGAAAGGAAATGGAAAAACTTACCTGACGCCTACTCCCGGCCCACCTGCTGGCCCAGCCCAGCGCCGCTCCAGTGAGCTGCTTGCCGGCCAGGCAGGCAGGCAGGTGCCCGACGGCGACCGCAGCGCGCGCCACGCACCTGCTCGCCGCCTCGCCGCTCCCCTCGCCCGGTGACGTCGTGGATCGGCCTCCCTCGCTCCCCCGAACCCCCCAGACACCCCCTCTCCTCTCCAGCTCCTCCCCCTCGCGCTCCCCTGCCATGACCGACGCCACCATCACCGTGCCTTCGTCGTAGCCGTGCTCCCCGCCGCCCGTGCGTCCTCTCATCGTGTCCAGGAGCTCCGCCGCTGTCCACTCCATCGAGCAAGCCGAGCCCCGAGCGCTCGCAACGCCCGAGTCCACCGCAACGACCTCGCCCGAACCGCCGTCGCCGGAGATCCCCTTCAACGCCGCCATCGCTCCGGTCCATCCCCGGCCGCACCAAGGGCTTCGCCGCACTCACTGTGAGCTTAGCCATCTTCCCCCCTCCTTTTCTTGCTCCCGAGCTGTGTAGCGACCTCCCGGAGCTCAACCGCACCCACCGCCGTGGAGCTCGTCGCCGACGTGCTCCCGGTCACCCTCCGACCACTCCACGGTGTCCATCATGCTCACCGTGTCACGTAGCACCTAGCTAGCTACTCCCCGCGCCTCACCGACCCCTCTAGCGTCAAGTTCGTCTTCGGCCGAACCCCGGTGGCTGCCAAAGTCATCGCCGGTGCCAACTCCGGCCACCCCGACCCCAACGGACTCCACCAAGAGCTGCGGCTCGTCCTCAGCTCCACTCCAGTGGTCTCCGCAACCCATTTGGTGGCCGAAACAGCCAAAACCACTTCCGCCGCCGCGTCGGGCTCGCCGGCGGCTAAACGCCGGTGCAGCCGACCCGGGTTTGACCACGGGTGGGCCCTGGTTGACTCCCCTGAGTCAATGACAGGTGGGCCAGCCCTGTAATTAAAGGTTTAGTTTATTTAAACTTTAATTAAATTAATCACCCTGAAACGCGGGACCCACTGTCAGGTTTGACCCGGACGTGTTCCGTTGACCTGCTGACGTCACACTGACGTCAGGCTGACGCAATAATTGATTTTCTGGAATTAATCTAATATAGGAAATTCCAGAATATAGTTTAAACTTCAAAAATTCATAACTTTTATTCTGTAACTCCAAATCAGACAAATTATATATGAAAAATGATCAGAAAAATCCAATCTATCCATCTGTACTATTTTCATGCATGATTAAACAAGTTAACCTGATGTTTAATGCAGAACAAGGAAAAACACTTTAAAGGGCCATGTTTGAGTTTGAAATTTGAATCTTTGATTCAAATTGGTTCAAACCCTTCTGGTCTTAGTTGCATTAGCCCAACACACTCATATTGCTATGTTTCATGCATGCATCATATTGTTGCACATTGTTTGGTGATGGTTGTGTATCGGTGTTCTTTGCGGCAGGTTCTGCCTCCGAGGAGTATCGTGATTACCCTAACGAAGAACCGTATCAGTGCATCGAACCATCAGGCAAGCAACCAACCATTTGATCATATCGATACAATCCCATGTTCTCGCTCCTGCTCTCTTTTACTGCATTAAGACAACGCGTTTCAAACTGCTGTGTGCTACGGTAGTTGAACCCACTTCCTCTGCATGACCTGTCATTGCCACAGTAACTAGATGAAACCCACTAGCATGTGTAGGAGTTGATTGAGCCATATGTATGTGTTGTTCCTACCTTGCTATGCCTGCTATGCTTAGAGTCGTGTCAGGTCTGGTTCATCTGGGTGATGGGCTAGAGTGAAATGATTATGTCGGTAATGAGAGTGGTGTGGTGAACACGATTTGGTAAAGGTATCGATGAGAGGCCATGTAGGAGTACATGGTGGGTTGTTTCATTGAAGCCGACCTTAAGCACTGAGATCTGTATGTGTGATTTAAGATACAACTACTACCATGCATTGGGCCCTGAAATATGACTCCGCTCGACTTCTTATTCACCCTAGCTCTCTGTCCAGGAGTTGCAAGTAGTTTCTGGTGTTTGTAGCCTACTGGAGGCCGTGGACAACGCTGACCGTAGGGGTGGGCTGTGATGCGGTAGGTACGTGGCCGGGTGTACCGAATACCCATTAGGTATCTCGGGAACCCTGTTCACATCGTTCGGGGCCGTATGGGAAACCTCGGCCGGACTCCCTGCGGATGGAACCTGGATAGGCGATAAACCTGGACTAGAGGCTTAGGTGTTTAGGTAGGTCGTGGTCTACACCCACGTTGGCTTTCGCTTGAAGTCTGCCGAGCACATGTCGTGTGCAGACGCTAAGTGGTGGAAACATGTATGAAGAAGTACACCCCTGCAGGGTTATCATGATCTATTCGAATAGCCGCGTCCACGGTAAAGGTCTTGGTTGCCTATACAGTTCATAGACAAGTAAACGGAAACTACTAAAAGCCTCAAGATAAGTGTGAGTGCCGAGGATGGCTCTTCCGCAGGGAGACGGAGGTGGATCCTCGGTAGTGTATTGAAGTGGTGAGTAGTGGACTCGTGTGCGCAAAACCATTTCAAGTTGGAGTCTGGTAGGTTAGCCTAGCCAAGAGTCAAAGCTGGCTTGCTGCAATAGCTCCACCAACCCTTCTTGATAATATGCATGTATGTAGGATCTGATGTAAGTCTTGCTGAGTACCTTTGTACTCATGTTGCTATAATTTACATTTTTTACAGAAGACGCTGCAACCCCTTCTGATGGGTTCTACGTAGACGTTGACATCAATGAGTAGGCTAAGGCCCAGGTGGTGATCCTGAGCTTGTGAAGGACCACGTAGTGTAGCTAGGCTTCCCAAGCCTCTTTTATTTTTCTAGTTGTCTGTACTCAGACAAGTTACTTCCGCTGCTGGTTTGTATGACTGTATGACTTGAATGATGGGTCGTGTGACCCGTACCTTTGTGTATGTTATGTATGGCTCTCTGAGCCTTAAATAAAGTACTTGTGTCATAGAGTCATGTTGTGATGCCTTGTTGTGTTTGCACATATCGAGCATATTGTGTGTATGATTGAAATGCTTGGTATGTGTGGGATCTGACTATCTAGTTGTTTATCCTTAGTAGCCTCTCTTACCGGGAAATGTCTCCTAGTGTTACCACTAAGCCATGGTAGCGTGCTACTGCTCTGGAAGACTTAGGCTGGCCGGCATGTGTCCTTCTTCGTTCCTGTGTCTGTCCCTTCGGGGAAATGTCACGCATTGAGTACCGGAGTCCTGTTAGCCCGCTACAGCCCGGTTTACCGGAGTTCTGCTAGCCCAGTGCTACAGCCCGGACCCACTTGCTGATGACCGACACGTTCGTTGCTGGGTCATGGATGCCTGTCCCTGTAAGCCTGTGCCACTTTGGGTTTACGACTAGTCATGTCAGCCTGGGCTCCTTATCATATGGATGCTAGCGACACTATCATATACGTGAGCCAAAAGGCGCAAACGGTCCCGGGCAAAGGTAAGGCGACACCCGTGGGGATACCGTGCGTGAGGCCGCAAAGTGATATGAGGTGTTACAAGCTAGATCGATGTGACATCGAGTCGGGGTCCTGACAAAGACCGCAAAAGGTAGAAATCAAGAAGGAGCATCAAGTGTTGATGGTTTAACAAGACCACTGGTTTCAAGAAGGGAAAGGGCTAGAAGGGAAACTTCATGGATGGCAAACCAGTTGCCGCTCCAGTAAAGGAACCCAAGGTTGAACCCAAACCCGAGACTAAGTGCTTCTATTGTAAGGGGGACGGTCACTGGTAGCGGAATTACCCCAAATGCATGGTAGATAAGAAGGCTGGCAACTTCAACAAAGTATATACGTGTTATTAATGTGTACCTCACTAGTACTCCTGGTAGCACCTGGGTATTGGATACCGGTTCAGTTGCTAATATTGGTGACTTGAAGCAAAAGCTACGGACTAAACGGAGACTGGCTAAGGGCGAGGTGACGATGTGTGTTGGAAGTGTTTCCAAAGTTGATGAGATCACCATCGCACGCTCCATCTGCCTTCGGGATTAGTATTGAACCTAGATAAATTTTATCAGGTGTCTACGTTGAGCATGAATATGATTAGATCATGTTCATTGCAATACGGTTATTCATTTAAGTTAGAGAATAATGGTTATTCTATTTGCATGAATAATACCTTCCATGGTCATGCACCCTATGTGAATGGTTTAGTGAATCTCGGTCGTAGTAATACACATGTTCACGCCAAAAGATGTAGATAGTACCACTTTCTTGTGGCACTGCCGCTTACGTCATATTGGCGTAAGATGCATGAAGAAACTCCATATCGATGGATGTTTGGAGTCACTTGATTTTGAATCGCTTGACACATGCAAGCCATGCCTCATAGGCAGGATGACTAAGACCCCGTTTTCAGGTACAATGAAATGGGCAAGTGACTTGTTGGAAATCATACATGCTGATGCGTGTGATCCAATGAGAATTGAAGCGTGCGGTGGATATAGCTATTTTCTCACCTTCACTGACGATTTGAGTAGATATAGGTATATTTACTTAATGAAGCACAAGTCTGAAACGTTTGAAAAGTTCAAGCGATTTCAGAGTGAAGTTAAGAATCATCATAACAAGAAGATCAAATTCCTACGATCTGATCAATGAGAATTTCTGATTTATGAGTTTGGCAAACACTTAAGACATTGTGGAATTGTTTCATAGTTGAAGCCACCAGGAACACCACAGGGTAATGGTGTGTCCGGACGTCGTAATCGAACCTTATGAAATATGGTGCGATCTATGATGTCTCTTACCGATCTACCACTATTATTTTGAGGTTATGCATTAGAGACAGCTGCATTCACTTTAGATAGGACACCATATAAGTCCGTTGAGACGACATCATATGAACATTGGTTTGGCAAGAAACCAAATTTGTCGTTTCTTAATGTTTGGGGCAGCGATGCTTAAGGCTTCAGCCGAAGAAGCTCGAACCCAAAGCGGACAAACACATCTTCATAGGATACCCAAAGGTTACAGTTGGGTATACCTTCTATCTCAGATCCGAGGACAAATAGTTTGTCACTAAGAACGGGTCCTTTCTCGAGAAGGAGTTTCTCTCGAAAGAATTGAGTGGGAGGAAGATAGAACTTGATGAGGTTGTTGAACCTTTATTTCAACCAAAAAGTGATGCAACACAGAAAGATGTTTTCTGTGGCGCCTACGTCTGTTGAATAGGAAGTTAATGATAGTGATCATGAAGGTTCGGATCAAGTTGCTATCGAACCTCATAGGTCGACAAGGATTTGTGCTACTCCTGAGTGGGCGGTGATCCTGTCTTAGATATCATGTTGTTAGACAACAATGAACCTACGAGCTATGGAGAAGCGATGGTGGGCCCGTATTCCGACAAATGGTTAGAAGCCATGAAATCCGAGATAGGATCCATATATCAGAACAAAGTATGGACTTTGGTGGACTTGCCCGTTGATCGGCAAGCCATTGAGATAAATGGATCTTTAAAGAAGAAGACGGACATGGGCGGTAATGTTATCGTCTATGAAGCTCGATTTGTGGGAAAGAGTCTTTTCACAAGTTCAAGGAGTTGTCTACGATGAGAATTTCTCACCCGTAGCGATGCTTAAGTCCGTCGGAATCATGTTAGCATTAGCTGTATTTTTCGATTATGAAATCTTACAGATGGATGTCAAAACAAGTTTTCTTACCAGTTTTCATAAGAAAAGTTGTATGTGATACAATAAAAGGTTTTGTGGATCCTAAGGATGCTAAAAGGTATGCTGGCTCCAGCAATCCTTCTATGGACTAGAGCAAGCATCTCGGAATCGGAATATATGTTTTGATGGAGTGATCAAAGCTTTTAGGTTTATACAATGTTTGCTAGAAACTTGTATTTACAAGAAAGTGAGTCAGACCACTACAATATTTCTGATAAGTATATGTGGATGACATATTGTTGATCTGAAATAATGTAGAATTTCTGGAAAGCATAAACGGTTGTTTGAAGAGTGATTTTCAAAGGAAGACCTGGATAAAGCTGCTTACATATTGGGCATCAAGATCTATGGAAATAGATCAAGATGCTTGATGATACTTTCAAAGAACGCACACCTTGACATGTTTTTGAAAGAGTTCAAAATAGATCAGTCAAAGAAGGGGTTCTCACCTGAGTTGTAAGGTGTGAAGTTGAGTAAGACTCGAAGATTGACCACGGCAGAAGAAAGAGGAATGACGAAGGTCGTCCCCTATGCTTTTGTCATAGGATCTATATGGTATGCCATGCTGAGTACCGCACCAGATGTGTGACTTGCCACATGTGTGGCAAGAGGGTACAAAGGTGATCTAGGAGTAGATCACCAGATAGCGGTCAAAATTATCCTTAGAGGAATAAGGAAATGTTTCTCGGTTATGGAGGTGATAAAGAGTTTGACGTAAAGAGTTACGTCGATGCAAGCTTAACACCTATTCAGATAGCTCTGAGTAGAGATACCAAATACGTATAATGGAGCAACAATTTGGACTAGCTCCAAGTGGAACGTGGTAGCAGCATCTATGATATAAAGTTTTGCGAAATACATAGGGATCTAAATATGGCAAGACCCGTTGACTACAACCTCTCTCACAAGCATAACATGATCAAACCCAGAACTCATTGAGTGTTAATCACATAGTGATGTGAACTAGATTATTGAGTCTAGTAAACTCTTTGGATGTTGGTCACATGGCGATGTGACCTGTGAGTGTTAATCACATGGGGATGTGAACTAGATTATTGACTCTAGTGCAAGTGGGAGACTGTTGGAAATATGCCCTAGAGGCAATAATAAATTGGTTATTATTATATTTCCTTGTTCATGATAATCTTTATTATCCATGCTAGAATTGTATTGATAGGAAACTCAGATACATGTGTGGATACATAGACAACACCATGTCCCTAGTAAGCCTCTAGTTGACTAGCTCGTTGATCAATAGATGGTTACGGTTTCCTGACCATGGACATTGGATGTCGTTGATAACGGGATCACATCATTAGGAGAATGATGTGATGGACAAGACCCAATCCTAAGCCTAGCACAAAGATCGTGTAGTTCGTATGCTAAAGCTTTTCTAATGTCAAGTATCATTTCCTTAGACCATGAGATTGTGCAATTCCCAGATACCGTAGGAGTGCTTTGGGTGTGCCAAACGTCACAACATAACTGGGTGGCTATAAAGGTACACTACAGGTATCTCCGAAAGTGTCTGTTGGGTTGGCACGAATCGAGACTGGGATTTGTCACTCCGTGTAAACGAAGAGGTATCTCTGGGCCCACTCGGTAGGACATCATCATAATGTGCACAATGTGATCAAGGAGTTGATCACGGGATGATGTGTTAAGGAACGAGTAAAGAGACTTGCCGGTAACGAGATTGAACAAGGTATCGGGATACCGACGATCAAATCTCGGGCAAGTATCGTACCGCTAGACAAAGGGAATTGAATACGGGATTGATTGAATCCTCGACATCGTGGTTCATCCGATGAGGTCATCATGGAACATGTGGGAGCCAACATGGGTATCCAGATCCCGTTGTTGGTTATTGGCCAGAGAGATGTCTCGGTCGTGTCTGCATGGTTCCCGAACCCGTGGGGTCTACACACTTAAGGTTCGATGATGCTAGGGTTATAGGGAATAGATATACGTGGTTACCGAATGTTGTTCGGAGTCCTGGATGAGATCCCAGACATCACGAGGAGTTCCGTAATGGTCCGGAGGTAAAGATTTATATATGGGAAGTCCTGTTTTGGTCACCGGAAAAGTTTTGGCTGCTATCGGTAACGTATCGGGACCACCGGGAGGGTCTCGGGGGTCCACCAGGTGGGGCTACCTGCCCCAGAGGGCTGCATGGGCCAAGTGTGAGAGGGGACCAGCCCCAGGTGGGCTGGTGCACCCCCCCACCAGGGCCCAAGGCGAAGAGAGAAGGGAACAGAAGGAAACCCTAGGCTCAGATGGGCCTAAGGCCCACCTAGTGGTGCGCCCCCCCCACTCTCCCCCCTTGGCCGCCCCCCTAGATGGGATCAAGGGCTGGCCGCCACCCCTAGGGGTGGAAACCTAGGTGGGGTGCAGCCCCTCCCTTCCCCCTATATATAGTGGGGTTTTGGGCTGCCATACACACGAGAACATCTCCTTCTTGGCGCAGCCCGACCCCTCTCCCTCCTTGTCTCTCGTAGTGCTTGGCGAAGCCCTGCTGGAGTCCCGCGCTCCTCCACCACCACCACGCCGTTGTGCTACTGCTGGATGGAGTCTTCCCCAACCTCTCCTTCTCCCCTTGCTGGATCAAGGTGTAGGAGACGTCACCGGGCTGTACGTGTGTTGAATGCGAAGGTGCCGTCCGTTCGGCACTAGGATCATCGGTGATTTGGATCACGACGAGTACGACTCCATCAACCCCGTTCACTTGAATGCTTCCGCTTAGCGATCTACAAGGGTATGTAGATGCACTCTCCTTCCCCTCGTTGCTAGACTACTCCATAGATTGATCTTGGTGATGCGTAGAAAATTTTGAATTTTTGCTACGTTCCACAACAAGAGGTGCGGGTATCTTTTAGATTAATTTCTATCCATCAGATATAGATCGGATGGTCTATATTGCAAGACGGCACCCGTACCATCATCACCAACTCGGGTTTTTTATAAGAGAAGAAATATAAGTATGGAGATACAAACGTATTATCGATACTTGTTTTCGTAAACTAGGATCTACATTCTATTCGACGGCTCAGCATGTGGGGCCTTAGCACAATGACTTCTCGACTGTGTAAAACAAAGGTTTTCCCATTGCCGATAAGGAGGGGGTGACGGCGGCGCGCTTTCGGCTTGCTCTAGTCCTAGTAGTCATACTAGGTGGTCTACGTACGTGTAGATTTATTCTTTTTCACATCTTGTGTTTGCCGTACTGCCATGACTGTTGATGAATAGATGGTAAATTATTCACGGGGAAACCCTTGTTGAGCGTGTTTGCGAGAGAGATACAGTGTGTGTGTGTGGTATGTGTAGAGACTGAGGCAATGATAAGAGATTCTTTGTGTCTATGTGTGTGAAGGATAGAGAGATACATGTACATGGGGCTTTGTGTTGTGTAACGTGGAGACACATAGACATAATCAGAGAGCGAGTGTGTGAGATACACATACCGACATGGGAGAGATGTGTGAATTAGAGAGATGGAGATTTTTGGTGTGCATCTGAGCTAGAGAGAGGGGGATATATACATACCTAGAGCTGGAGAGAATATGAAAGGGTGTGTGTCTTAAAAGAAGGATCCAGATAGATGGGTGTTTGTGCGTGTCTGTGTGTGTTTGTGTGTGAGAGGGAGTGTGTGTATGTGGAGTAGAGCTACCAGTAATGATGTAAACCTAGTATAGGGAAGGGGGAATGGTGTGACATGTGTGTCAAAGAGAGACAAAGGCATGTGTAGTAGCGGGATAGCATGGGTGCGGGCGGGGAGCGGACTATTTGGAAGAGACATCGAGTGTGTGTGGGAGAGGGGTGTGAGAGCAAGAGAAAGAGAGAGAGAGAGAGAGAGAGAGAGAGAGAGAGAGAGAGAGAGGAAGAGAGGGGTCGTTTGTGTGCAAAAGTGGCGTATAGATAGGGAGACAATGTTGATGTTGTTTGGAAGTGGCCTATGTATGAAGACGCAAGGGAAGCGAGTCATCGTGTGTGTTATAGGGACTTCATGAGAGATCTAGAATAGATGGTGTAGAGAACAACATGCGAGATTGAGAATGATGATACATTAGGGAGCTATGGAAAGAGTCACATCATATATGTATACAGGGAAGGAGCTGGGGCTGGTCTACATGTGGGGGGGATAGAAAGAGGAGAGTTGTGCACAAGGAGACAAAGTGTGCTTGTTTGCAGTGGGGGTGGTGTGTGAGGTGAGTGTGTGAGAACCACATAACTAGGGAGACAGATGTTTGGGGCGACGTTTTGTGTGTATGGGAAAGATACACTCTACATAGTGCGTGTTCTTGGGAAAGAGAGATGCCGGGAGACCTAGAGAGTGGGGAAGAGGCGTGTGCATGCCCGAGAGACAAAGTGATAGAGACCTATATTGGGTCCAGACTTTAGAAGAGAGGGGGTGTTAATGTGCTCGTGTGTTCGTGTCTGGGGGAGAGAACGACTTGTGTGTGTGGGGGGGGGGGGGTGGCTTCAGATAAAGAGTGAGGTGTCTATATTTGGCCAATAGTGTGTGCACTCATGGTTGATCAATTTGTTTCACAGTTTGGAATATGAGATAACGATACTTTTGAACATGTGTGATATACCTTGATGTACCAGAATTACAAACCTAAGATTGGAATTTTGGAATTCGACTCCATCATTAGCTTTTGTAATTCATTTAAACGTTGGTACATTTTTTAAGCCGGGATTTCGTGATTTGAAATTCATATATCAAACCTAGAGCTATACACATACGGGCATGTTCACACTTTATAATCATCCACTTTATTCATACACGTACACATTTTTGCTTTTGTCATCATATTTAGGATAAACACATTTGGAATTTCATATGAATTGGACCGTATGATGGTATTTGCTTGTAGTATCTCAATGATCCATATTTGAATTGGATGGACAATCTAAGTTTCGAGTTGGAGACATTGATTTTCACAACTTGCACTCTTTTTGCGTGCAAAAATAAATAAATTCTCGGCCAGGATATCATAGTCATCTGTACAAGAGCAGAACACTTATAATTTCAAGCGTCAAAAGCTTTCAAACTTCCCGCTCACATCGAAATATCTCACGCCTGAAAGTTTAGCCCTATGATATTCCTGTTTTACCCCTGCCACATGAATGGAAAAGGGTTGCTTTGGTAACTCCATTCTTTTTCCCTCTTTGCCCCTAACATTCTTCCCCAGAGACCCTCCCCTTCCCCTCCCTGACCCCCCAACCACGGCAAGCCGCCGAATCTAGTCCTCTGCCGTAGCGGTGGACCTCACACCTCGCCGGATCTACCTTCCGCACCCTGGAACCCCCAACTGCAACTCACCACTTCACCAGAGCCGCTTCAGCGACTGGCTTGTCCACCGCTCCAGATCTCCTTGACCGCCATCATGGTCCACCGCATCGGATCTGCTTAACCGGCGCCCTCGTCCACCACAGTGTAGGACCTTCAATGACTCCCTCGTCCGCCCCATCGCTGGCCCTTCATACAAGCCCTCATCTGCCGCAATAGATCCACCTCATAGAAAGCACTGCACACCACGCCCGCCGAAGCCTTCGTCCACTACACTGGACCTGCTACAGATGCCATATTCAACTCCATCAGCCCTGCTTTACTCACGCCACAGCCTCTTTAGGTTATTTCGATTTGTACTCCTTCGGTTTTTCTCTTCTTTTATCTTGCAACTGTTCACTTACCACAAATGAGCTTTCTTGTATGTCGATAGGCGCCGCAACCGGAGCACCGGAGCCACTTCAGCAACGGTGACAGCCGGCCAAAACTCAACCGCAACACGAGCACGATCGATGATCCTTAGCTATCAAGTATGACAATTATACCCATACGCCGCCGAGAATCAGGTACTATTATCCAACGGCCGGTGCCTACGTTCACTTTCTTAGCATACACACCACACCTTTGAATTTCTTCAGGGCATCATTCAATTTTTCATGAGACGTGTTATTCTGCTTGCACATGTAGGGCCATACTTCTGGCAGTGAACATGTTACTTGTGCTAAATTACAAACAGTGCACATATAGTTACAATGCTTTAGTTTTGTCCTAAGTATTACTATACTTCCTAGATATCATTGCCTACTATTTTACTTCTTCCATGCTGTATTTATGATAATGGTGTTGTTCTGATGCCACCTATTGGTTCCATCAGACTGCTTCATGTTCTCTATGATTAATTACACATCAGCAAACTAGCATGTGGTTCCACTGCTTTTTGTTTGTTTTACCCTACATTTTCTGATGCTAGCTATTACATCACTGCTCTGAGCCTCTGTTCATTACTTTTTTGTGTGTTCTTGATCTTCTGAAGTTGCATGACTAATTTGATGCTTCTATTAATTATGGAGCTGCCAACCCCATCAAGAAAAATATTTGTTCTTTTGGGGCCGGCACCTCGAACAAGCATAAAAATAGAGTGAAACACATATATTGTCGTGTAAGCACACACCCTTCTTTCATTATTTTAGATGAACCATTGATGATCAATTTGAACTAGTGCATGCGATTAAAATTAATTTTACATAAATAGAGGGTGTAGAATAAACTACAACTACTAGATTTGCAACCATGGGATGCTGACGATATCTTCAAAGAACATTGCAACAGCAGCAAGGCTTCACAACAACATATGGTAAGCCAGTGTGTTTTAGTACATGTGAAATGTAATGCGTGTGGGATGCTTTCTTGGCTTGTGCCCTCAACCTGTAATCCTAGAGAATTACAAATAGTTTAGTTGTCTACTTCACTGTATTGCTTGATTCGAATGCTTGTTTGTTACTTGTTAGGCTATACCTGAGTTGGCCAATATGTCAACAGTGCCTGTTGTACTATCGTAAAGAAATGCATGCCTACTTCATTTGAGTCCTTAACTTTTCCTATGTACTTCATTACAAGACTGTCTTCATAGTTTATATGAGGCCACACTGTTAAGTGCTTTCTCAGATTATTTCAACTGCTTAGATGCCTTGGCAACTTAAATATAGCAGTGGTACACTCCCTTTCAACTAGGGATGTCAACTGGGTCCTGTTTAATCCCGATTAAAGTCCACTAGTGGTATGATAGTTCAAAAGACTTTTTCTTTTTTTGAGGAAAATGAACTAGGTCGCTAGCAAAAACTAACTAGATGGGACTGGCAGATGTCGTTTATCTTCCACTTACATCCCCAGTTTCATCTCACCATTTTAATTTATTTTCAGTTGATGCTGCTTCGAACCATTTAAACATAGCTTGCCATGCTTGACAATAATTCGTATGTCGTTTACCATGTAAGCTTACTAACTGGATCATGCGATAACTATCTCTTATTTATGTCTAGCGGAAAACTTTCAGGATGCTGTTCACACTAGGACACAATGTACAACCCCAAAATCTATTTGTGGAAGCAGTGTGCCATCCATGTTACCAGATGGTAGCAGTTCAAAGGCAACACCGCTGGAGAGCAGTCTGAGCACATATATTATAGTTCTTGAGGCTCTACTAGAGGCAGAAAGAGATGGTGTGGCTGCCATGAATGAGGTAATCTTGATCTTGAGGCTGGAAATTATGCAATTAGCTGCACACATTAAGCAAGCAACCCAAGAATTGGAGGAAGTAAGAATGTTGCATTTGAAGACAGAGGAGGTTCTGCTGTTTTTGCTATCTGAAGCACAAGGTAATCCCAGTTCTTCTTTAGATACCAGTTGAAATTGTCATTAGATTACTGTACTTGCATGTTGTGTCATGTCTCTAAATGGATTATGTTGTAAGACCCCCTATGTTGTACATGTGTTGTAATGATCTGAATTTTTTAGGCGAGGTAATCCTCAGTACTTGTATGATTGACATAAGGTGAACTATTTTTCGTGTGAGCATATTGTATTGGATGAAATAACTGTTTGACTCAAAGTGTATCCAACCTACTAAATTCAAAGATCACGACATTTCTAAATCATAATCATATATAAAGGTGGAATAAATCTTTGTCGTGGGTTTGAAGAAATAAATAAGAAAACATAGAATTATCTATGGATATTCGTAATCAAATACAAATTGGATTTAAATTTAGTTTCTAGGGCCCGGGGCAAACATGAATGCTAATTCTCCCAAATTTTGAACGAAGCGGCTAAACACCCACTATCATTTGTGGGCTGCCCGAAGCAAGTGTTTGCGAGATGGAAATTACTGTCTACCCCTAACACTTGACATCCTTATCGACCGGATTTACACTACTGTCGATAGGAGTAGTCTAGTAACTTTAATCAGACGTGACACGACCGCCTCTGAGCCAATTCAGACATGGTGGGCGCCAAATGTGGGCGGCAAAACACATTTGATTCAAGCACGTCCGAAAGACATATGTGTCTCCCTCCATTTCCCCATTCATACACGGTGGGCGGAAAAACAAAAACTCTCCTCGTCCGAAATTGATGTAGGCAAATATTTTAAATAGGGGCAGATGTGTAACTTCCCTCAGACGTGACACAATCGCCCTACCTATCAGTCCCGTTCGTACACCGTGGGCGGCAAAACACCCTCTCCTCGCTCGAAATCAGTACCAACAAATATTTGGACATGTGAGATTACCGTCCTATCCCTAACCGATGTGATGTTTGAAATTTTGAACAAGGGATAAGTTCGTAATTTTCCCACATTTCAGACAAGCGCGTCCCAAAGTTTGAGATCCCCCTCCCCCGCCATTTCCCCATTCATACACCGTTTGTGCCACAACAACCTCCCCACTACGGCGAGCCTCCTCCGTCTGCCACCCCATCCTCCACCTTACCGGAGCTGCTACCCCTACCCCGTCGTCCATCGCAAGAGATGGACATCTCTCATCCATGGCGCCGGACCAAGATCCTTTCATCGCGTCCTCTCGCTTCATCAGCGTCGTTGTCCACCTTGCAGTTGATACTCCTACAACCGTCGCCTCCACGACAACATGATTTATCCCCTGACCTGGCCCTCTCCCGTCTAAAGTCTTCTTCCTCACTGCCGACAGCCATCACACCCACAGCACCCTCAACGTATCAGCAGGGGCTTGCACGGCGTGGCAAGAGAGGTGGTACTCTTCCATATGTGCTTAAGTTATTGATCTCACATGGAAAATAGATCGTAAATTGTTTACAGTACTTTTCTTGTCCGTACCAAATTGTAGTGGCTAGTTGAAATCAAACATTGGTTGCGAAGTAGCTTTGTCCAGTTTGCACCTTCAGATCTGCCATGGCACTATCACTATACTCATAAAGCTTATGGTTTCCACCCTTTATATTCACAACCATCATTGTAGGTGCTTCGTGTCGTGCTAGCACTACTCCTGAAGACCTCAACCCATCAAGTGAAACAACATGCCACTCATAATTCCAAAGCTTAGGTGTTGAAATACAAATCTGATATGATGCTCATATTACTAAAATAGAGAATGTTTAATTGGTCACCTAATGTTCCTATATTCGTTTTGGAAAGCATGTGCGCCACCCACTAGTCCAGCTAGTTCCACTTTCCTGATTTTACTCTTGATGCTTAGGGTTTTCCACTTTTATCTACTCTACTATGATCTGCGTAGGTGCTTTCTGTCGTACTAGCATTACTCCACCCTTCAAGCTAAACAACACAACACTCAAAATTCCAAAGATTAGTTTTTAAAATATGATTGTGATATGATACTGATATTAGTTAACAGACACATTTAATTGGTTAGGTAAAGGTCCCAATTGAGTTTCCAAATGCATGTCATGATATATAGAGAGACAACATAATTGCATTTCTTTGTCACTTACTGACTGTACTTTATTTTCCATACCAAAGCTTAGTTGTTATTTCACAGCAAACATCGGTTGCTAACTACCCTTTGCGCGGTTTGCAGCTTTAGATTTGCCATCCCACTACCAGGGTCAACACTATACTCATCATGCTTACGATTTCCCCATTTTATGATGGCCACGATCAGCCTACATGGTTCACGTCGTAATAGCACTGCTCCACCTATCGAGCTAAACAAGCTTAGTTGTAGAAATTCAAATATGATATTATGCTGATATTAGTAAAACTAAGAGATGTTTAATTGGCCAGCTAAATGTTCCTACTTCAGTTTCAAAATGCATGTGAGCCACATATGGAGAGACCGGAAGGAATAGTATCTCTCTATGCGCTCTGGTACATCATGGGTGGGCAACCGACATTGTATAGAAAGACTTGTAATATCTTCAATCTGCTTCCTCTTCCGCTCTTCTTTAAGATGACCCTCTTCTCTTCTTTAATAAGTATGTTCTTTGTTGAGAAGAGCAGTAGAGACATTTGCGGTCGACTGGTTAGGTCGAGTTATTATCCCTTAGTATATTTTGAATCTGTCAGGTTAGGTCGACTTGTTCTTCTTTAATATATGTTGAAGCTGTCATCTGTGAAGTATCATCACTTCTGGAGCTCTCATATTTTGACTAGTAGGCCACATTATATTAAATGCACACACCAAATTACAGCATGCATGGCATCTCTTAGAAGAATTGCAGAGATAGCACAAAGGGGTTTACAGGGAGGCAGTATTGGATTAGAATCACTTCTGCATGTCAGGTATTGAACATTATCAAAATGAATATGAGAATGGGTGCACGAGAGGAATATTGCAGAACAATCCACTGGCTAACAAACTTGGCATGGTGGAGGATGGCCTATCTTATTCACCCATCAAGGTGCTTTCTCTAACTTGGCAAGGTTGTATTGGTCACACATATTTTGCATCTGACCTCTTGCATTACTTCTACTTTGTTACACCATCTGCTTAGTTTAAGCATCATATATGAGTATATGCCATACCTATCCATTTTCTGTACCTATTCCATGTGTCGTCATACTATGTTTTTCCAGTCAAATGTTGTTCTTTCATAATAGATGTCCAAAAGGAAGAGGGTGAGTGCAGATCCTCAAGGAGTACAAACTAGGTATTTGGAAAAGGTAGTGATACCTATTAAATCATATAGATCAGCAGCCACAGAAAACACAGGCCCAACTGTACCACACTTTACCCTTACTCCAGTGGCCAAACCCCTATTAGAACTGCTGAGAGCCCAGCGTCAGGTACTGTCTATGATATCAATTCAAAATTTGAACTCCGAAATTTTTACATGTGCCTTACCTTCTCTCTTGTATGAAAACTAATTTCAGATGAATCTCCTCTCTCAAAGGATCATAGGATCTCACAACAATACTGGGCTCTGCATTGCTCTTATCAGTACCTCTTGCCCTTTGTCAGCATACTTACACTCATTGTTGTTTGATTATATAGCATCACAGTAAATGTTCTCTTCTTTATCCTCCCTTTGCTTGAAATTATAAGACCTATATTTACTCTTAGATAAATGTAGAATTAACACAATGGTTATGAAGTTTTGGATTGCTCATGTAAGTACCTGTTGTCATGTACTCCCTCTGTATTGAATTAATTGTTGATCAATTGGATGTATTTAGAACTTAATAGTTCTAGATACATCCATTTGAGCGACAAGTAATAACAAATGGTTGTGGTATTACTGTACTTGCATCACGAGATAGTTGATTTTCTAGCATTACTCTGCATCTTATCTGCCCTGCCCTCCACTTTGTCCAAATTATCATATCTACATTTACTCTTACCAAAATGTTGAATAAAGCCAATGCCACTGCACACGTTGATGTCTGCATTCCTCTTGTCTGTAACTTTTGCCTTGTAACGCTATACTTAATTAATTTCTATTTGATTATGTATCATCAGTCTGCACCTGAGCTTCATTATCCTCTGTTTCTTCCAATATTATGTGATCTATATTTACTCTTTGCAAAATGTATAACAATGGCAACAGTTATAAAGAAGTTTCTTTGGGGAATTTATTGAACTTTCATTCCATCAACATGGAGAAGGGCTTTGTCTAGCCCGTGTTAACATGTAATGTAAGTTCATCCTTCTCAAGCCTTCAAACTTTGTTCTAGTATACATTTTGACAGGCATCATTTCCTCCACTGCTGTTTACATCTAATTGGATGTTTGCGAAAACTGCCAGTTTTAAATTGTAGTTGTAAAAACATGTTCCTTATGCAGAACATATCCATTTATTTGCTTATATAATTGTGAAACATGTTACATGTCTCCTTGTTTCTCTTTTAGAGTCGTATCTCTTATGCTAGGCAGAACTTTAGGGAAGATAGTGAGCCAAACCATCTTGAGGAGAGCGAGATGACCCAAAGGTCCTGTCTTGATGAAGACACTAAGTTGAAGCTACTCACCAGCAGCTGTGAGACAACATATAAGTGCATCTAGTGCCACTCTTAGTCGGTTTTGGAGTACTGACGACAAACTTGGTTGAGGGACTAATGTGTTTGTGAGAATTGCAGGATAACACATATAGTAGTCCTATATTGATTTGGTTTACCTACCAGAGCTGACCCCTAAAATGTGTGAAGACATTGAAGATAATGGTGGTCTGTGAAGATACTCACATTGAAGACTATGACATGAGAAGACATCGCATGAAGACTATGGAGTACGAAGACATAGTTGTTTCGTAGTTTCCTTTTCTTCTTTGTTGAGTCATAGGAACCACCGCACTGTTAAGTGGGGTCCAAGTGAACAAACTCAGAG
Organism: Triticum aestivum; assembly: GCF_018294505.1. Taxonomy (NCBI): domain Eukaryota; kingdom Viridiplantae; phylum Streptophyta; class Magnoliopsida; order Poales; family Poaceae; genus Triticum; species Triticum aestivum. The sequence continues at coordinate 234,830,773 of NC_057800.1, forward strand.
TGACTGATGTGATGCTCAACCAAATCCTATGTCTTCGAGCAAAGACAATGAGAGCAAATCTTATCTAGAGCTGGATGAGTCAGCTTTACTTGTAGCCCAAGTCAAGCTGCCGCGTGTGTTTGAAATCTGACCGTTGGACACGTGTCAGTTCCTTAGTAACCCAGGTTCATTTTGGAGAAATCAGGTCGGGTTGCCTCCTGGCTATAAATAGCCCACCCCCTACACCATAAATTGGTGGCTGCTCAGAGTTAGTGCACGACTTTTGTAGTTTGAGAGCAACCCAACTCCAAAGCATTTGAGAGAGAGAGAGAGATCCTTGCGAGGACAAAGCCCTATACACCCAGAGACACAGAGTGTTAGGCATCACTGAAGTCTTTCTATCCGCTTGATCTGATGACTTGTTACACTTGAGGACTATGAATCCTCCAGCCGGTTAGGCGTCGCGTTCTGAGCATCCAAGAGTCATTGTGGTTTGCCGGTGAACGAAGTCTGTGAAGGTTTGGAAGTCTACCTTGAAGACTTGCCAGAGTGATTGGGCGAGGATTGTGTGTCCTCGGCTCAAGGGGAATAAGGTGAAGACGCGGTCTTCTGAGTTAAATCTTAGCCTCCCTAACCAGACGTATAGTTGTCACAACAACTGGAATTGGTCTACCAAATCCTTGTCTTCACCAAGCTACTGGTTCTATCCTTCACTTCCCTTTACTTTACAGTTTGTCTTCGTGAAGTCATTGCTTACCTGTATGATCTGATTGACTTCATTGAGTGAAGACTGTCTACTGTTTGGCTTCATACTGTCTTCCATCCTGATCCATACTACCTAGCTGCTAACAGTCTTCATGCTTTCACTTCATTGCTTACTTGACTATGGCTTGTCTAGTGTAGTCTACCTTCCGCTGCATATCAATAGGTTCATTTCTACTGTTTGTCTTCAAAGCCCCTGTGTTTTGAAGACTTCAATAAAAATCGCCTATTCACCCCCCTCTAGTCGATAACTAGCACTTTCAATTAGTATCAGAGCAAGGTGCTCCCTTATTCAGTGTGATTCGGTTTAACCACCTGGAGTTTTAGTTATGTCTACTGCAGGGATAATCAAAGTCTCCACTGTGTGCCTGTCTTCGATGGCATAGATTAGCCCTACTGGAAGAATAAGATGAGCATGCATCTCGAAGCCATTGACGTCGATCTCTGGTATGTCGTCAAGAACGGTCTTCCCAAGGTCGGTGAAGGTGTCACCACTGCCGATGTCAAGAGGTTCATTCAACTGGACTTAACCGCCAAGAACATCATCTGTGGTCACCTGGCCAAAGGACAGTACGGCCGTGTGGGTGCACTGGAAATTGCGAAGCTAGTCTAGGACTAGCTCTCCAACGTCAACGAAGGTGTCTCAACCCAAAGAGACTCAAGGATCAGTGTTCTTCACAACATCTTCAACCGCTTCAAGAGAAATGACAATGAGAATGTCCAGCTCACATTTGATCGCCTCACTGATATCACAAATGAGCTTTGCGCACTCGGCACCACTGAGGTCACCAAGCACGAAATCGTCAACACGCTTCTGAGATCGCTTGACAGCTCATTCGACACCTTGGCCCTGATGATTCAAGAACGCACTGACTTCAAGACTCTCGATCCGTCTGACATACTTGAGAGGATCAACACACATGAGTTCCAGCAATCTGAGAAAAGAGATATCTATGGTCCTAACTATGGCCGAACTCGCGCTTTGAAGGAAAATGTCGTTTCCTCATCTGAAGAAGTATCTGACTGCAGTTCCGAGGATCCTGAAGACATTGGAAAGGAGCTTGCTATGCTTGTGAAGAAGTTCCATAAGTTCATCAAGAAGAAAGACATCAGAAAGTCTTCAAGATCCAACTCAAGAAACGATGAAGCTTCCTCACATGACTACAAGAAGAGAACATGCCCCAAGTGCAAGAAACCTGGTCACTACATCTCTTAGTGTCCTTAGTGGGATAATGAGACCAAGAAGAAGAAGAAGAAGAAGAAGAGCAAGGAATATGATTTTGATGACAAGAAGAAGAAGAAGAAGAAGAAATCCTCAAAGTCTTCTTCCAAGTCTTCGTCGAAGCCTTCATCACACAGGAAGAGCTCATCCAGCAAGGCTCGTGCATTTGTTGGCAAGGAGATGGATTCAGAGGAGGAGTATACATCTTAGGAGGAAGAGGTGGAGTCTGAAGAGGAATTTGATTCAGGTATGGCAAGTCTGGCAACGTATGTCGCCAAGTCCATCTTCAACACTGAAGACAATGGCCTCGTCACCAATAGTGATGCTAATGATGAGCATGACTCTGCTCCCACCTACTACTTCATGGCACGTGGTGCGAAGGTAAACTCATGCGATGCTTACTTTCAAACATCAAGTGAAGATGACTCTGAATGTGAATCTAAACCTAGCTACAAAACACTTGCTAAAATTGCAACAGAACAACAAAATGCCATGGAACATATTCAAAAGTTACTAGACAAAAGCAATGACCTGTTGGACATAGAAATGACTCGAACTTAGTCCTTAATTGAAGACATTAAAAATCTTCACGTTAAGTACAAGGAACTTGAAAGTCGTCATGAAAAGCTCTCAACTACTCATGAAAAGCTCTCCTACGATTATCTTCAAAGGAAGAAAGAGGTTGAGAACTTGAGATCGGCTCATGAAGATCTTCAAAAGGAGAATGAGTCACTCCGCGCTCAACAAATCAGTTCCGCTCAGGAAGCCTTTGAGCCACCATGTTTAAAATGTCTTGAGCATGATAATGCTGCTTCTGTTGCTAGATGTTCTACTACTACTATTGTTGCTATGTCTTCAACTGCTAATGTGGAAACTAACCCCTCTTCTAAGGATACCACTACTATTGCTGATGAGAATGCCAGGTTGAAGCCATTGCTTGAAATAGGGATGTACAAAAGCCTCAGAGGGCATCAGACACTATGCGATGTCCTCAAGAAACAGATTCTGAACCGAAACCCTAGGAAATAGGGTGTTGGGTTCAAGAGGAAAATGAATGTTGATGGTTCTTACTCGAAGCCTGAGCAGTACCCCAAAACCACATGGGTTGCTGCAAAGGGAGCTTTAGTGGATCCATCTACCTTATCTGGCTTCACTTGTGCTAACCCTATTATCATTGATGAATCCTTTGATGCAAACTATAAACTGTTTAAGAATTAGAATGGTGAAGTGTTTGCCAGGTATATTGGTACTAACTGCAGGAATGGACCACCTTTGAAGAAGATCTGGGTACCCAAAAGTTGTCTTGAGAAACTTCATGTGAATGTCATCATGACACCACCAGGGAAGAAGAAAAACCCCAGACCAAAGGCTTCATATGGTACTAAGGCTTCATACAGACATAGGACTCACTAGAGTCACCCTAACGCCAATGTTTTGAAGGGAAACCATACTCAGACTTATGAATATGAGCATGTTTCGTCAAACCACTTTGTTCATAAGACCAAGAACTATTCTGCTTATTCTTATTAGTATTATTCACCTCCTGCAAGGCTATTTGTTAGGGCTCCAAAGCCAAAGTTTTCAGATGCTGCACTTAGACTCATTGCTTATAAGCCACCCCTGAAGATGTGGGTGGTTAAGAAAAAATAACTCTCTTTTGCAGGGAAAGGTCTCCAGCCGGAAATCAAAGGCATCTGATGCTTATGCTGGGGACCTAAAACATCTTGTGGGGCGCAAGATAAAATGCCCTAATGGTCTTATTATGTATTCCGTCCCATGATTTCTTGACGAACACCATATTTATCCTAACCAAGACCTGAACTTTCATAATCCGCTTGTTCGTCAAATGTTTATGCTTCACATTTCCCTTGGTGAAGTCTATCCCCCTAACTGCACTGTAGGGTATGACACCAAAGACTTCTGAGTGGATTATGGACAGTGGATGCACTAATCACATGACTGGTGATCGAAGTCTTCTCATGGACTCAAACTTATGTCCATCTGACAAGAGTCACATCACATTTGCTGACACTGGTTAAAGCAAGGTATTGGGTCTAGGTAGAGTTGCAATCTCAAAGGATCAGCACATGGATAAAGTGATGCTTGTTGAATCCCTTGGTTTCAACTTAATGTATGTCTCAATGCTCTGTGATCTGAACATGATTGTGATGTTTGGAAAATATCGTTGCCTTGTGCTTATGTAATCTGACAAATCTCTTGTCTTTGAAGGATGTCGAAAAGACAATTTGTACATGGTAGATTTCTCAGCAGGTCCACAGTTGGAAGTATGTCTTCTAGCAAAAGGTTCAGAGTGCTGGCTCTAGCATTGGAGGCTAGGGCATGCCGGCACGAGGAACTTTTACACTCTCGCGAAGAAGAAGCATGTCATAGGCATCGAGGGCGTCAAGTTCAAGAATCATCATATATGTGGTGCCTGCGAAGTTGGAAAGAGGACAAGGGCCAAGCATCCCTCAAAGACAATCATGACGACATCACGTCCCTTCGAGCTGCTTCACATGGACTTATTCGGCCCTACTCACTACTCTACACTTACTACCACTGCTTGCCTCTATGGTTTCGTCATTGCTGATGATTACTCAAGATACACATGGGCACATAATTCTCTATAAGAATGAAGTGAAGGATGTCTTCATAAGATTTGCCAATCGTGCCATGACGAACTATGGCATCAAGATGAAGCACATCAAAAGTGACAATGGCACAAAATTCAGGAACACCGGCCTCGACACTTATCTTGATACATTGGGCATCACTCATGAGTTCTTAACTCCATACACTCCTCGGCAGAATGACATCGTGGACTGCAAGAACATAACCCTCATTGAGATGGCATAGACGATGCTTGATGAGTACAAAACACCAAGGAAGTTCTGGCCTGAAGCCATTGACACTGCATGTCACGTCATCAGCCGTGTTTATCTTCACAAGCTTCTAAAGAAGACATCGTATGAGCTACTAACTGAGAGCACCTGCCAAATGCTAGATGAAGTCCCACCAAGTGAATCCATCAAGCTCATGGGCACTGGAGAAATCATACCTTCAGAGGCTTAGGCTGAAGAAGAACTCATCATCTCTGCACCTAATCAACCCAAAGACAATGCTCAGCCTGAAGTCATACCGATAATGAAGACAATGATCAGCAAGACCAAAGTCTTCGTCCAGTTCATCCTCGTGTTGCAAATAAAGTGCAGATTGAGAAGATAATCGATAGCATCAATGCACCTGGTCCACTCACTTGTTCAAGAGCAACACAGCTAGCAAATTTCTGTGGGCACTTTGCATTTGTCTCTATATCTGAACCCAAAAAAGCAGTTGAAGCCTTCATGGAACCTGAATGGATTCAAGCTATGCAAGAAGAACTTCAACAGTTCGAGCTGAACAATGTATGGGAATTTGTCAAGCGTCCTGATCCTCACAAGCCCAATATCATAGGCACCAAATGGATCTATCACAACAAACAAGATGAGCATGGTCAATTTGTAAGGAACAAGGCTTGTCTTGTTGCTCAAGGCTACACTCAAGTAGAAGGGATTGACTTCGAGGAAACATTTGCTCCCGTGGCTAGGATTGAAGCCATTCGTATACTGCTAGCCTATGCCAACCGTCATGACATCCTTCTGCACCAAATGGATGTGAAGAGTGCCTTCCTGAATGGAAAAATTGAAGAAGAAGTGTATGTTGCATAACCACCTAGTTTTGAAGACCGAAAGCGTCCTGACATGGTATACAAGCTCAACAAGGCACTGTATGGCTTCAAACAAGCCCCTCGTGCTTGGTATGACACACTCAAAGACTTCCTGTAGAGCAAATCCTTCAAACCTGGTTCCCTAGATCCCACACTCTTCATGAAGACATATGATGGATAATTGTTTGTATGCCAAATCTATTTGGATGACATTATCTTCGACTGCACTGACAAGAAATATAGTGGTGAGTTTGGACACATGATGCAAGAGAAATATCAGATGTCCATGATGGGTGAGCTGAAATTCTTCCCCGGTCTTCAAACTCGTCAGCAGAGCAACGACATCTTCATATCACAAGAGAAATACCTCAAAGATTGCCTAAAGAAGTTTGGAATGTAAGACTCCAAAGGATACACGACGCCAATGCCAACCAAAAGTCATCTGGGCCTCGACGACAATGGTAAAGAGTTCGATCAAAAGGTATACCGCTCCATGATTGGTTCTTTACTCTATTTATGTGCATCTGGACCAGATATAATGGTTAGAATTTGCATGTGTGCCCGATTCCAAGCGGCACCAAAGGAGTTGCATCACTTAGCTTTGAAGCGAATTCTTCGATATTTGGCTTACACACCAACACTAGGATTGTGGTATCCAAAGGGCTCAGAGTTTGATCTAGTTGGATTCTCAGATGCTGATTATGCTGGTGACAAGGTTGATCGAAAGTCCACATCAGGCACATGTCACTTTCTTGGACGATCTCTTGTCTATTGGTCTTCAAAGAAGCAGAACTGTGTACCCCTCTCCACTTCTGAATCTGAATACATTGATGTTGGATCTTGCTGCACTCAGCTTCTATGGATGAAGCAAACTCTCAAGGATTATGGAATCCACCTGAAGCATGTGCCACTCTACTGCGACAATGAAAGAGCCATCAAGATTGCCAACAACCCAGTTCAGTACTCGAAGACAAAGCACATTCAGATCCGTCATCACTTTCTCAGAGATCATGTCATGAAGGAAGATATTGATATCATTCACGTCGACACTGAAGAGCAATTGGCAGATATCTTCACAAAGCCCTTGGATGAGAAAAGGTTTTGCAAGTTGCGGTGTGAGCTAAATATCTTAGAATCCTCAAATGTCCTGTAATTGGACACACATCCTAATGCTTATGCATGTTGATGACTTAGATGTGCCACACACAAAGTAACAAATATCTTCAATCAATGAAGACATACACTCTAAGTGTGAATACATTTACGCGGAATTTGGCTTCGGAGCGCCACAATAATTGCGCGTCGTTTTTGGGTCTAATACTTCCTATACGGTGGATAATGCCACCACCAAAATCCTTATGAAGTGTTTCATGTGCCATCATAATCACATAGTATTTGCATTTGGTTTGTCTTCAACATTGGTTTGACTTCAAGGTTTAACTTCGCAATGTTGAGTTGGTCTCACATATATATATATATATATATATATATATATATATTCGTGTTCTGTCCTTTACAACGTTCACTTATAGCTATGTCTTCATGCTTGAATCTTTTCTTGATCTAAGTGAATGTGATCGGACCCTAATCCTCTTCTGTGCTTCTTCCTCAAATTCTATCTATCAAATCATATGCATTCTATTGAAACCTGTCGATTGTCTTCTCTGAGTCCTTGTCAGCAGAAGACAAAGTGACAATCATTTAAATCTGTTTTAATGACATGTCCTTTTTCCTGAATAACGGAGAAGCAGGAACGACCACCCGACAATCCAGGCGTGCGGGGGAACATGGAACAACTTCCAATAAGTTGCATGCAGGCCACGTGTCCTTCAGATGTGAACCGCCAGGGGCACCTGCATAATTACGTTGTGTTGTCCCTTTCCTTATAAATACTCACACCTAGTGGTCATTATCTCTTCTTCCACCTCGCCACCTCCCACAAACCCTAGCACCTCCGCTAGCTCACGTCGACGCTGGAGACAAAGCGCTTAGATGCCGCGACTTCTTTGACGCCATCCTCACGCCGACCGCGGACCTCGTCCTCTCCGCCGTCGCTGTAGGTATCTTCCGCTGCCAAGTTAGGGTGCGGGAGATTAAACTGCTAGACCCCTCTCTTCACCTCGTCTAGCAGTTCGTCAGCGGTAATTAAAACTTACCTTTTTACTGCCCTTTTGATCAGTCAAATCTATCCTCTTCAATCAAAAGTGGTTTCTTCACTTTCAAATATGGATTTGTCTTCATCTGCATCTCATATCATGCGAAGTATATTCACTTATGCTTCACAACTAGTTAGATTCCTCACTTGTACTTATTCATGGATTCGTACAAATCTGGAACCAACTCTCATCAAATAAGTGAATGTCTTCGTGCTATGAGGTCAATGTCTTCAAACTGATTTATCTTCAAATTCTTTTGAGAATGCATATGACCTCTTCCCCTTCCCCCGCATCTCTAATGCTGTCACAGGTACATGTCAGTGGGAGAATCCCTTGGTTCTCATAGTCTGCATTCATTTGCAGAGTGCTTATAGCGTCATATTCACTCACCTGAAGCCAGTTCCTGTCTGGCCAGCAAAAGTAAGCCATTCACTGTCTTGAAGCCATTCAATCCAAATATAATGGCAACAGATAATTCAGCTAGAAAGGGCGGCAGGTAGCGCTATGAAGATACAACTAAGGATTTACGTCCAGATCTATTTGAGTTGTACAAGTCAGATTCCGAGGAAAGCTACAACCAGCGCAAGCCCCGAATCCAATGGATTCGAAGATATTGGGCGGAAGAATGGTTCAAGTAGAGATTTGTGACTGCTGAATATGCTGAAAAGAACGCCATCAAGCGCCCCTTGGAGATATTCTATACAGAAATCTGTAGCCCAAGTCCAAGCCTGAAGCCATTGCTCAAGGCTTCTACCCATGCATGGTTCGAGGACTGAAGGCATAGAATGCCGACCCATCATTGATAACCCACAAGTATAGGGGATCGCAACAGTTTTTGAGGGTAGAGTATTCAACCCAAATTTATTGATTCGACACAAGGGGAGCCAAAGAATATTCTCAAGTATTAGCAGCTGAGTTGTCAATTCAACCACACCTAGAAACTTAATATCTATAGCAAAGTATTTTGTAGCAAAGTAATATGATAGTAGTGGTAATGGTAGAAAAAGTATTTTTTTGGTATTTTGTAGTGATGATAGCAATAGCAACGGAAAAATAAATAAGCAAAGAACAATATATGGAAATCTCGTAGGCAATGGATCGGTGATGGAGAATTATGCTGGATGCGGTTCATCATGTAACAATCATAACATAGGGTGACACAGAACTAGCTCCAGTTCATCAATGTAATGTAGGCATGTATTCCGAATATAGTCATACGTGCTTATGGAAAAGAACTTGCATGACATCTTTTGTCCTACCCTCCCGTGGCAGCGGGGTCCTAGCGGAAACTAAGGGATATTAAGGCCTACTTTTAATAGAGTACCAGACCAAAGCATTAACACATAGTGAATACATGAACTCCTCAAACTACGGTCATCATCGGCAAGTATCCCGATTATTGTCACTTCGGGGTTAATGGATCATAACACATAATAGGTGACTATAGACTTGCAAGATAGGATCAAGAACTCTCATATATTGATGAAAACATAATAGGTTCAGATCTGAAATCATGGCACTCGGGCCCTAGTGACAAGAATTAAGCATAGCAAAGTCATAGCAACATCAATCTCAGAACATAGTGGATACTAGGGATCAAACCCTAACAAAACTAACTCGATTACATGATAGATCTCATCCAACCCATCACCGTCCAGCAAGCTTACAATGGAATTACTCACGCACGGCGGTGAGCATCATGAAATTGGTGATGGAGGATGGTTGATCATGACGATGGCGACGGATTCCCCTCTCTGGAGCCCTCCAGATCAGCCCTCCCGAGAGGTTTTAGGGCTTGGCAGCGGCTCTATACCGTAAAACGCGATGAATTCTTCTCTCTGATTTTTCTCTCCCCGAAAGCAAATATATAGAGTTGGAGTTGAGGTCGGAGGAGCTCCAGGGGGCCCACGAGGTAGGGGGCGCGCCCCCACCCTCGTGGGCAGGTGGTGGGGCCCCTGGTCTTCATCTTTTGCAAGGATTTTTTATTATTTCTGAATAGATGTTCCGTAAAGTTTTAGGTCATTCCAAGAACTTTTGTTTCTGCACATAAATAACACCATAGCAATTCTGCTGAAAACATCGTCAGTCCGGGTTAGTTCCATTCAAATCATGCAAGTTAGAGTCCAAAACAAGGGCAAAAGTGTTTGGAAAGTAGATACGACGAAGACGTATCAACTCCCCCAAGATTAAACCTTTTCTTGTCCTCAAGCAATTCAGTTGATAAACTGAAAGTGATAAAGAAAAACTTTTACAAACTCTGTTTGCTCTTGTTGTTGTAAATATGTAAATCCAGCATTCAAGTTTTCAGCAAAGATCATGACTAACCACATTCAAAATAACGCTTAGGTCTCAAGTTTACTCATATCAATGGCATAATCAACTAGCGAGCAATAATAATAAATCTCGGATGACAACACTTTCTCAAAACAATCATAATATGATATAACAAGATGGTATCTCGCTAGCCCTTTCTGGGACCGCAAAACATAAATGCAGAGCACCTTTAAAGATCAAGGACTGACTAGACATTGTAATTCATGGTAAAAGAGATCCAGTCAAGTCATACTCAATGTAAACTAACAGTAATGAATGCAAATGACAGCTGTGCTCTCCAACTGGTGCTTTTTAATAAGAAGATGATGACTCAACATGAAAGTAAATAGATAGGCCCTTCGTAGAGGGAAGCAGGGATTTGTAGAGGTACCAGAGCTCGGTTTTGACATAGAGATGAATAATATTTTGAGCGGTATACTTTCATTGTCAACAAAACAACCAAGAGATGGCAATATCTTCCATGCTACACACATTATAGGCGGTTCCCAAATAGAATGGTAAAGTTTATACCCCCCTCCACCAACAAGCATCAATCCACGCTTGCTCGAAACAACGAGTGCCTCCATCTAACAAGAGTCCCAGGGGGAGTTTTGTTTGCAATTATTTTGATTTAGTTTGCATAAAGCATGGGACTGGGCATCCTGGTGACCAGCCACTTTCTCGTGAGTGAGGAGCAGAGTCCACTCCTCTTGAGAATAACCCGCCTAACATGGAAGATATGGACAGTCCTAGTTGATACATGAGCTATACGAGCATACACAACAGGATATTTATTTGAAGGTTTAGAGTTACAAATTTACTTGGAACGGCAGGTAGATACCGTATATAGGTAGGTATGGTGGACTCGTATGGAATAACTTTGGGGTTTATGGAGTTGGATGCACAAGCAGTATTCCCGCTTAGTACAGGTGAAGGCTAGCAAAAGACTGGGAAGCGACTAGCTAGAGAGCGACAACAGTCATGAACATGCATTAAAGTTAATCAACACCTAATGCAAGCATGAGTAGGATATAATCCACCATGAACATAAATATCGTGAAGGCTATGTTGATTTTGTTTCAACTACATGCGTGAACATGCGCCAAGTCAAGTCACTTAAATCATTCAGAGGAGGATACCACCCTATCATACCACATCACAACCATTTTTATAGCATGTTGGCACGCAAGGTAAACCATTATAAGCTCCTAGCTAATCAAGCATGGCACAAGAAACTATGATCTCTAGTTGTCATTGCAAACATGTTTATTCATAATAGGCTGAATCAGGAACGATGAACTAATCATATTTACAAAAACAAGAGAGGTCGAGTTCATACCAGCTTTTCTCATCTCATTCAGTCCATCATATGTCATCATAATTGCCTTTCACTTGCATGACCGAATAGTGTGAATAATAATAATAGTGCACGTGCATTGGACTAAGCTGGAATCTGCAAGCATTCAATAAACAGGAGAAGACAAGGCAATATGGGCTCTTTTGTCAGATCAATAATAATGCATATAGGAGCTACTTCAACAATTTAATTATGGTCTTCTCCTATTGACCCCCAAAGAAAAGAAAAGAAATAAAACTATTTACACGGGAAAGCTCCCAACAAGCAAAAAAAGAATAGGAAATCTTTTTGGGTTTTCTTTTTAATTACTACTAGAAGCATGGAAAGTAAACTAATTAAAAGCTACAACTAATTTGTTCTTAAGGTTTATCAAACACACAAGAAGAGAGCATAAAAAGGAAAATAAACTAGCATGGATGATACAATGAAAAAGTATGAGCACCAACATCTAGCAATGAGTGTGTGAGCATAAATGTAATGTCGGTGAGAAATACGTACTCCCCCAAGCTTAGGCTTTTGGCCTAAGTTGGTCTATGGCCACGGCTGGCCTGGCTGATATCCATAGTAATAGTTGGCGTTGTACTGCGAAGAAGAAGACTCTGACTGCCACTGGTTGGCAATCATTTCCGAATCCCAATGGTAATTAGACTGTCATGGAGGATGAACTTGTGGTTCCGGCTCTGGCTTTGTGGCTGATGTAGGGTCCGATAGGCGTGAATAGCCTCTAACAGAACAAGGTACTGGCCTCTAGATAAATCAAACAAGGAAGGAGCAGGCAGGGTAATTGTCTTAGGATGATGTTTATCAAAGAACAATTTGTATTTAAGCTCCCCTTCCCTATTCTTAACAATAAAATTGTGTGCTACCATACTCTTATAATCTAAATAAACACGAGGCAGCAATTTTTCTTCCTTCTCATAATGCCTAATAGGTATGTTAAAATGTGCAGCTAGGCGTGAAGCATAGATGCCTCCAAAGATGGGGCCCTTTGCACGGTTCAGACTTAACCGTTTAGCAATAATACCGCCCATACTAACAAAGTTATCACTGAATAAACCGTGGAACAAGATAATAATATTAGGAACACTAAGGTTTCCACAGTTTCCGCGACCAATTAAGCAACGAATAGCAAATATTGCAAAGTAGCGTAAAACAGGAAAATGTATGCTAGTGATTCGTGCATCAGAAACCTTCCTCGTTTCCCCTATAGTTATGGTATCAATAAACCCATCCACATCACTGCGGTGTGGTTCCTCTGTCGTGCCCTCGAAAGGGACCAAACAAACCTGACAAAAATCATAAAGTGACATCTCCTTATGCTCATCATATAAATAAAAATCCACCGTAGGTGGTGAGCTCCTAGAATGGAAATTAAAGTTTTGCACAAAGATATTTCTAAGTAAGAGATACTGTTCATGTTGGTCGTGGAGGAAGGCGGTGAGGCCTCCGCGGTGCGATGCAGATTGTACTTGGGCTTCTGTTCCTTTTCCTTTGAGCTTCGGCTCGACGAGCCCCTCAAAAATCTCTTCATTATTTTCTAAAAAAATCTGAAATTTTTAGTAACTTCAAAATAAAAGTGAACAAAGCTCAATAATGTTGATAGAAACTACTCCTACAAGTGCTTAGAGCCTATATCATGCATCAAAACTACTTTTGACCATATAAATTTGACATGCAAGCTCAAGAACAGGGTCACCTAAGCAGCACAAATTTGCAATGAATAAAGCACTAGAACAAAAACTAATTGGACCAATGGAGGAGTCACATACCATGGAACAATCTCTCCAAGCAGTTTTGTGAGAAGTGGTTTGAGCAAGGAGATCGAAAATAGCAGCAAAATGAGCCTGGACTCGGGTTTGAGCTGGACATTCGTGTTTGTGGGAGGAAGAAGGAGTGTGTGGGTGCAAGGATAAGTGGAGGAGGGCCACCGTGGGCCCATGAGGCAGGGGGCGCGCCCAGGGGGGTAGGGCGCGCTCCTGACCCTCGTGGCCAGGTGCCAGCTCCTTCTGCTGTGTTCTTAGTGCCAAATATTCTCAAATATTCCAGAAAAAATCATATTTAAATTTCAGGGCATTTGGAGAACTTTTATTTTCGAGGTATTTTTATATTGCACGGATAAATCAGATAACAGACAGAAAATACTATTTTTATTTTATTTAATACAAATAATAGAAAGTAAAAGGAGGGTACAGAAGGTTGTGCCTTCTAGTTTCATCCATCTCATGATCATCAAAAGGAATCCACTAACAAGGTTGATCAAGTCTTGTTAACAAACTCATTCCAAATAACATGGAACCGGAGAAATTTCGAATAACACTATGTTACCTCAACGTGGATATGCACATCCCCAATAACAAGAATATCATATTTCTTCTTGACAGTAGGAAGAGGAAATTCAAAACCTCCAAATATAATCGATGGAATTTTTCCAATAGAGTTGATACTATGAACTTGAGGTTGTTTCCTCGGAAAGTGTATCACATGCTCATTACCATTAACATGAACAGTGACATTGCCTTTAGTGCAATCAATAACAGCCCCTGCAGTATTCAAAAAGGGTCTTCCAAGAATTATAGACATACTATCGTCTTCGGGAATATCAAGAATAACAAAGTCCGTTAAAATAGTAACGTTTGCAACTACAACATGCACATCCTCACAAATACCGACAGGTATAGCAGTTGATTTATCAGCCATTTGCAAAGATATTTCAGTAGATGTCAACTTATTCAAATCAAGTCTACGATATAAAGAGAGAGGCCTAACACTAACACCGGCTCCAAGATCACATAAAGCAGTTTTAACATAGTTTCTTTTAATGGAGCATGGCATAGTGGGTACTCCTGGATCTCCAAGTTTCTTTGGTATTCCACCCTTAAAAGTATAATTAGCAAGGATGGTGGAAATTTCAGTTTCTGGTATCTTTCTTTTATTTCTAACAATATCTTTCATGTACTTAGCATAAGGATTCATTTTGAGCATATCAGTTAATCGCATACGCAAAAAGATAGGTCAAATCATTTCAGCAAAGCGCTCAAAATCCTCATCATCCTTTTTCCTGGATGGTTTGGGAGGAAAAGGCATAGGTTTCTGAACCCATGGTTCTCTTTCTTTACCGTGTTTCCTAGCAACAAAGTCTTTCTTGTCATAACGTTGATTCTTTGATTGTGGGTTATCAAGATCAACAACAGGTTCAATTTCTATATCATTATCATTACTAGGTTGAGCATCATCATGAACATTATCATTGACATTATCACTAGTTTCTGGTTCATTACCAGATTGTTTTTCAGCATCAGAAATAGAGATATCATTTGGATTCTCAGGTGTTTCAACAATAGGTTCACTAGAAGCATGCAAAGTCCTATCATTTTTATTTTTCTTCCTTTTAGAAGGACTAGGTGCATCTATATTATTTCTATGAGAATCTTGCTCAATTCTCTTAGGGTGGCCTTCAGGATACAAAGGTTCCTGAGTCATTCTACCACCTCTAGTCATAAATCTAACAACATTATCATTATCCTTACTATTCAATTCATTGAGCAAATCATTTTGAGCCTTAAGTACTTGTTCTACTTGAGTGGTAACCATAGAAGCATGTTTACTAATAAGTTTAATTTCACCTTTGACATTAGCCATATAATCACCCAAGTATTCAAGCGTATCGGAATTATATTTCAATTGTCTACCAAAATAAGCATTAAAGTTTTCTTGTTTAACAATCAAATTGTCAAACTCATCTAAGCATTGTCTAGCACACTTATAACGAGGGATATCACCTTCATCAAATCTATAGAGAGAATTTACCTTTACTACGTGTGTCGGGTTATCAAGACCATGAGTTTCTTCAATAGGTGATGGATCAAGATCATATGTTTCTTCAATAACGGTAAATTAAGACCATGTATTTCTTCAATAGGAGGTAAATTCTTAACATCTTCAACTTTAATACCTTTTTCTTTCATAGATTTCTTTGCCTCTTGCATATCTTTGGGACTGAGAAATAGAACACCTCTTTTCTTCGGAGTTGGTTTAGGAATAGGCTCAGGAATTGGCTTAGGAGCTGGCTCAGGAAGTGTCCAATTATTTTCATTTGTCAACATATTATTCAATAAAATTTCAGCTTCATCCGGTGTTCTTTCCCTGAAAATAGAACCAGCACAACTATCGAGGTAATCTCTGGAAGCATCGATTAGTCCATTATAAAAGAAATCAAGTATTTCATTTTTCTTAAGAGGACGATCAGGCAAAGCATTAAGTAACTTGAGAAGCCTCCCCCAAGCTTGTGGGGGACTCTCTTCTTCAATTTGCATGAAATTATATATATATCCCTTAAAGCAGCTTGTTTCTTATGAGCAAGGAAATATTTAGCCGAGAAGTAATAAATCATATCCTGGGGACTATGCACACAACCAGGATCAAGAGAATTAAACCATATCTTAGCATCACCCTTTAAAGAGAACGGAAATATTTTAAGGATATAAAAGTAGTGAGTTCTCTCATCATTAGTGAACAAGGTGGCTATATCATTTAATTTAGTAAGATGTGCCACAACAGTTTCAGATTCATAGCCATGAAAAGGATCAGATTCAACCAAAGTAATTATATCAGGATCAACAGAGAATTCATAATCCTTATCAGTAACACAGATAGGTGAAGTAGCAAAAGCAGGGTCAGGTTTCATTCTAGCATTAAGAGATTGCTGCTTCCATTTAGCTAATAACCTCTTGAGTTCGTATCTATCTTTGCAAGCTAAAATAGCTAAAGTAGCTTCTTTTTCAAAAAACATAATCCTTAGGAATAACAGCTGAGTCCTCATCATCACTTTCATCAATATTATCAGATTCAATATTTTCATTCTCTCTAACCCTAGCAAGTTGTTCATCAAGAAATTCACCAAGTGGCACAGTAGTATCAAGCATAGAAGTAGTTTCATCATAAGTATCATGCATAGCAGAAGTGGCATCATCAATAACATGCGACATATCAGAACGAATAGCAGAATCAGGTTTATGTGTCGCAAGCTTACTCAAAACAGAAGGTGAATCAAGTGAAGAGCTAGATGGCAGTTCCTTACCTCCTCTCGTAGTTGAGGGATAAATCTTGGTTCTTGGATCTTTCAAGTTCTTCATAATGATAAGCAGATATAAATCCCAAGTGACTCAAAGAATAGATCTATGCTCCCCGGCAACGGTGCCAGAAAATAGTCTAGATAACCTACAAGTATAGGGGATCGCAACAGTTTTCGAGGGTAGAGTAGTCAACCCAAATTTATTGATTCGACACAAGGGGAGACAAAGAATATTCTCAAGTATTAGCAGCTGAGTTGTCAATTCAACCACACCTGGAAACATAATATCTGCAGCAAAGTATTTAGTAGCAAAGTAATATGATAGTAGTGGTAACGGTAGAAAAAGCTAACGGTAGCAAAAGTAATGTTTTTGGTATTTTGTAGTGATGATAGCAATAGCAATGGAAAAGTAAATAAGTGAAGAACAATATATGGAAAGCTCGTAGGCAATGGGTCGGTGATGGAGAATTATGCCGGATGCGGTTCATCATGTAACAATCATAACATAGGGTGACACGGAACTAGCTCCAGTTCATCAATGTAATGTAGGCATGTATTCCGAATATAGTCATACGTGCTTATGGAAAAGAACTTGCATGCCATCTTTTGTCCTACCCTCCCGTGGCAGCGGGTTCCTAGCAGAAACTAAGGGATATTAAGGCCTCCTTTTAATAGAGTACCGAACCAAAGCATTAACACATAGTGAATACATGAATGCCTCAAACTACGGTCATCACCGATAAGTATCCCGATTATTGTCACTTCGGGGTTAACGGATCATAACACATAATAGGTGACTATAGACTTGCAAGATAGGATCAAGAACTCTCATATATTGATGAAAACATAATAGGTTCAGATCTGAAATCATGGCACTCGGGCCCTAGTGACAAGCATTAAGCATAGCAAAGTCATAGCAACATCAATCTCAGAACATAGTGGATACTAGGGATCAAGCCCTAACAAAACTAACTCGATTACATGATAGATCTCAGCCAAGCCATCACCGTCCAGCAAGCCTACGATGGAATTACTCACGAATGGCGGTGTGCATCAGGAAATTGGTGATGGAGGATGGTTGATGATAACGATGGCGACGGATTCCCCTCTCCAGAGCCCCGAACGGACTCCAGATCAGCCCTCCCGAGAGGTTTTAGGGCTTGGCGGCGGCTCCGTATCATAAAACGCGATGAATTCTTCTCTCTGATTTTTTTCTCCCCGAAAGCAAATATATAGAGTTGGAGTTGAGGTCGGAGGAGCTCCAGGGGGGCCACGAGGTAGGGGGCATGCCCTAGGGGGGCAGACGCCCCCCCACCCTCGTGGACAGGTGGTGGCCGCCCTGGTCTTCATCTTTTGCAAGGAATTTTTTATCATTTCCGAATAGATGTTCCATAAAGTTTCAGGTCATTCCGAGAACTTTTGTTTCTGCACATAAATAACACCATAGCAATTCTGCTGAAAACAGCGTCAGTCCGGGTTAGTTCCATTCAAATCATGCAAGTTAGAGTCCAAAACAATGGCAAAAGTGTTTGGAAAAGTAGATACGATGGAGACGTATCAATCATCCTTGTTATGGTGACGCGAAGACAATCTCTTCAAGCACAACTATCAATTTGCCAAGGAGTCAGCTGTCAAAAACAAAACGGAGTTTGGCCTCAACTTCAACCCTGGTCCGTCTGCTCCGAGGGCTGACAGCACATGCGATGCCAATCCTAATATCATCGGCCCCTTCGCCAACTTTGATGGGCTTTTGTGACACATTGCTGCTAAGAGGGCTACGGTGGATCAATTCGCTGATGACGCTAATTCTGAAGAAGCACCAGCACCACAAAAGCAGCGACAGAAGAAGAAGACCAAGGCTTCAAGGCCCTCTGCCATACCAAAAGCTTTGACTATGAAGCCATTGGCCATTGCACCTCCTGAAGCCAGTGTGCAGTCCGAAGACCTGTCTCGTGTCTCCAAGAAGGCCAAGAAGACCAAGAAATCCAATAAGTCCAAGAAGATTTCCGGGCATGAACTGACTCCAGCTGCCGTTCTCTGGAACAAAGAAGACACCATTGATCTGTCAAGTGACGAAGATCTTGGTGATGACACAGTTGAGCTACTCATCAAGAGCAAACAAGAGGCAGAGCTCTTCAATGATATACCCCTATTTGATGTTGATATCCTGAACAACTTCATCGACGAGTGGTTTGATGATCAGACCATCAGTATTGATGATATTCAGCTACTGGTGGACATCAACATCATATTTCACGGAGCTATTGTCAATGAGCTGGCCGTGGCTTAGAAGATAGTCGAGCTCAAGAACAAAATTGACTATGAGAAGGCTCACTTCAAGAGGAACATGGCCAAGCTCAGCGTGGCAGATGTTCAGATCCTCAAGAAGATGTTGCATGAGCTAAAGGAATAGTTTCACAAGAAGCGTGAAGAAGCAAAAGGTTCAAGAGAGTGCATGAAATACTTTGCGCAGAAATGTGTTCAAGCACACAATGAGGCTGAGAAGCGCAAGGCTCTCCGGTGTCCTGGCATTGACCCAAGAATGGCTACCAAGCCAACAAAGAAGTCTGATGTGGCCCGAAGTGAAGCATCAAGGTAGGAAGAACCTCGCATTTTCTTCCCTGCAAGCATGACAGGCTCAAAGCCTAGGGTCCCCTCAGTAGCTTCGGAACTGAAGAAGGCCAAGGCAACTAAAGCTGATGCCAGGAAGCGCAAGCATAAGAATGCTTCTGATGAGGCCCCATCCAAGAAGAAGTTGAAGACAAAGTCTTCAAAAAAAGAGTGTGCTGCGGCCTCTGAACCCCTTGTTATCGAGCCCATTTCTGTTGCCCGTCCAGCCTCCACTAACCAAGAGTGTCGCCTTGTAATACATGAGCCTGCTTTCACAGAGGCTCCTGAAAATGAAGAAGTTCCAACTGTTGACCCCACCACAGATGAAGACATTGGTCATGAAGATAATGTAGAAGATGACGACGTCCTTCCTCAACTTGAACACCAAATGGCATCATCGCCTGTTCTTACGAACAACGAACTCATCAGTGTTGGTCGTCCATTGATTCCAATTGGTTAGGATGATTCATGGGCCAATCGCCCTCAACAAGACACCCCCGTCTATGAAGAGACACCCAGAACTCCACCACCTTAAGTCACCACTCCGGTGCTTGACGACGACAACTACATGGTGCAGACCGCTCCATCACCAAAGGTGCCGCCCGCATATCGTACGCTTCGCAAAGGCCCCAGGCCACAGGTCACCATGTCGAGCATTCCGAAAGGGGAGGTGCACCAAAGCTTAGTAGAACGTCAAGTGTTTCCTGAAGCCACCCCTACTGTGAATGTCTCTGAGTCTGAAGCCAAAGCTGCTGAAGACATTCCGGCTGCATCAGCCGATGAAGGTCAAGGAGAAAGAGAAGAAGAAAGATTTGCCACAACCCCTACTGCAGAACCAGTCATTCTCGAGGAGAATGTGATTGTGGCCGACCATCCTGTTATTGAGCAAACGGAGGTTGAAACCACTGAGGCTACCACCAACAATGATGTTGAAGCCAATGATACTGTCATGGCCGAAGACAATGTGGAGCCTGAAGCAAAGGTAGTGCCTAAAGCTCATGTGCAACCTAAAGCCAATGTGCATGCCGAAGCCACTGTTCCACCTCCAAGGCCTCACACAATTGAACAGGCCTTTGATCGTGGACAACTGGTCACTGTGAAATGGCCTATCTTGGCTCCTCCCACTGCCCCCGGACCACAGTATGACTACCATGTCAAGCAGAGGCCTCAGGTTCAAAAGCCGAAGCCAAGGCTGCCAAGGCTTCCAGGTGCTGCTACATCGCCAGGAGCTTTCAGCGTCGCCAGCTTTAGAGCACACAATACCTTCTTTGACAGTGCCAAGAATCCTTACTCGAAGCCAAAGATCTCTTCCGATCGATATTGGAGCTATCAGCAGTGCAACTATTACTCTTGCATCTTATACAATCAAGGGCGAATCTTTCCACACATGCACCTTGATTGTGAAGCTATTGCTGGGCTGCCCTGTCTGGAAGAAGCTCTTGACTGCTTCAGGGAGGTTGGTCTTCTACCGTTTGTAATAGACAAGGAGCACTGGAATGAAGAACTGCTGCTACAATTCTATGCAACACTTCATATTTGCGGGTAAAATAGGGATCCGAAGACATGCATTCTTGAGTGGATGACAGGAGATGTGCATCATGAAGCCAAAGCTCAAGACATCATCGAGCTTACTTCCCTTCCCACTCCAGGCGAGTTCTATGAGCCTAGTTGTCAGTGTTATCGCCATGAATTGCAGAGTATCTTCCAGAGGCCTACACCCAATATGTGCGAGATGCTTAGCATGATGAAGCCACTGCCCCAAGATGCTGAATACCCCAAAGAGTTCTTCGTCAAAGACCTCGAGTACTTGCCCCCCATAGTTTATCATATTCTAAGGAGTACTCTATGGCCAATCAAGGGATATACTTCTGAAGCCAAAGTTGAAGGAGCCTTGAAGACTTTGGTGTTTTACATCATCAATCGCATCAGATTCAATACCCAGGATTTCTTCATCAGAAAACTTGCTGCATCTGGGATTGATCTGTTTGGCCTGAAGTTCTATGCTCCCTGGGTGATGCGCCTAATCAAGCTCCATTCAACTATTGACTATCAGCCCTCCGCACGCAATCACATTGTCTTCCTGCCTGAGGTTGATCTGTCCATTGAAGCCATCTATCCAGAGCCTGCCAAGCAACCTTTATATCTTCATAATGTTGATCATCAAAGCTTCACGCAACCAATAGAAGGAACTCATGTTCCCAATGCTGCAACTCCATCTTATCCTCTGGCTGGCAATATGCGTATGCCCCATCATGCAAACACCGAAGCCACTAATAGTACGATTGCCCAAAGGCATCGAAAGCATTCTCGTGTACTCAATGACCAAGAACTTCTTATGGCCTTACATCAGAAGAAGGATAACCATCATGACTGGATCAAGTGTCAGATATAGGGTATCTTGGTGGATGTCAATCACAGTCGAAACATGGCCACCAAGAACTCATTCGTTGCCCATGAAGCCTATCGGTGGTCCTGGAAGAGTCTCACACTGCTATGCTCTGAAGATGATCTTCGCGAAGATGGCTTCACTGAGGAATTCAAATTTGATTCCATACCTCCACGCAATGCAAGCTGGCGCCGCACTCCTCAATTGAAGATTCTGAGCGTTCATCCTCGGCTGCAACTATTGTTGCGTGAGTCATCGATGAAGAAGATGGTGCAACTTCACCAACCATGGCTTCACTACATCTTGACACTTCATCAGGCCCGTCTGCACCACCGAACTCCAACATCGACCCTGCTCCTTCATCTACTCGTAATGGGAACGAGTAGATACTCTATGTCTTCAAACCTTTTTGGTCATTACTGACAAAAGGGGGAGAAGCATATGAGTTGATAGTCTTCAAGCGGGTCCTTATGGGTGGTTGCATTATTTTTGCTAAGTCTTTACAACTCTCGTCTTTTGAAACACTTGGTTCTTTGAGTTGTAACACTTAAACTCGATGGTCGTCTGCTACTTTATTCTGCTACCTTGTGATGCGATGATAAATTCCGCATGTAGCCATTCTGTAGACGTCCATTTTTCATTATACATGTCATTATCTTCGCTATCTCTTTATATGCATGATGAATTGTCTTCATAAGTTGAAGAGGATCTCCACAAAGTAAAACCTGCCACGTGTATTTGCATTCAAAAGCAAACTACCTATATGCACATCTTCAGGGGGAGCCTTTTGCTATTTATGAAGACAATACCTCAATCCTTAAAATTTCACATACTTTTATCCCCGTTGAAAACTTCAACCGGTTTGTCATCAATCACCAAAAGGGGGAGATTGTAAGTGCATCTAGTGCCACCCTTAGTTGGTTTTGGAATATTGATGACAAATTTGGTTGAGGGACTAATGTGTTTGTGAGAATTGTAGGATAACACAGGTAGTGGTCCCATATTGCTTCGGTTTACCTACCAGAGATAACCCCTAAAATGTGTGAAGATATTGAAGATAATGGTGGTCTCTGAAGATATTCACATTGAAGATTATGACATGAGAAGACATCGCATGAAGACTATGGAGTGCGAAGACATAGTTGTTTCATAGTTACTTTTTCTTCTTTGTTGAGTCATAGGAACCACCGCACTGTTAAGTGGGGTCCACATGAACAAAGTCAGAGGGACTGATGTGATGCTCAACCAAATCCTATGTCTTCGAGCAAAGACAATGAGAGCAAATCTTATCCAGAGCTGGATGAGTCAGCTTTACTTATAGCCCAAGTCAAGCTGCCGCGTGTGTTTGAAATCTGACCGTTGGACACGTGTCGGTTCCTTAGTGACCCAGGGTCATTTTGGATAAATCAGGCCTGGTTGCCTCCTGGCTATAAATAGCTCACCCCCTACACCAAAAATTGGTGGCTGCTCAGAGTTAGTGCACGGCTTTTGTCGTTTGAGAGCAACCCACCTCGAAAGCATTTGAGAGAGAGATCCTTGCGAGGACAAAGCCCTATACACCCAGAGCAAAAGAGTGTTAGGCATCACCGAAGTCTTTATGTCCACGTGATCTGAAGACTTGTTACACTTGAGGACTGTGAATCCTCCAGCCGGTTAGGCATCACGTTTTGAGCATCCAAGAGTCATTGTGGATTGCCGGTTGAAAGTGCAACTATCCCTGGGTGGTTTTGGTAATTCCTAACAACATATAGCTCATTGAGCTAATGCTATTCCAAGATGAATATTTCAGGAAAGCTCAATGGTTGGCATGGCATGGATTAGAAAGTGGACCCTTCAAAATGCTAAGGATAAAAGATTGGCTCAAGCTCAAAGCACAAGACTTTACATTTTCTATTTTAGTGATCCAAGATCACATTGAGTCTATAGGAAAAGCCAATACTATTAAGAAGGGATGAGGTGTTTCTGTCGGAGTAATGGGCCACGGGTAGGCCAACCCGAGTCCCATGACCTTTCAAGACATCGGGGCAGGCTGCGCCCCTCAAGACCCCAGGGCGAAGAGCCGTCTCCTGAGGAGTCGATGGCAGGGCGGCCGACTGCCCGCTCACGGCCGAGTTCCAGGGACGACTTCCAGAGAAGCCGGCTTTGGGGATTCGGCCGGCGACTCCAGCAAACCCATGACCTCATCAAAGGGGACGGGGTGGAGGCGTAGCTACAGTGAAGCCCACTCCCGCCCCTTACCAGGGGCAGGCATGGCCACAGCACGCCGTACCCGGGAAGATCTCCGTGCGGCGTGGCACTGTTGCCCGGCCGGCCCTGACATCAGCACCACAGTACCAAGTCCTGCACCCACGACGGCTTGTCTGTACGGCCTGGAGGCAGCGGGGCCCACCAGTCAGCGAGACCTCGGGAGACGGCGAGAGAACTGCCAGTCGGACCCGTCGGGAGTCGGCCCGGGGGAGTCGGCCGAGCCCTCCCCCGGGGCCCACGCGCCATTAATCAAGATGAGATGGGGAGTGGCCACAGTGATCGCCCGTCAGGCGGCGGGGCTGTTGCCACGACCCCATGACCAAGCCTGCGTCATCAGAAGCATGGCAACAGTAATCAGCGGCCGGCAAGACCCGCCCGCGGCGAACGCGTCCTGTCGGCTCCGTACCAGACCAGTCGGCGGGGCCCACGAGTCGGTGGGCCCCAGCAGTCGGCGGAGAAGTCGGAGGTCAGAGGCACTGATGGCTGGGCCCGCGCCTAGTCGAATTACCATTGTACCCCTGGGGGGTAGGCCTATATAAACCCCCCAGGGCACCCATGCAAGGGGTTGGATCCCAGTAGTTCTAGACCATACCAGATAGGAGAGAGCTAGCCTTGCCCTCTTCTACCACCAGAAATAGCTCAAGGAGCAACCGTGTAAACACTTGGCCATAGTGATCATGCGGAGACCCCGCAGAGTAGCAGTAGGGGTATTATCTCCCCGGAGAGCCCCGAAGCTGGGTAAGATCCGTCGGCGTGCATGTCTTCGCCTCATCCCATTTCCAGGCACCGGCGACGTTCTACTCGCCCCCACCATGATAAGCCATCCGTTGGCATATGTCGCACCAAACCCCCGACATTTGGCGCCCACCGTGGGGCATGGTGCACCGCCGTCCGGAGATCTGTTCTGGACGAGAACCCTTTTCCTCCCTGGCGAGTGCAGCCGGCCAGGCACGCGAGGCGAAGTCTGCATCGACACGCTACGCGGCATTGAGATCACCTGCGCAGCCAGCTCCTTGGCCGAACTTGTCGGTGAGGTCTGCCTCTCCGACGAACCTACGTCCGACACAGGCGCGGGCGGCCCCGAAAACCTCCTCGCGGGCCTCCTCGATCAACTCCACGTTTCCGGCGAGCCTGCCGTAGACTTGGAGTCTGTAGGCTCCACCGACCCGATGCTGGTCGACTCCGACACCGCATTGATCGATGCATTCCCCACCAACGTGGTGGTCTACGACGAACCTCTCCCCCACGCAGAGAGCGATGGAAGCACCGTCACTGAGGTGCTAGTCATCAGTCATGACGAGGTTCCCTTGCGGAGGAGCACCCGACTCACTCGGCGCAGCGCTGCAAGACCTGACTGCGCCCATTCCGGAAGATGCTGACGCGGAGACGTTAGAAGCACGCCGCCTTCAACTCGTTGAAGGCGCGAAGAAGCTGGCCAGCATGAGACGCTTGTCAGAAGCTTACCAGCGGGAGATGGATCGCGTTGTTGGCGGCTCGCCGGCCCCGGCAGGGCCTAGCCGCCTTGGCGCGGTCCAGCAGCGCGGCGTAGCCGTCGCCAGCCTGTTTGGGGCGTAGCCGTAGCCGACTGGCGGCGCCCGAGGAAGAAAGGACAAGGAGCCGGCTGTTAGCCACAGTCGGACTCGCATTACCATAGAGAGCGACCGAGATGGCCGCCCGAGAGCAGTGGAACAACGGGACAACTGTCCGCCTCCCCCTCCCCGCAAGGAGAGGCGAGTCTCCCCGCCGCCTGTTGACCATCCGACTCTTGGTGACCGCCTTGGCCGCCGAGGGGGAGTTGGAGAAAATGACGCCCGCCACCGGATCGACCGACTTCACCGGTCCCTGGCGCTCGAAGAAGAAGACGAGCTGGGCCCGCCTTGTTTCGGGCCCCGCATTCGGGACGAGCCCTTTCCCAAAGGGTTCACGCTCCCAAGAGACACACCCAAGTATACCGGCTCCGTGAAGCCGGAAGACTGGCTAGTCGACTATTCCACGGCTGTCAGCATAGCAAACGGCAACAAGCGTGTTGCCGTAAAATACGTTCCGCTCATGCTCCAAGGCACGGCCCGGACATGCCTGAACAGCCTAAAGCCCCGTAGCATCAACAGCTGGGTCGACTTCACTGAAGCGTTCGTCCGAAACTTCACCAGCACATACAAGCGTCCACCCAAGCCTCGTCAGCTCTCCTTGTGCGTGCAAGGTCCTAACGAGTCGACTCGCGACTACCTCACGCGTTGGGCTGAGCTCCGGAACTCCTGCGAGGGCGTGCACGAGGTGCAGGCCATCGAGTACTTCATAGCCGGGTGCCGAGAAGGCACCCTCCTCAAGCACAAGCTCCGCTGCGACGAGCCAGAAACCCTCGACGAGCTACTGATCATAGCGGGCAAGTACGCCACAGCCGACTCCTCCATGAAGGCAGAAATTCAAATCAGCACGACTGGCAAAGTAGCTCCTCAGGCTCCAAGAACTCCGGCGGCAGACGCCAGCCGGCGACGACAGCAGGGCGACAACAAGCCCAAGGCCCCGCAGCCAGCTTCCGGCAGCCGGCAGGTCGCGACCGTTGAAGCCCAGCAGCCAGAAGAGAAGCCTCCGCCCAAGCGACAAAAAGGCGGCAAGCCAAACTGGTTGCCGGCCTTCTCCTATGAGCAGACCTTGGATGGACCTTGCAAGTTCCACAGCGGCGCGAAGCCGTTGAATCACACCACCCGGAAGTGCCACTGGCTCACCAGGATCACCAAGGGAGACGACCTCCTGCCACCCCTGCCTGCTGGGCAGCCGCCTCCGCCCCAGCAGCCGGCAGTCAGGCCAGTCGGCGCAGTACAAGACAAATACCCTGAAGAGCATGGAGGCTATGTGGTGTTCACTAGTGTGGCTGATGATCGACGCAGCAGGCGGCTGCAGCGACAAGAGGTGAATGCAGTAGCCTCAGAGACGCTAGAGTTCATGCACTGGTCTGAGAGGCCCGTCAGCTGGAGCAGGGCGGACCACCCAGAAGTGATGCCGAGTCCGGGCACCTACGCCTTGGTCCTGGACGCCACCTTTGCTACGGACAAACGGGCCGTGCGTTTCTCGCGAGTTCTGATAGACGGGGGCAGCAACATCAATATCTTGTACAAGGACACCATGGAGAAGTTAGGAATCAAGCAAAGACAACTTCAGAACAGCCGGACTGTGTTCCACGACATTGTTCCTGGGCTTTCCTGCTCACCAATCGGCAAGATCCTGATTGACGTCCTCTTTGGGGACAAAGATCACTTCCGAAGAGAGTCTGTTTGGTTTGAGGTGGTGGACCTTGAGAGCCCATAGCATGCGCTACTTGGCCGACCCGCCTTGGCCAAGTTCATGGCGGTCCCCCACTACGCCTACCTCAAGATGAAGATGCCCAGTTCCAGGGGAATTCTGACTGTGGCCGGCGACTACCGGAAGTCGTCCGCTTGCACGGCCGAGAGCAGTCAGCTGGCCGAGTCCCTGGTAATCGCAGCCGAGAAGCGACTCCTTGAACGAGTTGTGGCGATGGATGGCAAGCAGCCGGAGATATCGCCCGACCCAAAGGAGTCGGAAGCCGAATGTTCGTTCAAGCCAGCCAAAGAGACAAAGAAGATACCCTTGGATCCGGAGCACCCAGAGAGGTACGCCATCGTAGGTGCAAACCTTGACAGCAAATAGGAAGGCGAGCTTGTCGATTTCCTCTGTGAGAATCGGGACATCTTCGCATTGTCTCCCAAAGACATGCCAGGTGTACCGACGGATTTCGCCGAGCACAAGTTACATGTCCGATCTGATGCAAAGCCGGTCAGGCAGCCCCTGCGCCGCTTATCAGAAGAAAAGAGAAGAGTTGTCGGAGAAGAGATAGCCCGACTCCTAGCAGCCGGCTTCATTATGGAAGTTTTCTTCCCAGAGTGGCTGGCAAATCCAGTCCTGGTGCTAAAGAAGAACAAGCAATGGCGAATGTGTATTGACTACACAAGCCTCAACAAGGCCTGCCCCAAGGACCCATTTGCTCTACCAAGAATTGACCAGGTGATAGACTCCACAGCCGTATGCGAGTTGTTGAGTTTCTTGGATGCGTACTCAGGATATCACCAGATCAAGCTGAACCTGGCTGACAGATTGAAGACCGCCTTCATCACGCCGTTTGGAGCATTCTGCTACCTCACCATGACGTTCGGCTTGAGGAATGCCGGTGCCACCTTTCAACGTTGCATGCAGAAGTGTCTCCTCAAGCAGCTCGGCCGGAACGCCCACGTTTACGTGGACGACGTGGTGGTGAAGACAGAAAAGTGTGGAACACTGCTGGAAGACCTCAAGGATACCTTTGAGAACTTGCGCCGGTTCCAGATCAAGCTCAACCCCGAGAAGTGTGTCTTCGGAGTACCAGCCGGCTAGCTGCTAGGTTTCCTGGTCTCTGAACGCGGCATAGAATGCAACCCAGTAAAAATCAAGGCCATCGAGAGAATGGAGGTACCCAGCCGACTGCTGGATGTGCAGTAGTTCACCGGCTGCCTAGCATCCATCAGCCGATTCATCAGTCGGTTGGGTGAGAAAGCTCTCCCCTTATACCAACTCATGAAGAAGACCACTTTTTCGAGTGGAACCATAAGGCGGACGAAGCTTTTCACCAGTTGAAGAAGATGCTGACTACTCCACCCGTCCTGGCGGCTCCGACTCCCAAGGAACCTATGCTCCTGTACATCGCCGCCACCAGCCGAGTAGTCAGCACAGTCATGGTAGTGGAGCGCAAGGAGGAAGGCAAGGCGCTGCCTGTCCAGAGACCAGTATATTACCTAAGCGAGGTACTGTCGACCTCCAAGCAGAACTACCCCCACTACCAGAAGATGTGCTATGGCGTACACTTTGCTGCCAAGAAATTGAAGCCTTACTTTCAAGAGCATCCAATCACGGTGGTCTGCACGGCCCCACTTGCCGAGATCATCGGTAGCCGAGATGCCTCTGGTCGAGTGGCCAAGTGGGCCATAGAGATGGCTCCTTACACCATCTACTACCAGCCCCGCACCGCTATCAAATCACAAGCACTGGCCGACTTCCTCGTCGACTGGGCCGAGACCTAGTACCTGCCTCCAGCGCCTGACTCCACCCATTGGCGGATGCACTTTGACGACTCCAAGATGCGCACCGGCTTGGGAGCCGGCGTCGTCCTCACCTCTCCTAAAGGCGACAAGCTCAGATATGGACTGCAAATCCATTTTGCCGCCTCGAACAACGTTGCCGAGTACGAGGCGCTCATTCACGGGCTCCGGCTTGCCAAAGAACTTCGCATCCGCTGGATCTTGTGTTGTGACGACTCAGACTTAGTGGTCCAGCAGTCATCTGGCGACTGGGATGCGGAAGACGCAAACATGGCGAGCTACCATTTCCTTGTGCAGCAACTCAACGGGTATTTAGAAGGGTGCGAGTTCCTCCATGTGGCAAGAAACGACAACGACCAAGCAGACGCCTTGGCACGAATCGGCTCTACCCGCCAAGCAATACCATCTGGCGTCACCCTTCAACGCCTCCTCAAGCCGTCTGTCAAGCCTTCACCAGAATCAGACTCCATTTTTGTGCCGGCTCCTCCCGAAGACGGCGGATCCGACTCCAGAGCTCCGGCAGACGGAACGGGGACTTTGGCGGATGACTCCAAAGCCGCCACAGTCGAGCCCGGCCTGGGGACTGCGGTGGTGGACTCGAAGATTCCAGAACTCGGCCCAAGGACCGCGTCAGTCGGCCTGGGGACTTCATCAACCCAACAAGCGGCTGTTGACTCCAACCCGCCACCTCCCAGCCCAGCCGCCCTCGTCCAAGTCGCAGTTCTGGTAGTCGAGGAAATAGCAGCACCCTCATGGGCCCAGCCCATCCTCAAATTCCTGGTGAACAAAGAGCTACCAACTGATGAGACCTCAGCTCGGCAAGTACAACGCCGGGCAGCAACCTACACCATAGTCAACAGAGAGCTGGTCAGGCGCAGCGTCACTGGTGTCTACCAGCGCTGCGTAGAGCCAGAGCAAGGCCAGGCGATTCTCAAATACATCCATCAAGGTGAATGCGGCCACCATGCGGCTTCAAGAGCACTCGTTGCCAAAGCCTTTTGGCACGGTTTCTTCTGGCCGACTGCCTTGGAAGAGGCCAAGGAGTTGGTCCAAAAATGCAAAGGATGCCAGAAGTTCAGCTCCAAGCCGCACCAGCCGGCTTCTGCGCTCAAGACCATCCCCATTGCCTGGCCTTTCGCAGTTTGGGGTCTAGACATGGTGGGACCATTCAAGACAGCACGAGGTGGTTTAACTCACCTACTCGTCGCAGTGGACAAGTTCACCAAGTGGGTGGAAGCGAAGCCAATTAAGAAACTGAATGGTCCGACTGTCGTGACCTTCATCACCGATATCACAATTCGGTACGGCATACCACACAGCATCATCACCGACAACGGCATAAATTTTGCCAAAGGCGCCTTGGCCCGTTTTTGCGCAACACAGGGCATCTGACTGGACCTAGCGTCCGTCGGCCATCCGCAGTCAAACGGCCAAGTGGAGCGAGCAAACGGCCTCATCCTGTCCTGCATCAAGCCTCGGTTGATCGAGCCTCCAGAGCGCTCGGCTGGCTGCTGGCTCGACGAGCTGCCAGCCGTCCTCTGGAGTCTGTGCACGACTCCAAACAAGTCAACCGGCTTCACGCCCTTCTTCCTCGTCTACGGTGCCAAAGCCGTCATCCCAACGGACATAGGGTTTGACTCCTCACGAGTCACCATGTACACCGAGGAGGAAGCAGAAGAAGCACGACAAGACGGCGTCGATCTGCTGGAAGAGGGCCGGCTGTTGGCACTCAGCCGGTCCAGCATCTACCAGCAGAGCCTGCGCCGATACCACAACAGGAAGGTCAGGCCAAGATCTTTCCAAGAAGGCGACCTTGTGCTCCGGCTGATCCAGCGAACAGCCGGCCAGCACAAGCTGTCGACGCCTTAGGAAGGCCCTTTCATCATCAGCAAAGTACTGGGCAACGATTCCTACTACCTGATCGATGCTCAGAAGCCCCGAGCACGCAAGAGGGACGACTCCGGCAAGGAGACAGAGCGGCCATGGAATGCAAATCTCCTCCGAAGATTTTATAGTTGATGGAGTATGTACCACGCTACCTTTTGTATTAAAGTACCAAGACTTCGGGCCCCCCGAGACGAGCTCGAGGACTGCCCTATTTTGTCTGTATGATAAAAATTATGCCTACAAGTATGTTACTCTTTGTCATGCCGCTTGGCACCGGGTTCGACAAGTCGGCTCAGGGACTTGCCGCCTTGCACTATGAAATGCTTCCTGCAGCCGGACAAGTAGTGTGTAACACCTAAACCGTCTTCTGTCAGAAGCCATAGCTCACAGAGCGACTGTACGGTGGGTAGAGGTAAGGTAGAATGGGTGTTCGCATGAAAAATGGCTAAGGACTCAAAGTGTAAAACATAGCTCAAGACGGCTTCCAGCCTTTCTCGTAAACCGACTCTCGGACAGTCGGATTGTCGCCTTCTATCCAACTTGCTCAAACAATCTTGAAATCGGCTAAGTACTTGCTTTCCCAAAGTAGCCTAGCACTTGATCCAGCAACAGTCCGCAGAGCGGCTGTCCGATTGGCAAGGCAGGCAGCTAAGAGAAAACGGCAAAGGAAAAAGCCAAAAGAACAATGAGCAAGAAAAGATAGATATATATATTTACGTAACATAGGCCCTTGGCCGAATTGTCGAGTAGAGGTTCAAAATACACCCCGTGGGTGGAATTGTGCGAATTAACAAGTTCTTCAAAGACTACTGAAGCAGATAAAATAAAAGATATAGCGGCAGCTTAGGAGGCAGCAGACGGATTCGGAGGGTCGGAGGAGGCGCCAACGTCAGGCATCGGGGTAGCCGGCTGGCTAGTCTCGGCTTGATCACCTCCGGCGATAGTCGACTCGGTTCCACGCGGCTCGTTGCTAGAGGCGCGGTCGGGCTGAGGCTGGCCGTCTGCTCCGTCTTCCGGTGCCTCCGCCTCGCCCCCATCCTCCGCCTCGTCCTCCTCCTCGACGCTGGAGCCAATCACCTCCACCGAGTCTTTGCCGTAGTTTGGGTTCATCCCAAACCACTCCGGCGGTACCTCCTCGCCGTCTTTAGACCGCTCGGGGATGAAGATGCTGGTGTTGGTGTACTCGGCGATCGCCGCAGCATGTTTGACGAGGGCGTCTTCCGCTGCCGCCAGCTCTGGCTGGGCCTCTGACCGAAGCGTGGCCAACTGGTCTAGATCCAGCCCCGGGTACCACGCCTTGACGAACTCCAAGGCCTGGCGCACTCCAGCCCGGGCCGAAGAGCCCTTCCAGGCCTCAAGACGACCAGCCGCGACCTCCAGCCAGTTGGCCGTCAGGTTGGGGGTGCGTGGAGCCTGCATATCCGGCCAAAGGGCGGCAATCGCCTGGGCACCGACGCGCTAGAGCCGGCGTAGCATCCGGTCAGCCAGCCGGAGGCAAGCCTCGATGCTCAGGATGTGCTCGTCAAGAGTTCGGGGGGCATCGGCGGCGATCTCTGCACCCTCCGCTCTCTGACTCTCACGGTCGGCCTCGATGGCTTGGATGGCGGCCTGCGACTGCCTAGGGAAGAAGTCTGCAAAGACATGAAGAAACGAAGAAGCTAGTCAAAAACCAGGAGTCGGCACGATCTAAGTCGGCAACTCGAAGAAAGAAAATAAAGAGACTCACCATCAACAATGTCTTCAATCTCGTGGAAGCCGGAGGACAGCAGCGCCTCCTTGTCAGAGCAGGAGGAGCGCTCGCTCGCGAACTCGGCCAAGAGGGCGGTTTCTGTCTCCTCCGCCTCCCTCTGCGACTTCACAAGCAGCTCCTTCTGCTCTACCAACTGAGTGGCCAGTAGATCACGCTCTGTGGCGAGCTTGCTGCACTCCTCCCCTTTTGCGCGCAGGGCGGAGTTGGCTTCGCTCAGCTGCTGTTGAAGAGCAGCGTTGGCTCCTAAAGAAAACGAAGAAAGATAACAATCGTCAATAAAGTAGGTCAACGGGGAGATCCGGCCCGACTGCTCAGCAGTCGGCCCGAATCTCGGGGACTACAGCCCGCGGGTGTGCTAGCGCGCCCCCGCAGAGAAAAAGAGGACTTACTTCGGCTCTCCGCCAAGTCGGCGGTCCGCTTGCCCAGGTCTTCAACATTACGTTTGAAGGCAGTGACGCGGAGGTTGTGGTAAACCTGCGACAAGCATTTCAGACAAGTTAGTACCCAGAAGTTCATCAATTCGAGTTAGCGAGATGGAGGGGAAGGGGTTGTTAGCTCCTGACCTTCGCACGGCGATTAAGGCACCGCATTGAGCCGACACGACCGCGGCCTGGGTGCCGAGCTTGGAGAAGAAGAACTCCCCCCAGAGCTCGAGGGTGGGGAGGACTCTGAGGAAGCCCTCGCACAAGGCTAGGAAGGCGGACAGCAGCACCACTGTGTTGGGGGTGAGGTGGTGCGGCTGGAGGCCGTAGAACTCCAAGAAAGACCGGAAAAAGCTGCTCGCCGGCAGCCCCATCCCGCGCAGGCAGTGCGAGCGGAAGATGACCCGCTCGCCCTCCTGCGGAGAGGGGGAATTCTCCCCCTCCGGTGCAAGACGCACCTGCACGCGATCCTCGCCGGGAAGCCGACGGGTCCGGCGGAGGAACTCAATGTGGTCTTCATGAACCTCGGAACCGTCCCAGGTGCCAGAACGCACTGGGGGAGGCGCGACAGCAGAGGAAGAACTCATCATGAGCTGTCACCGCAGCGTTCGCCGGAGCTTGGGCGTGCGGCGGAGCGAAGAAGAAAAGAAGAAGAAGGAGTGCAAGGAGAAGCAAGGAGAAAGAGAACGAGGAGTAGTGGGAAGGAGGGGCGCGCGTGCCCCCCTCTTCCCCCTACTTATAGCCCTGTGGGCTGCGAAGCCGAGGGGGCGGATGTGGGGATTTACTGCGCCTACAACCCCACGACCCCCACGACCCACGTAAAGTTACTGCGCGCAGTAACTCCACGAGAATCCCAACCGTCCACCGGGGCCGCAGCGGATCCACTCGGGCGCCGAGGCGCGGTAGTGGCGGGCCCCGCCTGTGGGCCTGTCCCGTCCCACGTGTGGGCTGGCAGGACGGCCTAGCCACGTGCCCTCGCGTGACAGGCCAAGAACGGGCGGCGGCCTGGAGGCTTAGCTAGCACGCCACTTAAAATCCCGCTGCGACGTTCGAAATGCCAAGCAAGTCGAAATTGAGTGAACTCCGAGTTGAGCAAGTCCGACTCCTTCTAGACGGCGCGGCAGAAGTCAATCAAGACCATGTGTTGAGGACCCGAAAAGAGAAACTGCTGAGGTGTAACACCCCGGATGTAACTTTCCCAATTTGTACTTCAACTCTTGCCGTTTCGACGTTAAGTTATTTTATTTTCTCAGGTTCGGGTTTTTGTCTCCATGTGTTGTTATCGTTGTCATGCATCTCATATCATGTCATCATGTGCATTGCATTTGCATACGTGTTCATCTCATGCATTCGAGCATTTTCCCCGTTGTCCGTTTTGCATTCCGGCGCTCATTTCTAGCTTTCTTTCGTGTTTGGTGATTAAACATTTCCGGATTGGACCGAGACTTGCCAAGCGGCCTTGGGTTACTACCGGTAGACCGCCTGTCAAGTTTCGTATCATTTGGACTTCGTTTGATACTCCAACGGTTAACCGAGGGACCGAAAAGGCCTCGTGTGTGTTGCAGCCCAACACCCCTCCAATTTGGCCCAAAACCCACCTAATCCTTCTCCATCATCTAGATCGTTCGATCACAATCGCGTGGCCGAAAACTGCACCTCATTTGGACTCTCCTAGCTCCCTCTATGCCTATAAATAGGTCTCTCCCCGAAATCCCGGATCCCCTCCTCCTCCAACCCTAAAAAAAATCCACCGCGCCGCGCCGGACATGACCATGCCGGCTGGACACCGTCCGTCGCCCGCCCGGACCCAATCGCGCGCCGCCACGTGGACGTGCACCCACATCCCGCCCGCCTCGCCCGCGCCGGCCCGCGCGCGACCCTCCCCGCCGCGGGGCCGGGCCCCGCGCGCCCCGCCGCCTGCCTCCTCGCTCCACGGCGCCGCGCCCCGTCGCCCGCCGCCATCCGCCGCCTCCCCGCCGGCGTGCCGTCGCCCGCCGCCCGCCACCCGCGCCGTCCGCGGCCGCCTCGCCACCTCCCCCACGCCGGATCCCGCGCCTCCTCGTCTCTCCCCCGAATCCGGTGAAGCCCGCAGCTCCGGCAAGCGCGAACTTCGGCGCCGGCCTTCCTCGATCGGCGTGCGCCAGATCCAGATCCGAGCTAACCCTAGGGTTGACCTTGATTTTTTTTCCTAAGTCCTGAGATTTCAGATCCATGTGCTCATGTTCATAGCATCGTATCTCCGCATCCGTAGCTCCATTTTTGGCATATAGCATATGAAAATGTTCATCTCAGAGAGTATATCATTCCATTCCATTGCATCATTTTCATTTGAGTTCATCTTGATTCCATAGTTTTGTTGCTCCGAAGTGTGCTACCTGATCTGAAATTCCAGACCAGTGTTAATTTCACTAAGTCTGAGATCTGTTTGCCATATGCATTTTTGCCATGCTTGTTTGAACCTGTTAATGGATGATTTGGCCGTAGCTCAGTGCTAGACTTTTGTTAAGCATCTTGCATGCATCCCTGCCATGTATTTTTATGCCATGTTTGGGTGCTGTAGCATGTTCATCTCATTGCATTTAGATGGCTACTTGCTATAAATCGTAGACCGGTGTCATATTTGAATCGCTTGCCATTTCCAAACTGTAACTCCGATTCCGGCGTTCTTTATATTGTTTTCAAGCGATTTCATCTCATATTTTCAGTGGCACACTTGGATTTCCAAGTTGAGGCCAGGTTCATGCATCCCTTGTCAAATCTTGCATATGCATCTCGCATAGCATCCCGCATAGCATATCATCATTGCATCCTATTGTTTGATCCTTGCACATGGTTGATTGTGTCTTGTTGCTTGTTTGTCTTGTTTGGGTAGATCCGGGAGACGAGTTCTCTAACGAGGATCCTGTTGAGTTTGCTTTCGAGGATCCAGTCAACTCTGACAACTGTGCAGGCAAGATGATCATACCCTCGAAATCACTACTATCTTTGCTATGCTAGTTTGCTCGCTCTTTTTCTATGCCAATGCTATGATGCCTACCATTTGCTTTCAAGCCTCCCAAATTGCCATGTCAAACCTCTAACCCACCATGTCCTAGCAAACCGTTGATTGGCTATTGTTACCGCTTTGCTCAGCCCCTCTTATAGTGTTGCTAGTTGGAGGTGAAGATTGGAGGTCGTTCCTTGTTGGAACATTTATTTACTTGCTGGGATATCATTATATTATCTTGCTATCTTAATGCATCTATATACTTGGTAAAGGGTGGAAGGCTCGGCCTCCCGCCTAGTGTTTTGTTCCACACTTTCCGCCCTAGTTTTCCATCATATCGGTGTTATGTTCCCGGATTTTGCGTTCCTTCCGCGGTTGGGTTATAATGGGAACCCCTTCATAGTTCGCCTGGATTAAAGCTTTTCCAGCAATGCACAACCTTGGTTTTACCATTTGCCACCTAGCCTCTTTTTCCCTTGGGTTTCCGGAGCCCGAGGGTCATCTTATTTTAAACCCCCCTGGGCCAGTGCTCCTTTGAGTGTCGGTCCAAACTAGAGTCCTATGCAGCGCCCCCTCGGGGAAACTCGAGGTTTGGTTTTAGTTGTATGGAGAGCTCATCTGAGTGTGCCCTGAGAACGAGATATGTGCAGCTCCTATCGGGATTTGCCGGCACATTCGGGCAGTGTTGCTGGTCTTGTTTTAACCTGTCGAAGTGTCTTGAAGAACCGATATACCGAGTCTGATCGGAACGCCTTGGGAGGAGGTCTATTCCTTCATTGACCGTGAGAGCTTGTCATGGGCTAAGTTGGGACTCCCCTGCAGGGATTTGAACTTTCGAAAGCCATGCCCGCGGTTATGGGCAGATGGAAATTTGTTAATGTCCGGTTGTAGATAACTTTAACCTTAACTTAATTAAAATGAATCAACTGAGTGTGTTACCGTGATGGCCTCTTCTCAGCGGAGTCCGGGAAGTGGACACGGTGTTGGAGTAATGCTTGCGCAGGGTATTCTCTAGTTTCTCGCTCGCGCTTTGCCTCCTCTTCTCGCTCTCTTTTGGGAATAAGTTAGCTACCATATTTGCTAGTCGCTTGCTGCAGCTCCACATATATTTACCTTGCCTTACCTATAAGCTTAAATAGTCTTGATCGCGAGGGTGCGAGATTGCTGAGTCCCTGTGGCTCACAGATTACTATTACACCAGATGCAGGGCCTGATGATTCCGCTCCAGGTGATGCGCTTGAGCTCAAGTGGGAGTTCAACAAGGAATCTCAACGTTACTATGTTTCCTTTCCTGATGATCAGTAGTGGTGCCCAGCTGGGGGTGATCGGGACCGTGTCACATGTTGGGTTCTCTTTTATTTTGGCGTCGTAGTCGGGCCATGAGTGTTTGGATGATGTAATGTTATTTATGTACTTGATTGACGTGGCGAGTGTCAGCCAACTATGTTATCTCCCCTTTTATTATCTATATTACATGGGATGTTTTGAAGATTGCCTAACTTGCGACATATGTCTTCAATGCGATTATGTCTCTAAGTCGTGCCTCGACACGTTGGAGCTATAGTCGCATCGAGGATGTTACAATTTGGTAATCAGAGCCTTCCCTGACCTTAGGAGCCCCATTGCTTGATCATTTTTAGCAGCCGAGTTGTGTCTAGAAAAAAATGTTTTGAGTCATTTAGGAATTATATATCGGAGAGTTTAGGAATTCTTTTTACTTCCCAGTCTCCTCATCGCTCTGGTAAGGCATCCTGACATAGAGTTTTGACTCTTCTCTTCTCAAATTTCACTAAAAAAAATTAGGATCACGCGGGTATCTTGGAATCGTTCCGATGGTTTTATGATGAGAAGATTGTCTTGGTGCCTCCTGTCAGGGGTTTTGTGGAAGTGTCCCGGGGAGTTGAGCTCTGAGGTGTTGTCGTCATAATTTTATCGTTGCAATTCTGGAATACCTGAGTTTAGTACGCCGACATCGAAAATCTCTTTTATGCAGTTCGTTGGTGAGATAACCTCGACGCTACCCAGTACTGGGGCTTGAGTTCGGGAGTATCGCCATAACTTGTATACCGGATGCTTTTCGAAGGTTGAGGTAGATGGTTTCCGAAGTTTTTCTCGGTTATGTGTTGAAGGATGGATACAGCTGGATGTAGGATTTGCTAGATTTGGGTGAGATATTATGCTTCCCCTGTATCCCCAACACCTGATTGCATAACCGGAAAGGTTTGGGAGTTTCATAGGTGGGAATTCTAGTAGCTCTAGTTCTTCTTCCACGGATATTGGTTTGAGATTGGGATTTCTTACCGATTATTCGTTCTTGATCCGTACCTTGTTGATTTATTTCTCTACCTTAATTATACATGGCTTCTCAATTTAAGGATATGTGACCATTTCAAGAGGAATGCATTCGTTCATTTTGTTCGGATGTGAAGACTATATGTTGCAATTTTCATTCCGTTGGATTCAGCTTCAATATTTGTCTATCAATTTGCTAATGGATGTCAACCTCTTCAGGATGGCTCCTCCAACGCGCATGACTCCGAATCCTGATCCGCCACCACCTCCCCCTCCTCCGGAGGCATGGCAAGCTATGATGGCCGCAACCAATGCAAACACACAGTTGATCATGCAAATTCTTCAAGAGCGCAATCAAGGCAACCAAGGGAACCAAGGCAACAATCAGAGTCACTTTGCTACACTCAACCAGTTCCTTGCTAACGGGCCAAAGACTTTTAGCAATTGTGTTGAGGCACCGATGCTGACGATTGGCTTGTGGATCTGTGCAAGCATTTCGAGTGCAGTAACGTCAGGCCTGAGGACTTTGTCAAGTTCGCTTCCTTCCAACTCAAAGATCAAGCTGCAGAATGGTTCCAGCAGTACAAGGATTCCAGAGGTGGACGTGTTATCACTTGGGATGAATTCCATCAAGATTTCCGAGCTCATCATATCCCTCAGAGCGTGGTTGAAAGCAAGCGTGAGGAATTCCGCAACCTGAAGCAAGGCTCTTTGTCTGTCTATGACTACAACAAGTTGTTTCAGAAGCTCGCCCGGTTTGCCAAGCAGGACGTACCTGATGAGAAGAGCATGATATACCAGTTCAGGGGTGGTCTCAAAGAAGAAATTCAGCTAGCTCTTGTTCTCTTTGAGCCCTTGAGGTACGATGAGTTCTACAACATGGCATTGAAGCAAGAGGCTGCTCAATTGATGCGTGATGCTTCCAAGAAGCGAGTCAGAGATGTTACTCCTTCTTCCTCTACTCAAGTGGCCAAGCAGCAGAAGTATTGGCTTCCTCCTCCTCCGTTCCGTCAGCCGTATCAGCAGAAGAGCAAAGGTGGCAGTGGATCTTCCCACCCACCCAACCCTGGCTTTTAGAACAAGACTTCGTCTCAAGCTCCAAGATCGAGTGCCCCGCACCACTGTCCAGTTTCAGAGGTCACGTGCAACAAGTGCCAACAGAAGGGTCACTATGCCAACAAGTGTTTCAACCAGAGGCGTCTTCCTTCTCCTCCTCTTGCCAGATCGGCAAGTACAGCTGTGGTCAAGCATAACCCCAAGCACGCCAAGGTCAATTTGATGAATGCAACTCAGGAAGAGGACTTGTCAGATGTCATCATGGGGTAACCTTCCTGTTAACAATATTCCTGCAAAAGTTCTTTTTGACACTGGTGCATCACATTCCTTTTTGTCATGCCCTTTTGCATCGAAGCACAATGTTGAGACTGAGATCATGCCCAAAGTCATGCAATTTGTTTCTCCCAGCAAGCTTTTGACTTCTAGTTTGGTTGCTCCCGATATCTCTATCACATTGGGTGATTACAAGTTTCTCTCTTCTCCGGTGGTTCTTGGTAACTCGGATATTGATCTTATTCTCGGAATGGATTGGCTTTCTAAGCACAAGGCTCAGCTTGATTGTGCAGCCAGGCAGATTCAATTGACTTATCCGTCTATTTTCTCTCAATGAGAAGGGTGAACTCGATGCCATCTCGCAAATTCCAGTCGTTTGCGAATATCAAGACGTCTTTCCAGAAGAGCTTCCAGGAATGCCTCCGCACCGGCCAGTTGAATTCGTTATTGATCTTGAGCCTGGCATGGAACCTGTGTGCAAGCGTCCTTACAAGCTCGGACCTGAAGAGTTGAAGGAGCTGAAGAAGCAACTTGATATTCAAGAGAAAATGGGTCTCATCCGGCCTACTTCTTCTCCATGGGGCTGTGGTGTTCTTTTTGTGAAGAAGAAGGATGGAACGGACCGACTTTGTGTTGATTACCGTCCATTGAACAAGAAGACCATCAAGAACAAATACCCACTTCCCAACATCAACGAGCTGTTCGAACAACTCAAAGGTGCTCAAGTATTCTCCAAGCTTGATCTTCGTATGGGTTATCATCAAATTCGAATCCGTGAGCAAGATATTCCCAAGACTGCTTTCAGGACAAGCTATGGTTCATATGAATACACTGTCATGTCTTTTGGCCTCGTATTATTGTGATGTGTGTGGTGACTATCACGAGGTTGCAAAGTGGTGCACTCGGTAAGTCTGATTTCAGGGACTTAGCATTTCCACTAAGTCCTTGACCTGTTTATCTCATATGGCCATATGTTCATGTTGTTTCCTAGTGATCCGTGCCTCTTTTGAGGATGCTCAGTAAGGATGTTTTGTTAATCTTGTAGTGCTCTATCCATCCATGTCTTTGTTTGCAATTATGGAGCATCCTAGCTTGAGTCAATCGAGCTCTACGTTTGCTACTTTGTGAATCTGGGCGGATTGTCAACTTGTTTGCAATTTTGCGATGATGTTGTAGATGATCCGTGCATGCTATGCTATTGTTCTTGCCATGTCTAGCTTGACTTTTGTGTGTTCTTGATGGATGTATGCTTAGCTTGTCATGACTTGCTCCGTAGTGAGTGCATCGAGCTCGTAAACATGCCTACTTGAGATATGTTTCAGCATGTGCCAGTTTTCACGAAGTCTGAAAACTGATTATGTTTTTGCCATGTTCACATGCTTGCAATTGTATTTTCTGATCCCTTTTGGCTCAAGGTCACTAAGGGACTTTTGTTAAGCTCTTTTAGTAGCTCCATGCCATGCTCTGCTTTGCCATGTTCAGGTCCTATAGCATATAGTTTTGTTGCTCCGAAGTGTGCTACCTGATCTGAAATTCCAGACCAGTGTTAATTTCACCAAGTCTGAGATCTGTTTGCCATATGCATTTTTGCCATGCTTGTTTGAACCTATTAATGGATGATTTGGCCGTAGCTCAATGCTAGACTTTTGTTAAGCATATTGCATGCATCCCTGCCATGTATTTTTATGCCATGTTTGGGTGCTGTAGCATGTTCATCTCATTGCATTTAGATGGCTACTTGCTGTAAATCACAGACCGGTGTCATATTTGAATCGCTTGCCATTTCCAAACCGTAACACCGATTCCGGTGTTCTTTATATTGTTTTCAAGTGATTTCATCTCATATTTCCAGTGGCAAACTTGGATATCCAAGTTGAGGCCAGGTTCATGCATCCCTTGTCAAATCTTGCATATGCATCCCGCATAGCATATCATCATTGCATCCTATTGTTTGATCCTTGCACGTGGTTGATTGTGTCCTGTTGCTTGTTTGTCTTGTTTGGGTTGATCCGGGAGATGAGTTCGCTAACGAGGAGCCCGTTGAGTTTGCTTTCGAGGATCCAGTCAACTCTGACAACTGTGCAGGCAAGATGATCATACCCTCGAAATCACTACTATCTTTGCTATGCTAGTTTGCTCACTCTTTTTCTATGCCAATGCTACGATGCCTACCATTTGCTTTCAAGCCTCCCAAATTGCCATGTCAAACCTCTAACCCACCATGTCCTAGCAAACCGTTGATTGGTTATTGTTACCGCTTTGCTCATCCCCTCTTATAGCGTTGCTAGTTGCAGGTGAAGATTGGTGGTCGTTCCTTGTTGGAACATTTATTTACTTGCTGGGATATCATTATATTATCTTGTTATCTTAATGCATCTATATACTTGGTAAAGGGTGGACGGCTCGGCCTCCCGCCTAGTGTTTTGTTCCACTCTTGCCGCCCTAGTTTTCCGTCATATCGGTGTTATGTTCCCAGATTTTGCGTTCCTTACGCGGTTGGGTTATAATGGGAACCCCTTGATAGTTCGCCTTGATTAAAGCTTTTCCAGCAATGCCCAACCTTGGTTTTACCATTTGCCACCTAGCCTCTTTTTCCCTTGGGTTTCCGGAGCCCGAGGGTCATCTTATTTTAAACCCCCCTGGGCCAGTGCTCCTCTGAGTGTTGGTCCAAACTAGAGTCCTGTGCAACACCCCCTCGGGGAAACTCGAGGTTTGGTTTTAGTTGTATGGAGAGCTCATCTGAGTGTGCCCTGAGAACGAGATATGTGAAGCTCCTATCGGGATTTGTCGGCACATTCGGGCGGTGTTGCTGGTCTTGTTTTAACCTGTCGAAGTGTCTTGAAGAACCGAGATACCGAGTTTGATCGGAACATCTTGGGAGGAGGTCTATTCCTTCGTTGACCGTGAGAGATTGTCATGGGCTAAGTTGGGACTCCCCTGCAGGGATTTGAACTTTCGAAAGCCGTGCCCGCGGTTATGGGCAGATGGGATTTTGTTAATGTTCGGTTGTAGATAACTTGAACCTTAACTTAATTAAAATGAATCAACTGAGTGTGTTCCCGTGATGGCCTCTTCTCGGCGGAGTCCGGGAAGTGGACACGGTGTTGGAGTAATGCTTGCGCAGGGTATTCTCTAGTTTCTCGCTCGCGCTTTGCCTCCTCTTCTAGCTTTCTTTTGCGAATAAGTTAGCTACCATATTTGCTAGTCGCTTGCTGCAGCTCCACATATATTTACCTTGCCTTACCTATAAGCTTAAATAGTCTTGATCACGAGGGTGCGAGATTGCTGAGTCCCTGTGGCTCATAGATTACTATTACACTAGATGTAGGGCCTGATGATTCCGCTCCAGGTGATGCGCTTGAGCTCAAGTGGGAGTTCGATGAGGACTCTCAATGTTACTATGTTTCCTTTCCTGATGATTAGTAGTGGTGCCCAGTTGGGGGTGATCGGGACCGTGTCGCATGTTGGGTTCTCTTTTATTTTGGCGCCGTAGTCGGGCCATGAGTGTTTGGATGATGTAATGTTATTTATGTACTTGATTGACGTGGCGAGTGTAAGCCAACTATGTTATCTCCCCTTTTATTATCTATATTACATGAGATGTTGTGGAGATTGCCTAACTTGTGACATATGCCTTCAATGCGATTATGTCTCTAAGTCGTGCCTCGACACGTGGGAGCTATAGTCGCATCGAGGGTGTTACATGAGGCTTCTCGGCCGATCGTCCGTGGCGCCTCACCAGCTTCGGGGACAACTGTCGGAGTAATGGGCCACGGGTAGGCCAACCCGAGTCCCATGACCTTTCAAGACATCGGGGCAGGCTGCGCCCCTCAAGACCCCAGGGTGAAGAGCCGTCTCCTGATCAGTCAACGGCAGGGCGGCCGAGTTCCAGGGATGACTTCTAGAGAAGCCGGCTTTGGGGAGTCGGCTGGCGACTCCAGCAAACCCATGACCTCATCAAAGGGGACGGGGCGGAAGCGTGGCTACAGTGAAGCCCGCTCCCGCCCCTTACCAAGGGCAGGCATGGCCACAGCACACCGTACCCGGGAAGATCTCCGTGCGGCGTGGCACTGTTGCCCGGCGGGCCCTGACATCAGCACCACAGTACCAAGTCCTACGCCCATGACGGGCTGTCTGTACGGCCTGGAGGCAGCGGG
The DNA here is from genome assembly GCF_018294505.1 of Triticum aestivum. Classification (NCBI taxonomy): domain Eukaryota; kingdom Viridiplantae; phylum Streptophyta; class Magnoliopsida; order Poales; family Poaceae; genus Triticum; species Triticum aestivum. The sequence goes on from NC_057800.1 coordinate 234,874,492, forward strand.
GCCCACCAGTAAGCGAGACCTCGGGAGACGGTAGGAGAACCGCCAGTCGGACCCGTCGGGAGTCGGCCCGGGGGAGTCGGCCGAGCCCTCCCTCGGGGTCCACGCGCCATTAATCAAGATGAGATGGGGAGTGGCCACAGTGATCGCCCGCCAGGCGGCGGGGCTGTTGCCACGACCCCATGACCAAGCATGCGTCATCAGAAGCACGGCTACAGTAATCAGCGGCCGGCAAGACCCGCCCGCGGCGGACGCGGCCTGTCGGCTCCATACTAGACTAGTTGGCGGGGCCCACCAGTCGGCGGGCCCCAGCAGTCGGCGGAAAAGTCGGAGGTGGGCGGCACTGACGGCTGGGTCCGCGCCCAGTCGAATTACCATTGTACCCCTGGGGGTAGGCCTATATAAACCCCCCCAGGGCACCCATGCAAGGGGTTGGATCCCAGTAGTTCTAGACCATACCAGATAGAAGGAGAGAGCTAGCCTTGCCCTCTTCTACCACCAGAAACAGCTCAAGGAGCAACCGTGTAAACCCTTGGCCATAGTGATCATGCGGAGACCCTGCAGAGCAGTAGTAGGGGTATTATCTCCCCGGAGAGCCCCGAAGCTGGGTAAGATCCGCCGGCGTGCATATCTTCGCCTCATCCCGTTTCCAGGCACCGGCGACGTTCTACTCGCCCCCACCATGATAAGCCATTCGTTGGCATATGTCGCACCAAACCCCCGACAGTTTCTTAATGAGGTGCTTGATCAAAATGCTTAGTGATATGCTACAAAATCCTCCACTACTTTCTCATATCCACATATGTCCCACACCAAATATCCAACTCGGCCCCACCGATTCTTTCTATCCGGCGCCACCGAGTTCAATTGACATAGCCACTGCTAGAAACCCTAGTCTTTTCGGTCTCACCGATAGGGATCTCGTTCTCACCGAGATGGGATTGTAATCTCTCTGTTTCCCTTCGTAACGTTTCGGTCAAACCAAGATGAGCGATCGGTCCCACCGAGATTGCAATGCAAACACTCTGTTTCCTTTTTGTAACGTTTCGGTTCAACTGAGATGAGCGAATCGGTCCCACCGAGTTTGCCTGACCAACTCTCTGTTTGTCTATTACCAAAATCGGTCCCACCGAGTTTGTGTAATCGGTCTCACCGAGATTACGTTATGCCCTAACCCTAATGAAATCGGTCCCACCGAGTTGACATGTCGGTCCCACCGAAACACCTAACGGTCACATTATGAACCAAATCGGTCTGACCGAGTTCTCTGAATCGGTCCCACCGAGTTTGGTGATTTGTGTCTAACAGATATATTTTGTGTGGAGGCTATAAATACGCATCCACCCACTCTTCATTTGTGTAGAGAGCCATCAGAACATGCCTACACTTCCAATACATATTTTCTGAGAGAGAACCACCTACACTTGTGTTGAGGTCAAGATATTCCATTCCAACCACATAATTCTTGATCTCTAGCCTTCCCCAAGTTGCTTTCCACTCAAAATCTTCTTTCTACCAAATCCAATCCTATGAGAGAGAGTTGAGTGTTTGGGAGACTATCATTTGAAGCACAAGAGCAAGGAGTTCATCATCAGCACACCATTTGTTACTTCTTGGAGAGTGGTGTCTCCTAGGTTGGCTAGGTGTCACTTGGGAGCCTCCGACAAGATTGTGGTGTTGAACCAAGGAGTTTGTAAGGGCAAGGAGATCGCCTACTTCATGAAGATCTACCCTAGTGAGACAAGTCCTTCATGGGCGACGACCATGGTGGGATAGAAAAGGTTGCTTCTTCATGGACCCTTCGTGGGTGGAGCCCTCCGTGGACTCGCGCAACCGTTACCCTTCATGGGTTGAAGTCTCAATCAACGTGGAAGTACGATAGCACCAACTATCGGAACCACGGATAAAAAATCTCCGTGTCAACATTGCGTTTGCTCCCTCAAACTCATCCCTTTACCTTCATATGCAATTGTTTTACATTCCGCTCCTATACTCTTAGAATTGCATGTGTAGGTTGATTGGTTGACTTGTGCTATGTTGCTAAAATCTGCTAAGAACTAAAATTGGGAAAAGGCTAGATTTTTATTTGGTCCAGTAGTCTAATCACCCCCCTCTAGATATACTTTCGATCCTACAAGTGGTATCAGAGCTTTGGTCTCCATTTGCTTTGATTTCCATAGCTTTTGATGGTCATAGCCTTGGTTTCACAACCTAGGAGAGTATGGCGTCTAGCGAGGGAAATTACCACAGTAGAGGTCCTTACTTTGATGGTATAAATTTTTGCTAGTTGAAAGCATATGATGAAAATTGCATATTCTTGGACATAACCCCGCCGTTTGGGCTATTGTGTGTATTGGCTTCCAAGGTGAATTCTTTGATGGGAGAGAACCAAACCGTGAAGCTACCGTGGAAGAGTTGAAGATTTTACAATACAATGCTCAAGCTTGTGATTTTCTCTTCAACGGATTGTGCCCCGAAGAATTCAACAAAATCAGTCGTCTTGAGAATGCAAAGGAAATTTGGGATACTTTGATTGATATGCACGAAGGTACCAACTCCGTCAAGGAATCCAAATTGGATGTGCTTCAAAGTCAACTTGACAAGTTCAAAATGAAGGATGGTGAAGGTGTCGCTGAAATGTATTCTAGGCTTGCTCTCATCACAAATGATATTGCCGGCTTAGGAAGTGAAGAGATGACTGACAATTTCATCATCAAGAATATCCTAAGAGCCTTGGATGGAAAATATGATACCGTGTGCACATTGATCCAAATGATGCCCAATTACAAAGATGTCAAGCCAACGGAAGTCATTGCAAGAATAGTTGCTCATGAGATGTCACTCAAGGATAAGGAAGAGCTTCACAACAAGTCAAGTGGTGCTTACAAAGCCTCATGTGATGCTCCCACATCATCGAGTGAGAAACAAATCTTCAATGAAGAATTGAGCCTAATGGTAAAGAACTTCAACAATTTCTAAAAGAGTAGAAGCAAAGAAAGAAGTTCCAAGTCAAGGTCCTACAATGAAAAAAGATCTTCTAGTCGTGAGCATAATTGCTACAATTGTGGAAGACCCGGACACTACTCCAATGGGTGTACAGCTCCCTACAAAAGAAGAGAAGATTCTCCCAAAAGAAGAAGTAGAAGAGAAGAATCACCACCAAGAGAAAGGAGGAGTAGAGATGATCGTTATGAACCAAAACCCTCTCGGAGAACAAAGGATTCGGGAAGGAAAGAAAAGTCATCGAGGAGCTACACAAAAGGAAGACATCAAGCTCATGTTGGTGAATGGGTATCCGGCTCCGACTCCGACAATCACTCTGAAAGAATTTATCACTCCGACTCTGAATATACTCAAGATGAAGGTGTTGCCGGTCTAGCACTTGAGTCAACCAACTCCTACGACATATTTGACTCACCAAATGAAGGAATTGGAAGGTGCTTCATGTCCAAAGGTCCAAAGGTAACACATCCCGAGTATGTTGATTTCAATAGTGATGAAGATGATTTGCTAGGTGATGATGATTTACTTGTTGACAACTCTAGTGATGAAAACTATGATGAAACGTCAATTAATCATGTTAATCAAGATAAAACGAATGATGATGATAAGAAGGAGATTGAGCGTCTAACTAAAGAACTAAACACTCTTAAGTTAGCTCATGAAACTACCTTGGAAAATCATCGAGAACTTTTAAAGACTCATGATAAGCTACGCTTTGAAAAGCTCAACCTTGAGCAAGAGCATGAGTTTTTAAAGGCAATCAATGATGATCTTCGCAAGAAAAGTTCTTCTTACATTGCCAACCATTTACTCTTGTCTACTTACATGCCACAAGTTAAACCTAGCAACAAGAGCAAGAAAGATTCTTCATCTAGTAGTAACAACAATCATGCTAAATCCAATATTGTTGCTTCTAGTAGTTCTCTTGATTCCACTAATGATTCTCTTAGCCAAGTTACACTTGAGCAAGAAAATAGCTTATTGAAGGGAATTGTAGAGACAGGTGTTTACAAGAGCCTTGCCAGGAGTAAGCAATTTGAGGAAATTGTACGCAAGCAAGGAAGACACCGAAGAATCAAGGTGTTGGTTTTGAACAAAAGTTCAATACCAATGGAGTTGAGTGGGAAGAATATAAATACCCCAAGATGAAGTTTGTTCCTCAACAAGAGAAGTATGATCCTACATCTTGCAAAGGGACACAAGCTCAAGATGATCTTCCACCACAAGACCACAAGCAAAAAGGCAAGGATAAACTTCAAGAGGAAATTGATGCATTTCAAGAAGCACCCAAGGCCTTGGTCAAGTGGGTTCCCAAGTCCACATAAAGTTCTACTTCATCAAGTACAACTACAACTCCAAGGGTTCCCATCAAGATGGTGTGGATCAAGAAGAAGAAGAACTAGAGAGTTCTTGAGGGTGACTCCGTCAACATACTTCAATCTTATCATTTTGGCGAGGACAAGTGCAAACAACTTCCATATCTTGCAGTAGTTCAAGGAGTCACAAACCCTCTTGTTGGTAAGACAAGGGACAAGGTAACCTAAAGCTTTCATGGACATCATCTTGCGTATGCATCACTCTATGCCTATGGATATCCTTGTTTGTTCCTTGTGGGACTAACCCGTGTAGGTATTGAAAGTGCAACTCACTCCAAAGGATTGCTCCAAATGATCTACATCAACATTGAGCATCTACATCTTCAACACCTACATGAAGTCATCATCGACAAAACCCAAGGTTAGTTCATCCCTCTTAGGGGGGATATCACATCTAGGGGGAGCTTTATTCTAACCAATTGAGCTAAAGCAACTCTAATGGTGTGAACACAACAATGCTTTATGTAAAAGTGGTAACCCCACTTGTGCTTAAACAATGAGTATGACCTATGATCAAATGTTATCATTTGACTCCTAAGTCAATAAACTCATATATAGATGACCTTGTCATCGCCAAATTGCTTGATAGATGCTAGAGTCTTTGTGCATGCCTTGTCACATATTTCATTTGCCATTTTATTGTGTGAGCATGTTTGTCAGCGTCCTGGGAACGGGGGTCCCCAGACTTGCCTGCCTGCGGCCCGCGGCGTGGCTGAGCCAGCAGGCCGTATGGCCCATCTTCACCAACGATGCATCCAAGACCCTCACGAGGTTCCAAGCCTCGCGAGGCAGACAACGCAAGACCTCCTCTGGAGTAGCCTAGCCAGGCAACCTCACGAGGAGCGGAGATATCAAGGCGGTGCAAACCTCAAGAGGCCCTCATGACGTGAGCCATGACGCACGACACCACGCGGGCACCAGGCGAGCGCCAGTGCGCGCAGCATCCTTGTTTCCTCTTTGGTGCTAAGGAGGCAAGCACAGGCGAGGAGTACCGAGGCATCAGGCAAAGTTTTCCATTTCGGTGCAACGAGACCAAGACCAGGGGGACGGCAAGACGGAGGTCATCGTGGAGCCCAAGACAGCGTCACCACCAGAGCCTTTAGCAGGCGAAGACCACTTTTGCCAGGATAGCTTGTACTAGCTGTCCCCCTTCAAATTTTCCCGCCGTTGTTGGCTCCCTTCCCGCTCAATATTTGGGAAGAGGACCAGGGCCACTATAAATAGAGTTAGCCACCACCATAGAGAGAGAGAGATGGGGGGATCACTCAAACCATCCTCACACACACAAGCTCACCGAGCTCAAGAACACCTCAACCTCAGGAGGCTGTTCTTCCCTTGTACTGTTCATCATTAGCCCTAGAGGCAATCCACCACCACCACACTGGAGTATGGTATTACACCACAATGGTGGCCCGAACCAGTATAAATCTTGTGTCTTTCTGTGTTGCGAGTTCATCGAGTTCGTCCGCGAGATCTTAGCGAGCTAGGGCGTAGATCGGTGGGAGGAAAAGACTTCACGTGCACCCCAGTGTTCAAACCTTAAGGGTTTGCCGGAACCCCACATCCGTCATTTGGCGTGCCAGGTAGGGGTGCGCTGGAGCTCCTCCTCCACTGGCCAGCTCGTCGACGCTCCTCAGCCACGATGTCTGGCGACTCAAGGGCCGGCTCCGACCACTGGGCAGCCTGGCCAGCCCGGGCAACGCCGCCTGCCCATGAAGGTCTCGACCCCGTGCTCCGGGCGGCACGAGCGCCGCCAAACTCCGCCGGGCGCTGGCAGCACGGCCAGGCATCATCCACCCTCACCCCACGGCAGGTACGAGCCGCCGCAAGAGCGGCGAGCCACGCCGCAGCAACAGCGCCGCACTCATGGCGGGAGCAAGCAAACATGCGGGCAACGCTCACCGTTGCAAGGGAGCTGTTGCGGTGCAGACTGATGGAAAGCGAGCGGGACACATTGCTGGAGCGTGTTGCCGAGCTGCTGGATGCGGCAGCGTCTGGAGCACCACCCTTCTGCTATCAACTTCCTCCCCAGGACACTGCAGGTCCGCGCGACGAACCTCACCACATCCGCGAGCCATCAACTAAGCCCGGGGGCTTCATCAACATCAGCACGGCCGGCGGCATAGGGGGCTCCGACTCCCCCATGCTGCCTACGGTGGGCGCGGGCACAAGTGTCGCCCCCCACGGTCCCAGCCGGATGCCGTACTGTCATCCCCAGGGCGCCACCATGGGCCAAGCAACATGGAGCGTGGGGCACCACGGCGAGGTGTTCAGGGTGACGGCCCCGGAAGCCTACGTGCCCCGCATGATGGACCAAGGGTACACACCAGAGGACAACCCTGGCTCATTCATCGGAGAAGATTGGAGAGAGGGGGTGCTAGGAGTCGAGGCCTTCCAAGAACCGATGGAGAGCCTCAACGATCGCACCGACAAGGGCAATTACACGGTACCGCTAATCTCTCAGGAGCAGGCTTATGCTAACCATGGGCTGCAGATGAATCAGGTTGCAGCGTCGATCGACGACCCTAGCACGGCGGCGCCCGTTCTGACAAGGGAGACATGCTGGGGGCCGCCGGGAGGAAGCCAGGAGCAAGGCACCTCCCCAAGGCATGCGAAACCAGGGGACACCCGGAGGTGGCCCTCTGCCGGAGTGGCTTCTACAACCCTTCCCCCGGTAGAGGACCCATGGTCGCCGAGGGAACCGCTGGCGTCGCATTTCCCTCCTTTGTGTCATCCTGGTGACCGGTCGACTCAAAGTAGATCGAGGGTGGCACAAGGTGGGGCCCTCGATTGGCGATATGAAGCAAGGTCAGTACCTATGAAGAAGGCCGGTGCCTGTGAAGCGCGCCGCCCGTGACACTCTCATGTAATAATGAGTTGGGGCTGTACACGCCCCAGAGTCTCAGGAGCGCCGGCCTCAGGCCCTGGGGCTCCCTCCCACGCCTAGTGGCAGCACTTAGCTCCGCGCTGGTGAGAAGACTTGAAGACCCGAAGACTAGACTAGGTGCCTGAAGCGGCCTTTTGCTTTGGATCTCTCTTTCTGTGGCTTTGCTTTCTAGATTTGGACTTAAGTTGAAGCTGAATTTTTATCGATGCGCGTGGGGGTGCCTTTTCTCATTCGAGCCGTTTCTTGCCTTCTAGATCTCGTTTGGTTTGGGACTCTTGTCCATCGCCTTTTCCTCGCAAAGCTCCTCGCAAGCTGGACCGCTCAAAGCACACGCTCATAAAGCGTGCGCTAGCACTATGCATGGTGCTCACCTCTTACGGGGCCCCTCAAACGGGGCAGTAAGCTCCGTAGGATTCTTAGGAACTCGTCACCTCGCAACCCAGCCCTAAGCTGGCGCTGACTAAGGTAAACCGCGTCGGGAAACTCACCCCCAGCTTCATGAGCTCACGAGGACATATACCCACTTCACATGGGAAAGTAAAACATGCAACTTGCTTACATGAGGGGCTCCCCCTCTCAAAATGCTCTTACAAGTCTTCCAAGTGCCACGCCCGAGTTTTGCGTGCAGGATGAAACAACAGGCGAACATGGGATCAGCCAGAGATATCACTCGCTACATCACCCCCGGACGTATCGCTCGCGTCGTCATCATCTTCGTCAGAATCGCCGCCGCTGTCGGCAACGCCCCCATCACCGTCATCGACCACGCCACCTTCATCCGCGACGACCACCACCGCATCATCCTCTGAGGTGAAGGCCGTGACCAACGCGTCGACATGGTCCTCTTCCCAACGCGCTAGGTCACCCCGGACGGCCGTGGGTACGGGGCCAATGGCGGCGGCGAAGTCGAAGTTGGGGTCGGCATTCAGGAGATGGCTGAAGACACGGGAGAAGGCACGCTGATGCAGGCCACGACCCCTCTCTTCCACAAGCTATCGAGCTCTGGCAGACAGAGCCTCCGGGCTCGTCACCACCTTGGTGAAGAAAATCAGATGGCTGGCGTAGTCGTTCGAGTGAGGGGCCGGGGCGTTCTCGTCATAGATATAACCCAGGGCGGTGTTGGCCCTGTTCCGAAGGTCTTGAAGAATAGGAGCACGCTCGCGCTCTAGCGTTCGGCATTGGAGCACTTCCTCCGTATTTTCCCGTGCGACGGCCTCGGCGTCGTCAACTCGTCTTCGGAGGGAAAGTAGCTCGGCGCGGGCGGAGGCCAAGTCCACCTGCGTCGTAACCAGGGTGGCGGTTGTGGCCTCCGCGTGCCTCTCGGCCTCGTCCAACCTAGGCCTGAGGGCGGCAGCCCTACACGCACCCTCCAGACCGGCGAGCTTCAGCTTCAAGTCGTACGTGCCCTCCAGATCAGCATGAACCTTGGCCACCCGGCGATTGATTTCCTCCTCGACTCCGGCCTGACGGGCCCCAACGGCATCTTATGCTTGAGCGACTTGACGCTCCCTCATCTCCAATCGCTCGAGCTCGAGGCTGTGCTCCACGGCTTCCAGGGCTAGCGCCTCCTCGCGCTGCCGGACCTCCTCTTCCTCTGTAGGCGTCCCCCTCAGCGATGCAAGAGCGGCCTCGCGCGCCTCCACCTGCTGCTCAAGGGACACACTCCAGGCCTGAAGCCCCCACACGTGCTCCTCCGCAGCCTCGCGACAACGATCGGCCTCGTGAGCTTCTTCCAAAGCTCACGAGCGGGCCTCATTGGCAATCTTGAGGGACACCTCGGCCTTCGCGTTCTCGAGGTCGCGCTGATAGCGACCGAGGTTGATGGCCACTCGCAGCTTGCGCCACTCCTCCACCAACCAAAGACCTTCAGCCTCAAGACGCAAGTCGACACCAGCAAGCTCTTCACCAAGGAGGTTCATCACGCCCATCGCCTCCTGGAAGAGCTCGTGGCGGACTACGTTGTGCCCATGCTCGAGCTCGAACACTCGACCCACCTCGTCCTCCACCTCGGGTGCAGCGGGTGGAGCATCAAGTGGCGCGCCACCTCCCGGTTGGGGGTTGGCGCGGTCCCAGGCGCCAGCCGACCCTCGCGAGGGGCCTGGACCGAACAAGGCCCGCTGCTTGAAGAAGACCCCAGGATCAAGGCGCAAGCTCGGGGCGCATTGATGATGGACCAACTCCCATGGCTGACCCCACGCCATGGGCAGCGCCCGAGCCTGTAGCGTTGGAGCTTGGCGGGTGCGACGGGACGAGAAAGAGCTGCTTCTCTGGAGATTCCACTGCCTTAGAAGAAGGGGTCCTGAGGGGAGAATCGTCAGGAAAGGAAGGCAGCACATAGAAGATCACCAAGATAAGGTACTTACTCGTCGATGGCGATGTACTTTCATCGCTTCAATGGCCCGAAGATACGCTACCGCTCGAAGATCCCTTCCTCTTGTGGAGCTCCTCAAAGTCCACACAAAGGCGACCGAAGCGCTAGACGTGACGGCCGGTGCACGACGGAGCCGAAGAAGACCCAAGAGGGATGGCCTCAGGGGAGCCCAGCTGAGGCGAACAACCCAGCTCCTTCCGACCTCCCGAGGCTCCCGGAGCCTCATCCTCGGGATCCGCATGCCGCATCTCCTCAGCAGCCGACGTCTCAGGAGGGGGGTCGCTAGCTCCCGAGGACGACGCCCCCGGATCACCACACGACATGTGCTCCTCAGCACCTGAGCCGCCGGCCTCCATCGCAGCTCGCTCCCCCGCACCGTCACTTGGGGCTAGCCCTGCACCGGCGGCGAACAAGGGGACCACGATGTCGGGCTTCTCGTGAGGCCCCAGCAAGCTGACTGGGCGCAGCCCCCACTCATCAAGGGAAGGCATGTTCGCAACAAATGTGGCTTTGTTCTCGCAGTGGTACAACATGGAGTTGTTCCTGGGCATCTCGTCTGGTAGAGGGACACCTGACATGACCGTGAGCACTGTATGTCGCGGAGCGAGAGGTAGCCCCTCCTCCTCCTGAAACTGCATGTTTTCCCGTCTGCTGAGCAAGTCCCACATCGGGTGAGAATGGCGTTGGAGTGGAGCAACTCGACGCTTAACGAACTACCTCACCACCATGGGCGCAGTCACGCCAACGTCCTTCAACCACCTCAGCCTGGCCCAGACGAGGGCAAGGCAGGGACTCGTGAGCTTCTGATGACCCCAGCCGGAGTTTGGAATAGCAGGCCCCACCGGAGCTTGGAGCAGAGGGTTGAGCACGCCGGCGTCAACAAACACCCATCGCGTACGGAACTCGCTCGTGGATGAAGGGATCTCAAAGTCGGTCCTCATGCCTGCTGTTGCAGCCACGGCCTGGAAGCCCACACACCCTGAGCTTTGCCGGGGACCGGTGAGATGCAACAAAAAGAAGTGGCAGAGGAGTGCCACAGAGGGGCGATGCCCACCATGGCCTCGCACACGAAGGGGAAGATGGGGAGAAGGGTCACAGCCTGAGGATCGAGATGGATCATGTGGATCTGGTAGTGCTCGAGCACCGCATTGAAGAAGGAGGAGAAGGGAGGAAGCAGGCCAGCCCAGAGGGCATCAATGAAGATCGGAACCTCGGTAACTACCCGAGCCATGCTTGTGCGAGACGCGGGCCAAGCCAGCGTCTCTCCCCACTCATTGAAAATGGAGGCAAGCATGGGACGCACCTTGTCCATGGCCTCGTTGTTGAGCACCAGAGGCCGGCCGAGCGCCGGCTCGAAGGATGGAGGCGCAGTTCGCGAGGACAAGGGTTTCTTACCCTTTTCGGCTTGCTTCGGCGCCATGGCGGCGAAGCGGGCGAAGCACATGTCAGACTGAGAAGGTGGAGCAGGGCGTCGAGGCAGCAGGGAGATTGGAAGAGCCGGGCATGGCGGAAGAAGAATAACTGTGTAAGAGGCCGGGCCGCATAGCCAGGCGGAATCAAGGGCCACGTGGGGAAGCGGAGACGCCCGCGTCCAATCAACCGCCACACGTCAACCAAGGCCGCAGGCTTTTGGGGCCCGCGGTGCTCCGAACTTGGCCCTTGGCTTCGCCGTGAAGCCAAGCCCGAACGCACCTTCGGCCCGGGGGCTACTGTCGGCGTCCTGGGAACGGGGGTCCCCAGACTTGGCTGCCTGGGCCCGCGGCGTGGCTGAGCCAGCAGGCCGTACAACCCATCTTCACCAATGATGCATCCAAGACCCTTGCGAGGGTCCAAGCCTCGCGAGGCGGACGATGCAAGACCTCCTCTGGAGTAGCCTAGCCAGGCAACCTCACAAGGAGCAGAGATATCAAGGCGGGGCAAACCTCATGAGGCCCTCGTGACATGAGCCATGACGCACGACACCGGGCGGGCTCCAAGCGAGCGCCAGCGTGCGCAGCGTACTTGTTTCCTCCTTGGTGCTAAGGAGGCAAGTGCAGGCGAGGAGTACCAAGGCATCAGGCAAAGGTTTCCATTTCGGTGCAACGAGACCAAGACCAGGAGGACGGTAAGACGGAGGTCATCGTGGAGCCCAGGATGGCGTCACCACCAGAGCCTTTGGCAGGCGAAGACCACTTTTGTCAGGATGGCTTGTACTAGCTGCCCCCCTTAAAATTTGCCCGCCGTTGTTGGCTCCCTTCCCGCTCAATATTTGGGAAGAGGACCAGGGCTGCTATAAATAGAGTTAGTCACCACCATAGAGAGAGAGGGGGGGATCACTCAGACCATCCTCACACACACAAGCTCACCGAGCTCAAGAACACCTCAACCTCAGGAGGCTGTTCTTCCCTTGTACTATTCATCATTACCCCTAGAGGCAATCCACCACCACCACACTGGAGTAGGGTATTACACCACAATGGTGGCCCAAAGCAGTATAAATCGTGTGTCTTTCTATGTTGTGAGTTTGTCGAGTTTGTCTACGAGATCTTAGCGAGCTAGGGCGTAGATCGGTGGGAGGAAAAGACTTCGCTTGCACCCCAGTGTTTGAACCTTAAGGGTTTGCTGGAACCCCACATCCGACAATGTTGGTTGCATATTTTACTCATTCGAGGACATCCATTTGTTGTTTTGATTGTTTGGCTCTTTCTCTTTTGCCAAATGGATGGACAAGAATGCCTAAGAACTCTCTCTAGCTATCTATGCTTTCCTCGTCTCAAACTCTATTCATGCGACATCACAAAGTTTGATCAAGTCAGATTCGAACCACTCTATGGGAGGAGCACTCGGAGTTCCCGATTCATCATAGTTTAAACCTCCAAAACCTCTTTGTGCATCTCGGTCTGACCAATTCATCCTTTTTGGTCCTACCGAGTCACTAAGTTGATCTAGGGTTTTCAATCTCGGTGCAACCGATTAGAGCCTTTCGGAGACACCAAGTTGCCGTAACTGCTTGCAGTTTTGCATCTCGGTGCCACTGAGTCATTCCACTCGGTCACACCGACAGGGTCAGGTTATATATACCGACGGGCCAAAATTTGGAATTTTTTTCTGAACCTCCTCGCCCACGCATAACCTACTCTACCTCCTCGGGTCTCCGGATCATCCTCTCGTTCCCAGCAACCTCCCACCGCTGGTCTCCGCCGCCGTCAATGGAAATCTTCACCGCCGTTGCTGTCGTAGCAAGTTCGTCACCAAACTAGGGTACGAACTTGATCATTGTGCTAATCCTTTACTTCGATTCTTAGCACACTGCTTTTCCGTGATCTTTGCCACGATTGAAATCATCCTGTCCAACGAAAACACCCGGTAGATTAGTTTTGATTTGAAAATTTAGGGTTAGGTCTCCGCCGAATTCATCTCTGACCGACTGAGTTGTAGAAATCGGTCTCACAGATTTTGGCTTAGGCCAGAGCACACGCGTTTTCGTTCTGACCAAAAATTGCAACTCGATGTGACCAAGTTCGATTCTTTGTGAAACCCTAGCAGTCTCGGTACCACCGAACTATGACTCGGTCTGACCGAGTTCACTAGTTTAGGTTCCAAAAGCTACTTCGGTATCACCGAGTTTACAAATCGGTAGATCCGAAATGCTTTCTATGAAGAACTAAATCTGTACTTTTGATGCTCATCTACTCTACCTTATCTATAACCTATTCACAAGGTCTGCTGTCAGAATATTTGTAGAGATGTCTGATCAAAGTGATAGTCAGAACAGGTCTGAGAAACAGGTGCAGATGAGTGACGGTTCAGATCCCTCTAGCAGCTATGATGAAGGCAGCAGGAGCACACCAAGCAATCTGCCAAAGGCTGCCACCAGGACAAGGAAGAAGAGAACTTCTGACTCTGAGGATGAAGATTATGTGGTTGTTGAAGATGAAGCCACTTCGAAGAAGAAGGTGATTGAGAAAGAGTATGGCACAGCTGCTGCAACAAAGCCTGGTCTAAAAACTAAGATTCCAGCAAGAAGACAGCCCATGTCAAAAGCTAGAGCATCAACTGCTGAAGCTTCAAAATCAGCAGCTGAAGAAGCTGAAAAAAGGAAGAAGAGGAAGGAGAGGGTTAACAAAACAATGGACAGAGTCATTGGAAAGCCCTCCATGATGCAAGATCCTTCAGAAGAAGAGGAAGAGGATGCTGCACTAGCACCCAAAGCACAAAAGCTTATGGGAGATGCAATCAAAGCAGGGGTTGCTCCATCAAAGCCCAAAACTGCTCCCAAGGCTGCTGCTCCAGCTCCAAAGCCAAAACCCAAGAGGAGCACTAGGAACGTACCTGCAGAAGAGAAGAACAAGGCCCCAATGCCTCAAGCTGCTGAAGAAGAAGAAGATGATTCTATTGTGTTGAGGAAGCTGAAGCCAAAGATCCCTGACCACACTGATGCACACCCAATTGCAGTTGCAGAGAACATGAAAATCAGGAAGGATGCAGGATTGCGACTATGGAGACAGTCTGATCCATATGCTATCAGGAGGAGGACTGCTGTGGACGACAGGTTTCACACTAAGGAATAGCAGGACTTCTATGAGACTATTCTGCTTGACAAGAAGCCCATTGTGTGTGATATGATATGGGTTGACTGGGAATTCATTAAGGAGAATGAGGATCACTTCCCTGGAGTGTTTGATAGCTTTAAGGCATGTGGAGTGGATACCTTTGTTGCCCAGAAGCTCACCAAGTGGAATGATGAGCTCATCATGCAGTTTTACTCCATTGCCCACTTCTATCCATATGGAAGGATTGTATGGATGTCTGAGGGTACTAGGTACCAATCCATAGTTGATGAGTGGGCCAAGCTTATAAATGCTCATGAGGAACATGAGGATGACTTGGACATTTATGCAGAGAAGAAGAAAGACCACAACACTATGGCCAACATGTACAAGGAGATCCCAGATGCTGCCTTGGATACACATAAGTTTGGATCTGTCCATTACCTGTTGTCTGGTCTACCAACAATCAACTGCATATTAAGGCACACACTGCTACCCAAGTCAGGTGATCACAAGATGATCAGAGGACATGCCATCAACTTACTGCACATATTTGATGTCCCATAGAAGTTCAAGGTTATGAGCCTTATTGTTGATACAATCAAGAGGACTGCTGCTGATCAGAAGAGAAGTTGGGGGTATGCTCCACACATTCATCAGCTCATTAACTCAAAGATGGGCGCAAGCACATATCTTTTGGACAAGGAGAACCTTCCCATCTATCGTGAATTTGAAGATAATACAGTAGTGATGAATGAAAATGAACCATCTTCAGCTCAAGCACATGAAAAGAGAGAGAAGGCTAAGGCAGAGAAGGCTGCAAAGATGCCAACAGCAAAGGAGGCATCTCATGTATTCTTGAAGAGCAAGCAAGACCAGCTTGGATATTTGATCCAATCCACCCTGAGGATTAAGAAGGGCTTGGCCACCCTGACCAAGAACCAGGAGAGTCTGGAAAGGATCATTGAGCGGAAATTCTATGACCTTGATGTCAAGGTGATAGAGATCCAAACTGCAGTTGAGCAACTTCACAAGGAAGCAGAGGAGAAGAAGGGCAAGTCTACCACAGATGCTTTTGCCAGAGTGCCCAGAGGACAGAGATCTACTGCAATGCCAGTGACAGACACTAGAACTACAGCATCAGCACCAGCAGCTACAGCTCCAGTTCCACCTCCAGCAGCTACTCCACCATCTCTAGCTACTTCATCAGAAGCTTTCGTTCTTCGAGTTCTCTCGACACCTCCCACCGAAGATCAAGCCTGAGAGTCGTTTAGTAGTACGCATGTTTGAACTTTTAAATAATGTATAGGTCATATGCTTCGAGAGAGTGTTGGTTTTTATCTCTCTTTGCACTTATTTGGTTTGTTTGAAACTTTATTGTGTGCTTGTGTGAGCTACTTATGAGATACTTGTTTGATCTTGTGTTTGATCATATGCTACCCTTAATGCTTGTTGGATGATATTATTTCTTATACCCTAGATAATCATTCACTTGTTTTGGTGATGAGTGCATGCTTTAACTTCTATCATTTTGAGCGCTCCACCAAGATGTATGTGACATGGAAGAGTAACCCATGATCCTAATCGATTCTGCATTTGCATTCGAAAGCAAATTTTAAATAATGCACAAATTTAGGGGGAGCTCTTGCTTATCACATACTTCTCAAAGTGACGATGTTTTTCAAATACTATTTATCATTTGTCGAAGCTTTGATCTATATGTTGTCATCAGTTAACAAAAAGGGGGAGATTGAAAGTGCAACTATCCGTGGGTGGTTTTGGTAATTCCTAACAACATATAGCTCATTGAGCTAATGCTATTCCAAGATGAATATTTTAGGAAAGCTCAATTGTTGGCATGGCATGGATTAGAAAGTGGACGCTTCAAAATGCTAAGGATAAAAGATTGGCTCAAGCTCAAAGCACAAGACTCTACATTTTCTATTTTAGTGATCCAAGATCACATTGAGTCTATAGGAAAAGCTAATACTATTAAGAAGGGATGAGGTGTTGCTTAATGAGGTGCTTGCTCAAAATGCTTAGTGATATGCTCCAAAACCCTCCACTACTTTCTCATATCCACATATGTCCCACACCAAATATCCAACTCGGCCCCACCGATTCTTTCTATCCGGCGCCATAGAGTTTAGTTGACATAGCCACTGCCAGAAACCCTACTCTTTTCGATCTCACCGATAGGGATCTCGGTCTCACCGAGATGGGATTGTATTCTCTCTGTTTCGCTTCATAACGTCTCAGTCAAACCGAGATGAGCGATCGGTCCCACTGAGATTGCAATGCAAACATGCTGTTTACATTTTGTAATGTTTTGGTTCAACCGAGATGAGCGAATCGGTCCCACCGAGTTTGCCTGACCAACTCTCTGTTTTTCTGTTACCAAAATCGGTCCCACCGAGTTTGTGTAATCGGTCTCACCGAGATTACGTTATGCCCTAACCCTAATGAAATCGGTCCCACTGAGTTGACATGTCGGTCCCACCAAAACACCTAATGGTTACATTATGAACCAAATCGGTCTTACCGAGTTCTCTGAATCGGTCCCACCAAGTTTGGTGATTTGTGTGTAACGATTAGATTTTGTGTGGAGGCTATAAATACCCCTCCACCCACTCTTCATTTGTGGAGAGAGCCATCAGAACATGCCTACACTTCCAATACATATTTTCTGAGAGAGAACCACCTACACTTGTGTTGACGTCAAGATATTCCAATCCAACCACATAAATCTTGATCTCTAGCCTTCCCCAAGTTGCTTTCCACTCATATCTTCTTTCTACCAAATCCAATCCTATGAGAGAGAGTTGAGTGTTGGGGAGACTATCATTTGAAGCACAAGAGTAAGGAGTTCATCATAAACACACCATTTGTTACTTCTTGGAGAGTGGTGTCTCCTAGATTGGCTAGGTGTCACTTGGGATCCTCCGACAAGATTGTGGAGTTGAACCAAGGAGTTTGTAAGGGCAAGGAGATCGCCTACTTCGAGAAGATCTACCCTAGTGAGGCAAGTCCTTCGTGGGCGACGGCCATGGTGGGATAGACAAGGTTGCTTCTTCGTGGACCCTTCGTGGGTGGAGCCCTCCGTGGACTCGCGCAACCGTTACCCTTCGTGGGTTGAAGTCTCCATCAACGTGGATGTACGATAGCACCACCTATTAGAACCATGGATAAAAAATCTCTGTGTCAACATTGCGTTTGCTCCCTCAAAGTCATCCCTTTACCTTCATATGCAATTGTTTTACATTCCGCTGCTATACTCTTAGAATTGCATGTGTAGGTTGATTGCTTGACTTGTGCTATGTTGCTAAAATCTGCCAAGAACTAAAATTGGGAAAGGGCTAGATTTTTATTTGGTCAAGTAGTCTAATCATCCCTCTAGACATACTTTCGATCCTCCACGGGTGAACGAAGTCTGTGAAGGTTTGCAAGTCTACCTTGAAGACTTACCAGAGTGATTGGGCGAGGACTGTGTGTCCTCAGCTCAAGGGTAATAAGGTGAAGACTCGGTCTTCTGAGTTAAATCGCAGCCTCCCTAACCAGACGTACAATTGTCACAGCAACTGGAACTGGTCTACCAAATCCTTGTCTTCACCAACTACTGGTTCTATCTTTCACTTCCCTTTACTTTACAGTTTGTCTTCGTGAAGTCATTGCTTGCCTGTATGATCTGATTGACTTCACTGAGTGAAGACTGTCTACTGTTTGGCTTCATACTATCTTCCATCATGATCCGTACTACCTAGCTGCTAATAGTCTTCGTGCCTTCACTTCATTGCTTACTTGACTATGGCTTGTCTAGTGTAGTCTACCTTCCGCTGCATATCAATAGGTTCATTTCTATTGTTTGTCTTCAAAGCCCCCGTGTTTTGAAGATTTTCATAAAAATCTCCTATTCACCCCTCTAGTCGATAACTAGCACGTTCACAACCTCTGTGCAGTCGCTGCCTCAATCAGTTCGACTTCTTCAGTATCAACTTAAAGAGGAAAGGCTTGCTTCAGCTCAGCTCCGACTTGAATTCAAAGATGCAATGAAGATGTCAGAGGACTGCCTTGTGCACTATGGTGCTATACAGCTATGGATGGAGCATCTATTGTTGACACAACTGAGGTCCCATCAGCTTGTTTGGCTGCTTGTAGGGCCCGTCCTGGCCATGCCTAGTGCCTTCTGAAGTGCTCTCAGTTTTTTATATTCTTTTGTCGGCGTGTTTATATGCACTGGTGGTGACCTTTGATGCCCAGTATATGTAATCCGCAGTCATGTTGTGCGTTATTATCACCGGTAGCGAACTTTGATTCCAAGTGGATGTAATGTGCCATAATTTATTTATTGTATAGTGTAGGTTTATTCTTTGGTCGGTATGCTGTAATTTAGGCTGGAAGGTTCAGTGGATCTCAGTGTTGTCGGTCTTCAGGCCGGCCTGTTACTCATATGGGCCAAAACATGGGCCTATAATCATCTTGGGCCATTAGCAGGTCCAAACCTATAGTATTTTCCCACCTTTAACAGGTCAAGTAAAGTTCTGGCCAGCTGGGCCAGAGAATACCATGGGATTTTAACATGCTAAAACCTAGATTGGGCTAGCGTTGAGCCAAAAAATTAATGGGCCAATACAGGTCGAAACTGCTTAAGCCCATGTTTGGCCCAAATAGGACAAGCAGTTAATAGGACAAAATATATCTCGGGCCTGTTTGGCCTAATAAAATTATGGGCTTTAAGCAGGCTGGTATCCACGCAGGCTATAGGCCCAAAAGTGTCACGGGCCATTATCAGATGGGCTGTAAGCAGGCTGGATTCAATGCGGGCTGTAACTAGGCCCAACTGTTACACGGGCCATTAACAGGCCGATAGGCTAGTTGGGCTGAAATTTATCCACGAAGACTACGGGTTGTTAAGAGGCCTAAAGTTACTTCGGACAAGAAATAGCCCAATTTCTTCATGGGCCATTAAATGGCCTAAAGTTAAACCAGGCCAACAACGTCCCAGATGCACCACGGGCCGCTAACAGGCCGAAACTATTATCGGGCCAAACTGGTAAACGGGCATTTAACAGGCTGAAATACAAACTTGTCTTAGAATGGGCTCAAAAGAACAGTCGCCTGGTAATGGGCCTGATCCGATTTGGGCCGTAATTTGGCCCAAAACATGGCAGGCCATGAATGGGCCCGATCTGGTATGGGCCTCAATTTGACCCTAAACATGGCAGTTTGTTAACGGGCCAGCCCACGAGTGTCTAAAAAAACATGGTGGGCCTTTAGCTATGCCAGCCTTTTTACCTAAAATGGGCCACTATTGGGCTATGCCGCATGTTGACATATCATAGGCGTCTTTCGTCCATTGTAGGAATGACATCTGTCCCAACGATTAGCTGACACGTGCATTATCTGGCGAATGAGAATTTTACACATAGAAAATCCCCATTGGTCGGGGCTGTTAACGGGTTATCGGATCCAAACCGGAACCTGATAGCTTAACGCCGACCCGTTACGGTGGATGCCACGTGTCGGTCACCCTTGACGAAAGCACTTCCATGACGTGCGATTTATCGTCATGGAAGTGGCACTTCCGTGATGATAATTTTGGTAATTGTAAGTGCATCTAGTGCCACCCCTAGTTGGTTTTGGAGTATTGACGACAAACCTAGTTGAGGGACTAATGTGTTTGTGAGAATTGCAGGATAACACAGGTAGAAGTCCCTCATTGATTCGGTTTTCCTACTAGAGATGACCCCTAAAAATGTATGAAGACATTGATGTCAAAGGTGGTATATGAAGATATTCACATTGAAGACTATGACAAGAGAAGACATCGCATGAAGCCTATGGAGCTCGACGACTTAGATCTTTCGTAGTTCTTTTTCTTCTTTGTTGAGTCATAGGAACCACCGTACTGTTAAGTGGGGTCCAAGAGAACCAGTCAGAATGACTGAAGTGATGCTTAACCAAAACCTATGTCTTCGAGTGAAGACTATGAGAGCGAATCTTGTCCAGAGTCGGACAAGTCAGCTTTGCTTGTAGCCCAAGTGAAGTTGCCGTGTGAGTTTGAAATCTGACCGTTGGAACACATGTCAGTTCCTTAGTGACCCAGGGTCATTTCAGACAAATCAGGTCGGGTTGCCTAGTGGCTATAAATAGCCCACCCCCTACAACCATAAATGTTTGGCCGCTCAGAGTTAGTGTACGGCTTTTGTCGTTTGAGAGCAACCCACCTCAAAGCCTTTGAGAGAGAATTCCTTGCGAAAATAAAGCCCTAACCACCCAGAGCCAAAGAGAATTAGGCATCACTTAAGTCTTCTTGTCTGTGTGATCTGAAGACTTATTACACTTGAGGACTGTGAATCCTCCAGCCGGTTAGGCGTCGCGTTCTGAGCATCCAAGAGACATTGTGGATTGCCGATGAACGAATTCTGTGAAGGTTTGGGAGTCTACCTTGAAGACTTACCAGAGTGATTGGGTGAGGTCTGTGTGACCTTAGCTCAAGGGGAATACGGTGAGGACTGGGTGTCCTGAGCTGCGTGTTCAGGATTGGGTGTCCGGGACTGTGTGTCCTCAGGTTTGAATACCTAGCCGCCCTAACCAGACGTACAGTTGTCACAGCAACTGGAACTGGTCCAACAAATCATTGTCTTCAACGTGTCACTGGTTTCATCCTTTCCTTCCCTTTACTTACTGTTGGTCCTTGTGAAGTCATTGTATGATTGCACTATCTTTTATCTTCACTGAGTGACTGCGTGTTCTGTTTGTCTTCATAATATCTTCCTACCCGATCCTTACTACATTGCTGCTATTAGTCATTGTGCTTTCACTCCATTGAATACTTGACTATGGCTTGCCTAGTGTAGTCTACCTTCTGCTGCAGGGTAATAGGTTTATTTCTATAGTTTGTCTTCATAACTTCCACTTTTGAAGACTTTCATAAAAATTGCCTATTCACCCCCCCTCTAGTCGATATAACGCACTTTCAATTGGTATCAGAGCAAGGTACTCCCTTGTTCTGTGTGATTCGGTTTAACCACTTGGAGTTTTAGCTATGTCGACTGCAGGGATAATTAAAGTCTCCGCTGTGTGCCCCATCTTCGATGGAACTGAATATCCCTTCTGGAAGAATAAGATGCACATGCATCTTGAAGCCATTGACGTCGACCTATGGTATGTCGTCAAGAACGGTGTTCCCAAGGCTGGAGAAGGTGTCACTGCTGCTGATGTCAAGAAGTTCATTCAACTGGACTCTACTGCCAAGAATATCATCTGTAGTCATCTGACCAAAGGACAATATGGCCGCGTGAGTGCTTTGGAAACATCTAAGCTAGTCTGGGACTGGCTCTCCAAAGTCAACGAAGGCGTCTCAACCCAGAGAGATCAGAGAATCAGTGTCCTTCGCAACCTCTTCAACCGCTTCAAGAGAAATGACAATGAGAATGTCCAGCTCATATTTGATCAACTCACTGACATCACGAATGCTCTTCAAGCCCTTGGCGCTACTGAGATCACCAAGCATGAAGTCGTCAAGACACTACTAAGATCACTTGACAGTTCATTTGACACCCTAGCCCTGATGATTCAAGAACGTCCTGATTTCAAGACACTCAATCCGTCTGACATACTTGAGAGGCTCAACACACATGAGTTTCAGCTTTCTGAGAAAAGAATATCTACGGTCCAAACTATGGGCGAACTCGTGCCTTGAAGGCAAAAGCTGTCTCCTCATCTGAAGAAGAATCTGACAGCAGTTCTGATGATCCTGAAGACATTGGAAGCGAACTTGCTATGCTTGTGAAGAAGTTCCAAAAATTCACCAAGAAGAAAGGTTTCAGAAAGTCTTCCCGATCAAGCTCAAGGAATGATGAAGCCTCTGCTCATGACTACAAGAAGAAAACATGTCACAAGTGCAAGAAACCCGGCCACTTCATCTCTGAGTGTCTGCAGTGGGACAATGAGAACAAAAAGAAGAAGAAGAGCAAGGAATATGACTCTGACGACAAGAAGAAGAAGAAATACTCAAAGTCTTCTTCCAAGTCTTCCTCAAAGTCTTCATCACAAAAGAAGAGCTCATCTAGCAAGGCACGTGCGTTTGTTGGCAAGGAAATGGATTCAGAGGAGGAGTCCGCTTCTGAGGAGGCGGAGGTGGAGTCTGAGGAGGAGTCCGATTCTGGCGTCGCAAGTCTGGCTACAGCATACGTTGCCAAGTCCATCTTCAACACTGAAGACAATGACTTCATCACCGACACTGATGCAAATGACAAGGACTACTCCGCTCCTACCTACTGCTTCATGGCACGCGGTGCCAAGGGTACGACACCTGCGTCTTCAGAATTGATGTTTGATAGTGGGTGTACCAATCACATGACTGGCAAAAGAAACCTTCTTATGGACTCAACCTTACGTGCATCCGACAAGAGTCACATCACATTTGCTGACACTGGTAAAAGTAAGGTATTGGGTCTAGGTAGAGTTGCAATCTCAAAGGATCAACACATGGATAAAGTCATGCTTGTTGAATCCCTTGGCTTCAACTTAATGTCTGTCTCAATGCTTTGCGATTTGAACATGATCGTAATATTTGGAAAATATCGCTGCCTTGTACTAATGGAATCTGACAAGTCTCTAGTGTTTGAAGGGTATCGGAAAGATGATTTGTACGTAGTAGATTTCTCGGCAGGACCACAGCTTGCCGTATGTCTTCTAGCAAAAGCTTCAGAATGCTGGCTCTAGCATCGGAGGCTAGGGCATGCTGGCATGAGGAACCTCCACACCCTTGCAAAGAATAAGCATGCCATAGGCATCGAGGGCGTCAAGTTCAAGAAAGATCACTTATGCGGTGCCTGTGAAGCAGGAAAGATGACGAGGGCCAAACATCCCTCGAAGACAATCATGACAACCACTAGACCCTTCGAACTGCTCCACATGGATCTTTTCGGTCCCACTCATTACTCAACTCTTACTACTACTGATTGCCTCTATGGCTTTGTTATTGTTGATGATTATTCTAGATATACTTGGGTGCACATAATCCTCTACAAGACTGAAGTGCAGGATCTCTTCAGACGCTTCGCCAATCGAGCAATGAACAACTATGGCGCCAAGATAAAGCACATCAGAAGTGACAATGGCACTGAATTCAAGAACACTGGCCTTGATACATATCTTGATACCTTGGGCATCACACATGAATTCTCAGCCCTGCACACGCCATAGCAGAATGGCGTCATCGAACGCAAGAACAGAACACTCATTGGGATGGCCCGAACGATGCTTGATGAATACAAGACTCCAAGAAAATTCTGGCCTGAAGCCATTGATACTGCATGCCATACAATCAATCATGTTTACCTTCACAAGCTTCTGAACAAGACATCTTATGAGCTCCTTACTGGCAAGAAGCCAAATGTCAGTTACTTCAGAGTATTTGGTGCCAGGTGCTGGATCAAGGATCCACATCACACTTCAAAATTTGCACCAAAAGCACATGAGGGTTTTATGCTTGGATATGGAAAGGATTCACACTCCTATAGAGTCTTCAATCTCTTTCATTATAAAGTGGTTGAAACAGTGGATGTGCGGTTTGATGAGACTAACGGTTCACAAAGAGAGCACCTCCCAAATGTGCTAGATGAAGTTCCATCCAGCGAATCAATCAAGCTTATGGGAACCGGAGAAATCATACCCTCTGAAGCTCAACCTGAAGAGGAACTTATCATCTCCGCAATTGATCAACCTGAAGACAATGCTCAGTCTGAATACAATCCCACTAACAATGACAATGATCAGCAAGAGCAAAACCTTCGCCCTGTACATACTCGTGTTGCCAATGAAGTGCAGATTAAGAGAATAATTGACAGCATCAATGCACCCGGTCCGCTCACTCGATCAAGGGCAACTCGGCTGGCAAATTTCTGTGGGCACTTCGCATTCGTCTCAATAACAGAACCCAAGAAAGTTGAAGAAGCCTTCATGGAACCTGAATGGATTCAAGCTATGCAAGAAGAGCTTCAATAGTTTGAGTTCAATAATGTATGGGAACTGGTTAAGCGTCCTGATCCTCGGAAGCACCAAATGGATATACCGCAACAAGCAAGATGAGCATGGTCAAGTTGTCAGAAACAAAGCTCGTCTCGTTGCTCAAGGATATACTCAAGTGGAAGGCATTGACTTCAATGAAACATTTGCTCCTGTGGCTAGACTTGAAGCCATACGCATACTGCTGGCCTATGCAAATCATCACAACATACTTCTATATCAAATGGATATGAAGAGCACCTTTCTCAATGGCAAGATTGAAGAAGAAGTGTATGTTGCACAACCGCCTGGCTTTGAAGATCCAAAACATCCTGACATGGTATACAAGCTCAACAAGGCACTGTATGGCCTCAAACAAGCCCCTCGGGCCTGGTATGGCACACTCAAATACTTCCTGAAGAGCAAAGGCTTCATACCTAGTTCCCCAGACCCCACTATCTTCACGAAGACATATGATGGTGAACTGTTTGTGTGCCAAATATATGTGGATGACATTATCTTTGGCTGCACCCAATCAGAAGTACAGTGAAGAGTTTGGATATATGATGCAAGAGCAATATCAGATGTCCATGATGGGAGAGCTGAAGTTCTTCCTCGGTCTTCAAATATGATAGCAATGCAACGGCATCTTCATATCTCAAGAGAAGTATCTCAAAGATTGCCTGAAGAAGTTCGGTATGCAAGACTGCAAAGGCTTCACGACGCCAATGCCATCCAAGCATCATCTGGGTCCCGACGACAATGGTAAAGAGTTCGACCAAAAGGTATACCGCTCCATGATTGGTTCTTTGCTTTATCTATGTGCATCTAGGCCAGATATTATGCTTAGTGTTTGCATGTGTGCTCGATTCCAAGCGGCACCAAAGGAGTCGCATCACTTAGCTGTGAAGCGAATTCTTCAATATTTGGCTCACACCCCAACTCTAGGATTATGGTATCCAAAGGGCTCAGAGTTTGATCTGGTTGGATTCTCGGATGCTGATTATGCTGGTGACAAAGTGGATCGCAAGTCTACATCAGGCACATGTCACTTTCTGGGACGATCACTTGTATGTTGGTCTTCAAAGAAACTGAACTGTGTATCTCTCTCCATTGCTAAATCTGAATACATTGCTGCTGGATCTGCTGCGCTCAGCTTCTGTGGATGAAGCAAACACTCAAGGACTATGGCATTCATCTGAAGCGAGTGTCACTCTACTGCGACAACGAAAGCGCCATCAAGATCGCCAACAACCCAGTTCAGCACTCGAAGAGAAAAACACATTGAAATTCGTCATCACTTTCTCAAAGATCATGTTGTGAAGGAAGATATTGACATCATACACGTCAACACTGAAGAGCAATTGGCAGATATCTTTACCGAGCCCTTGGATGAAAAGAGATTTTGTAAGTTACGGTGTAAGCTAAATATCTTGGAATCCTCAAATGTCCTGTGATCAGGCACACATCCTAACACTTATGCATATTGATGACTTAGATGTGCAACACACAAAGTAAAGTATATCTTCAATCAATGAAGACATACATTCTAAGTGTGAATACATTAATATGGAATTTGACTTCGGATCGCCACGATAATTGTGCGCCGTGTCTGGGTCTAATACTTCCTATACGGTGGGTAACGCCACCACCAAAATGTTGTGTTTGAAGTGTTTCACTCATGGCGTTACATTTGCTATGTCTTCACATTTGGTTTGGCTTCAATTTCAACATGTCTTCATGATTATCTTCACTATGTTGATTATATATATATATATATATATATATATACTAGTGTTCTGTCCTCTATAGCATTCACTTATAGCTATGTCTTCTTGTTGAATCTTTTGAACTAAGTGAATGTGATCGGACCCTAACCTCTCTATGCTTTCTATCTCAAACTCTATCTCTCCAAATCATATGCATTCTATTGAAACTGTCGAATGTTTTCTCTGCGTCCTTGTTAGCAGAAGATACAGAGACAACCATTAAGTCCGTTTTCAATGCTCATTCCTTCACTTGAAACCCGGAGAAGTGGGAACGACCACCCAACAATCCAGGCCTGCGTGGGACATGGAACAACCCCCGATATGCTGCATGATGGCCACGTGTTCCTCAGATGTGAATCGCCAGGGGCACCTGTGTAATAACGCAGTGCTGCCCCTGTACCTATAAATACACACCTCACAGTAGTCATTATCTCTTCTTCCACTCTCGCACGAACCCTAGCGCCACCGCTAGCCCTCGACGACGCCGGCGACGAAGCACTTCGCTGCCGCAACCTCTCCGACGCGTCTTCACGCCGACCGTGGACATCGTCTTCTCCGCCGTCGCCGTAGGTGTCCTCCGTCGCCAAGTTAGGGCACGGACGATCGAACTGCTCGGCCTCCTCTTCCACTCCGTCTAGCAGTTCTTCGTGTGGTAAATAAAACTTCCTTTTTACGGCCCCTTTGATCCTATAGCTTTATCACTTTCTACCACAAGCAGTTTCTATTCACACAAGTTCGATCTCTTTCATACTGTATCTCATAACATGCCTAGTATATTCACTTATGCCTCACAAAGTAGTTAGATTCCTCACTTGTACTGATCCGTGGATTCGTACAAATCTGGAACCAACTCCTTATCTATGAGTGAATATCTTCGCACGATGAGGTCAATGTCTTCTAAACTGATTTATCTTCAAAATCTTTTGAGAATGCATATGACCTCTTCCCCTTCCCTCGCACCTTAATGCTATCACAGCTACATGTCTGTGTGAGAATCCCTTGGTTCTCATAGTCTGCATTCATTTGCAGAATTCTTACAGCATCACATAAATTCTCCCGAAGCCAATTCCTGTTTGTCCAACAAGAGAAAACCTTTGAAGCCTTTGAACGTATCGAAGCCTTTCAGTTTAAAGTTCATGGCTTCAGAGAAATCAGCAAGGAAGGGTGGCAGAAAGCGTCGAGGAGAAACATCAAGAGATCTGCCCGATGACCTCTCAGAGCTGTACAAGACAGATCCTGAAGAGGATTACAATCAGCGCAAGACACGAATCCAATGGATTCAATGCTATTGGGCACAACAGTGGTTCAAGTACATATTTGTGACTAAGGAATATGCTGAAAAGAATGCCATCAAGCGACCATGGGGAGACATCCTCTACAAAAATCTTCAACCCAGGACCAGAGATGAAGCCATTGAACAAGGCTTCAATCCCTGCATGGTCCGTGGACCACAGCCTACGGATGCTGACCCATCGTCCCTGCTATGGTGTCGTGACGACAATCTGTTTAAGCGCAACTTCCAGTTTGCCCAGAACTCAGCGAAGCAGAACAAGAAGTCTTTGGGATTAGATTTCAACCCTGGTCCCTCTGCTCCCCACGCCGATGGAACTCGTGAAGCTGAACCCAATCTTCTTGGGACCTTCTACAACTTGGAAGGTCTCATCACTCACATCGTGGTTCAAGGGACAGCCGTGAATGAGCCTGCAGATGACGATGAATCAGATGAAGCGCCTGCAGCGCCGAAGCCAAAGAAGCTGAAGCAGCCAAAAGCTTCAAAGCCGGCCTCTGCACCAAAAATCTCACGGGCGAAGCCACTGGCAACTGCACCTCCTGAAGACAGTGTGAAGTCTGAAGATTTGTCATGCATCTCCAAGCCCCAGAAGGTCAAGATGCCTCTGCCACACACCGGCCAAGAGCTGACAGCTGCTGCCATTCTGCGCAACGATGCCATTGATCTGTCAAGTGATGAAGATCTTGCAAATGACGCTCTTGAGCAACTCATCAAGAGCAAAGAAGAAGCAGAAATCTTCAATGATCTGCCTCTCTTTGACGTGACAATCATCCACAACTTCATTGATGAGTGGTTTGACACGCCAAACATCAGCTTCGAAGATCTGCAATTACCCATTGGCCTCAGGGTCGCCTTTCATGGCGCCATTGCTTCAGAGCTAGCTCTCGCTCAGCGCATCGTCGAACTGAAGCAAAAGATTGACTATGAAAAGGCTCAGTTCAAGAAGCATATGGCAAGAGGTGAAAAACTTCAAGATTATGCTGCACGAGCTCAAAGAAGCCTTTCTCAAGAAACGCGCAGAAGCTCAGGGTTCTCGGGAGCGCATGAAGAGCCTGGCTGACAAGTGTGTGCAAGGCTACAACAAGGCTGAGAAGTGCAAGGCCCTTGGGCGTCTGGGCATTGATCCCAGGATGGCTGCTAAGCAGAAGAAGAAGCCAATTGTGGCCGAACCTCTCGCACCAAGGCAGGAAGCAGATCCCATTGTCTTCCCAACTAGCATGAATAGCTCGAAGCCAAAGGCCCGGCCAACCGCTTCAGAGCTGAAGAAGACAAGGACTGCTGAGGCTGAAGCCAGGAAGAGGAAACATCCTGAAGCCTCTGCTACTGCCCCCTCCAAAAAGAAGAGGAAGACCAGGAAAGAATGGGCTGCTCCCACAGAGCCCTTGATCGTTGAACCCATCTACATGGTTCGCCCTGACGCTGAACTGCAAGAACGTCAACTGACTATCCATGAGCCTGCTTTCACAGAGGCTCATGAAGCTGAAGACTTTCCAGCAGCTGATCCCATCGCTGCTGAAGACATTGGTCACCATGACCATGTTGAAGATGATGCAGTCCTTCCTCAGCTCGAGCACAACAAACTCATCAGCATTGGTCGTCCTCTGACGCCAATTGCTCATGATGCTTCATGGGCTGATCGCCCATAAGAGGAAGAAGACGTTGAGGCCCAACCAACTCCAACTACACAGGCGTCACCAGCATTGCGCAGGCTTCGCAAAGGACCAAGGCCTCCAGTCTCTAGGTCTGAAGCTAAAGCTGCTGAAGACATTCCGACTGCATCAGCCGATGAAGAAGAAGCGCCACAAGCTGCTACTCCCCTGTCCCACCAAGAAGCGGTTCTCGAGGAGAACGTGACTGTGACTGACCCTCCAGCTCGTCAAGTGGAGGTTGAAAATCATGAGGCTGCCACCACCAACACCAATGAAGCCAGTGACGTTGTCATGGCTGAAGCTAATGTGGAGCCCTCACCAACAAAAGCACCAGAAGTCAGCAAAGCCACTGATCCCACTGCTTCTGTTCCTGCGCCTGCTGCCGGTCCTCAGTTCGACTATCATGTTGAGCACAGGCCTCAAGTACAGAAGCCAATCCCAAGATTGCCCAGGTTCCCAAGTCCTGCATCAGCACCTGGATCCTTCAATATCAATGGCTTCAAAGCAGACAACACTTTCTTCAATAGCTCCAGGAAGCCCTACTCAAGGGAAAGAATATCATCTGATCGGTTCTGGAGCTATCCGTAGTGAAGCTATCACTCCTGCATTCTTTAAAATCAAGGTCGCATCTTCCCACACAAAGGTCTTGACATTGAAGCACTAGCTGGTCTGCCCTGTCTGGAAGAAGCTCTGGATTGCTTCAAAGAGGTTGGATTGCTGTCGTTCGTCACTGACAAAAGCATTGGAATGAAGAGTTGCTGCTCCAATTCTATGCCACACTTCACATCCGCGGGTATAACAGAGATCCGAAGACTTGGGTCCTGGAGTGGATGACAGGAAATGTTCATCACGAAGCCAAAGCCTTTGACATCATTGAGCTCACTGGTCTACCCACTCCTAGCGATCTCTACGAATCTGGCTATCAACTTCACAGTGAAGCTGTGGAGAGCATCTTTCAGAAGCCTGAACCTAACATGAGTCAGATGCTCAGTATGATGAAGCCATTGCCCCAAGATGCTGCATATCCCAAAGAGTTCTTTGTTGAATACCTAGAGTATCTGCCAAGGACTATTTATCACATCATAAGGCGAACTCTCTGGCCCATCAAAGGGCACTCTCCACATACCAAGCTGGAAGGTGCAATGAAGACTTTGGTCTTCTATATTCTTCATGGCAAATGCTTCAATGCACAGGACTTCTTCATTCGCCAACTTGCTGCATCAGGCTCTGATCTGTTTGGCTTGAAGTTCTACGCCCCATGATGTGGATATGTCTATTGAAGCCATCTATCTAGAGCCTGCCAAGGAACCTCTAAGTCTTCAGAATGCAGAGCATCAAAGTTTTTCTCAGAACATTGAAGGAGTTGAAGCAGTCACTCGTGTGTATCCTTTGGCTGGCACTACACGTGCACCGCATCCTACTCTCACTGAAGCCACTGATAGCACCATTGCCCAACGACCCAAGAAGTGCACTCGTGTTCTCAATGACCGAGAGCTTCTTGTGGCTCTTCATCAGAAATAGGATAGGCATCATGACTGGCTGAAGTGTCAAATGCAAAGCCTCTTGGTGGATGTTAATCGCATTTGCAATCTTGCCACCAACAATGCCTTTGTTGCCCATGAAACCTCTCGACGCACATGGAAAGGGCTGACGCTGATGTGTTCTGAAGATGATCTTCAAGAGGATGGCTTCTCTGAGCGCTTAAGTTTGACTCCACACCTCCTCGAAGGGCAGTGCTGCGACAAACTCCATCTCTTGAAGACTCTGAGTTCTCTTCCTCTGCTGCAACTGTGAATGCCAGAGTGATCGAGGATGAAGATGATGCTACTTCACCGCCACCTCCTTCAGCATGCTTCGACACTGCTCCAAGTTCTTCTGCACCGCCGAACACCACCGACGACCCTGCTGCTTTACCTACTCTTCATGGGAACGAGTAGATGCTCTATGTCTTCAAACCTTTTTGGTCCTTACTGACAAAAGGGGGAGAAGCATATGAGTTTGATAATCTTCAAGCGGGTCCATATGGGCGGGTGCTTCATATTTCGCTTCGTGTTTACAACTCTCGTTTTTGATACATTTGGTTCTTTGAGTTGTAACACTTAAACTCGATGGTCGTCTGCTACTTATTTGCCACTTTGTGATGCGATGATAAATTCCGCATGTGCGACGATAAATTCCGCACTTAGATCATTTTGCAGACGTCCATTTTCCATTATGCATGTCATTATCTTCACATACCTTCACATGCATAGTGGATTGTCATCATATGTTGAAGAGGATCTCCACAAGCACAACCTGCCATGTGCATTTGCATTCCAAAAGCAAATTACTTATATGCACATCTTCAGGGGGAGCCCTTGAAACTTATGAAGACAATTCCTTATCCTTTACAATTTCACATATTATATTCCCCGTTGAAAACTTCAACTAGTTTGTCATCAATCACCAAAAAGGGGGAGATTGTAAGTGCATCTAGTGCCACCCCTAGTTGGTTTTGGAGTATTGACGACAAACCTAGTTGAGGGACTAATGTGTTTGTGAGAATTGCAGGATAACACAGGTAGAAGTCCCTCATTGATTCGGTTTTCCTACCAGAGATGACCCCTAAAAATGTATGAAGACATTGATGTCAAAGGTGGTATATGAAGATATTCACATTGAAGACTATGACAAGAGAAGACATCGCATGAAGCCTATGGAGCTCGACGACTTAGATCTTTCGTAGTTCTTTTTCTTCTTTGTTGAGTCATAGGAACCACCGTACTTTTAAGTGGGGTCCAAGAGAACTAGTCAGAATGACTGAAGTGATGCTTAACCAAAACATATGTCTTCGAGTGAAGACTATGAGAGTGAATCTTGTCCAGAGTCGGACAAGTCAGCTTTGCTTGTAGCCCAAGTAAAGTTGTCGTGTGAGTTTGAAATCTGACCGTTGGAACAGGTGTCAGTTCCTTAGTGACCCAGGGTCATTTCGGACAAATCAGGTCGGGTTGCCTAGTGGCTATAAATAGCCCACCCCCTACAACCATAAATGGTTGGCTGCTCAGAGTTAGTGTACGGCTTTTGTCGTTTGAGAGCAACCCACCTCGAAGCCTTTGAGAGAGAATTCCTTGCGAGGATAAAGCCCTAACCACCCAGAGACAAAGAGAATTAGGCATCACTTAAGTCTTCTTGTCTGTGTGATCTGAAGACTTATTACACTTGAGGACTGTGAATCCTCCAGCCGGTTAGGCATCGCGTTCTGAGCATCCAAGAGACATTGTGGATTGACGGTGAACTAAGTCTGTGAAGGATTGGGAGTCTACCTTCAAGACTTACCAGAGTGATTGGGCGAGGTCTGTGTGACCTTAGCTCAAGGGGAATACGGTGAGGACTGGGTGTCCTGAGCTGCGTGTTCAGGACTGGGTGTCCGGGACTGTGTGTCCTCAGGTTTGAATACCTAGCCGCCCTAACCAGACGTACAGTTGTCACAGCAACTGGAACTGGTCCAACAAATCATTGTCTTCAACGTGTCACTGGTTTCATCCTTTCCTTCCCTTTACTTACTGTTGGTCCTTGTGAAGTCGTTGTATGATTGCACTATCTTTTATCTTCACTGAGTTACTGCGTGTTCTGTTTGTCTTCATAATATCTTCCTACCTGATCCTTACTACATTGCTGCTATTAGTCATTGTGCTTTCACTCCATTGAATACTTGACTATGGCTTGCCTAGTGTAGTCTACCTTCCGCTGCAGGGTAATAGGTTTATTTGTATCGTTTGTCTTCATAACTTCCATGTTTTGAAGACTTTCATAAAAATTGCCTATTCACCCCCCCTCTAGTCGATATAACGCACTTTCAGTAATGTCATGGAACACTTCTATGACAACACAGGTATGACTATCTTGATTCTGTCATAAAATTGTCATGGATGTACATGCATGACAGAAAACGTGACCTACTGTGACAAACACGTATCGTCGCGGAAGTGTATTTTTTTGGTAGTGTGTAGATCATCTTTATAATCACCTAGTTGTGTTGTGACGTTTGATAGGACACAAGGCATTCGTCTGGTATCCAGGAGTTGCATATTTTCATAGTCGAAGGAATATGTATTTGACATGAAGAAATCAATAGCAATAAAACTGAACGATCAATATGCTAAGCTAACAGATGGGTCTTGTCCATCACATCATTCTCATAATGATGTGATCACGTTAGCAAATGACAACTCATGTCCATGGTCAGGAAACCTTAACCATCTGTGATCAGCGAGCTAGTCTAGTAGAGGCTCACTAGGGACACGGTGTTTGCTTATGTATTAAGGTTTCCGATCAATACAATTCTAGCATGAATAATAAACATTTATCATGAATAAGTAAATATAAAATAACAACTTTATTATTGCCTCTAGGGCATATTTCCTTCAGTCTCCCACTTGCACTAGAGCCAATAATCTAGTTCACATCACCATGTGAATAACACCTATAGTTCACATCGCCATGTGATTAACACCTATAGTTCACATTACCATGTGACCGACACCCAAAGGGTTTACTAGAGTCAATAATCTAGTTCACACCGCCATGTGATTAACACCCAAAGAGTAATAAGGTGTGATCATGTTTTGCTTGTGAGAGAAGTATAGTCAATGGGTTTGTTACATTCAGATATGTATGTATTTTGCAAATTTCTTTGTCTACAAAGATCTGCATGGATCTACTCTAGCTAATTGCTCCCATGTTCAATATGTATCCAGATTGAGACTTAGAGTCATCTATATTAGTGTCATAGCTTGCATCGACGTAACTCTTTATGACGAACTCTTTATCACCTCCATAACCGAGAAACATTTCCTTAGTCCTCTTTAAGGCACCTAAGGATAATTTTGACCGCTGTCCAGTGGTCCACTCTTGGATCACTCTTGTACCCTCTTTGCCAGATAAGTGGCAAGGCACACATCAGGTATGGTACACGGCATGGCATATCGTATAGAACCTATGGCTGAGGCATAGCGAATGACTTTCATTTTCTCTCTATCTTCTGTCGTGGCCGGGCTTTGAGTCCTACTCAACTTCACACCTTGTAATACCGGCAGGAATCCCTTCTTGGACTGAACCATTTTGAATTTCTTCAATTCTTATCAAGGTATGTGTTTTGTGAAAGTTCTATTAAGTGTCTTGATCTATCCCTATAGATCTTGATGCTCAATAAGCAAGTAGCTTCACCGGGGTCTTTCAATGAAAAATTATTATTCAAGTATCCTTTTATGCTATCCAGAAATTCTATATCATTTCCAATCAATAATATGTCATCCACATATAATATCAAAAATTCTACAAAGCTCCCACTCACTTTCTTGTAAATACAGGCTTCACCAAAAGTCTGTATAAAAACCATATGCTTTGATAACCTCATCAAAGTGTATATTCCAACTCCGAGATGCTTGCACCAGTCCATAGATGGATCACTGGAGCTTGCACACTTTGTTAGCACCTTTAGGATCGACAAAACCTTCTGGTTGCATCCTATACAACTCTTCTTTAAGAAATCCATTAAGGAATGCAGTTTTGACGTCCATTTGCCATATTTCATAATCATAAAATGCGGCAATTGCTAACACGATTTGGACGGACTTAAGCATCGCTACGGGTGAGAAAGTCTCATCGTAGTCAACCCCTTTGAACTTGTCGAAAACCTTTTGCGACAAATCGAGGTTTGAAGACGGTAACATTACCATCAGCGTCAGTCTTCTTCTTGAAGATCCATTTATTCTCTATGGCTCGCCGATCATCGGGCAAGTCCACCAAAGTCCACACTTTGTTCTCATACATGGATCCTATCTCAGATTTCATGGCCTCAGGCCATTTATCAAAATCTGGGCTCATCATAGCTTATTCATAGTTCATAGATTTGCCATGGTCTAGTAACATAAATTCCAGAACATGATCACCATACCACTCTGGTGCGGAACATGCTCTGTTAGGTCCAGTAGTAACTTGATCTGAAGTTTCATGATCATCATCATTAGCTTCCTCTCTAGTTGGTGTAGGAATCACGGCAACATATTTCTCTGATGTGCTACTTTCCAATTCGAGAGAAGGCACAATTACCTCATCAAGTTCTACTTTCCTCCCACTCACTTCTTTCGGGAGAAACTCATTCTCTAGAAATGTTCCATTCTTGGCAAGAAAGATCTTCCTTTCGGATCCGTGGTACAAGGTGTACCCAATTGTTTCCTTAGTGTATCCTATGAAGACGCACTTCTCCGATTTGGGTTCGAGCTTATCAGGCTGAAGCTTTTGACATAAGTGTCGCAACCCCAAACTTTAAGAAATGACATCTTAGGTTTCTTGCCAAACCATAGTTCATATGGTGTCGTCTCAATAGATTTAGACAGTGCCCTATTTAACGTGAATGCAGCAGTCTCTAATGCATAACCCCAAAATGACAGTGGTAAATCGATAAGAGACATCATTGATCACACCATATCTAATAAAGTATGGTTACAACATTCGGACACACCATTACGCTGTGGTGTTCCAGGTGGCGTGAGTTATGAAACTATTCAACATTGTTTTAAATGAAGGACAAATTCATAACTCAAATATTTGCCTCCCCGATTAGACTATAGAAACTCTATTTTCTTATTACGATGATTCTCCACTTCTGAATTTTTTTGAACTTGTCAAATGTTTCAGACCTGTGTTTCATTAAGTAGATATACCCATATCTCCTTAAATCATTTGTGAAGGTCCGAAAATAACGATACCCGCCGCGTGCCTCAATACTCATCGGACCGCATACATCAGTATGTACTATTTCCAATAAGTCATTAGCTCGCTCCTTTGTTCCGGGGAATGAGTTTTAGTCATGTTGCCCATGAGGCAGGGTTCGCAAGTATCAAATGATTCATAAACAAGTGATTCCAAAAGTCCATCTGCATGGAGTTTCTTCATGCGCTTTATACCAATATGACCTAAACGGCGGTGCCACAAGTATGTTGCACTATCATTAGCAACTTCACATCTTTTGGCATCAAGAAACCATTCACCTTGGGTGTATGACCATAGAAGGTTTTATTCATGTAAACAGAACAACAATTATTCTGTGACTTAAATGAATAACCGTATTGCAATAAACCTGATCCAATCATATTCATGCTTAACGCAAACACCAAATAACATCTATTTTAGGTTTAACACTAATCCCGAAGGTAGAGGAAGTCTGCGATGGTGATTGTATCAACCTTGGAATCAGTTCCAAGTTCCAACGCACATCGTCACTTCGCTCTTAACTAGTCTCTGTTCATTCTGCAACTCATGTTTCGAGTTACTAATCTCAGCAACTGAACCGATATCAAATACCCAGGGTTCGCTATGAACACTAGTAAATTACACATCAATAACATTTATATCATATATACCTTTGTTCACTTTGCCATCCTTCTTATCCGCAAAGTATCTGAGGCAGTTCCGCTTCCAGTGACAATTTCCTTTGCCGTAGAAGCATTTAGTTTCAGGCTTGGGTGTAGCTTTGGGCTTCTTCATGGGAGTGGCAACATGCTTGCCATTCTTCTTGAAGGTCCCTTTCTTTCCCTTGCCTTTTTACTTGAAACTAGTGGTCTTGTCAATCATCAACACATGATGCTCTTTATTGATTTCTACCTTCGCCGATGTCAGCATTATGATGAGCTCGGGAATTGATTTTTTCATCCCTTGCATATTATAGTTTATCAAGAAGTTCTAGTAGCTTGGTGATAGTGACTAGAGAACTCTGTCAATCACTATCTTATCTGTAAGATTAACTCCCACTTGATTCAAGCGATTGTAGTACCTAGACATTCTGAGCACATGCTCACTGGCTGAGTTATTATCCTCCATCTTGTAGGCAAAGTACTTGTTAGAGGACTCATACCTCTCAACACGGGCAGAGTCTGAAATACTAATTTTCAGTTCTTGGAACATCTCATATGCTCTGTGGCATTCAAAATGTTTTTGAAGTCCCTGTTCTAAGCCGTAAAGCATGGTGCACTAAACTATTAAGCAGTCACCATATCGAGCTTGCCAAACGTTCATAACGTCTACATCTGCTCCTGGAATAGGTCTGTCACCTAGTGGTGCATCAAGGACATAATTCTTCTATGCAGCAATGAGAATAATCCTCAGATCATGGACCCAGTCCGCATCATTGCTACTATCATCTTTCACTAGGAACATATCAAAAAAATAGGAGTTATATTGTGATCTATTGATCTACAACATAGATATGCAAAACTATCAAGACTAACTTCATGATATGTTGAGTTCAATTAATCAAATTACTAATGAACTCCCACTTAAATAAACATCCCTCAAGTTTATCTAAGTGATACATGATCCAAATCAACAAACCCATGTCCGATCATCACGTGAGATGGGGTAGTCATCAATGGTGAACATCTCTATGTTGATCATATCTACTATATGACTCATGTTCGACCTTTTGGTCTCCAGTGTTCCGAGGCCATGTCTGTACATGCCTCGTCAAGTTTAACCCAAGTATTCCGCATGTGCAAAACTGTCTTGTACCCGTTGTATGTGAACGTAGAGTCTATCACACCCATTCATCATGTGGTGTCTCAACACGACCAACTGTAGCAATGGTGCATACTCAGGGAGAAAACTTTCACCTTTAAATCTAGTTAAGGGATCATCTTATAATGCTACCTCCATGATAACCCACAAGTATAGGGAATCGCAACAGTTTTCGAGGGTAGAGTATTCAACCCAAATTTATAAATTCGACACAAGGGGAGCCAAAGAATATTTGAAGCTATTAGCAGCTGAGTTGTCAATTCAACCACATGCAAGTGATTAGTAGCAAAGTAATATGATAGTTTTGATAATACTGACAGCAGCAATAGCAATGCTAACAGTGATAGCAGTAGTTTTGTAGCAAGTAAGATAGCAGAAGTAACTTAGCAAGAACAATATTAGATAAATTCATAGGCATTGGATCGATAATTTGTTCGATGATATTCATCATGTGACAGTCATAACCTAGGGAAATAC
The DNA here is from genome assembly GCF_018294505.1 of Triticum aestivum. Taxonomy (NCBI): domain Eukaryota; kingdom Viridiplantae; phylum Streptophyta; class Magnoliopsida; order Poales; family Poaceae; genus Triticum; species Triticum aestivum. Next base: position 234,912,405 of record NC_057800.1, read on the forward strand.
AACACTAGCTCCTATTCATAAATATAATGTAGGCATGTATTCCGTAAATAGTCATACGTGCTTATGGAAAAAACTTGCATGACATCTTTTGTCCTACCCTCCTGTGGCAGCGGAGTCCAATTGGAAACTAAGGGATATTAATGCCTCCTTTTAATGGAATACCGGAACAAAGCATTAACACACGGTGAATACATGAACTCCTCAAACTACGGTCATCATCGGGAGTGGTCCCGACTATTGTCACTCCGGGGTTGCCGGATCATAACACATAGTAGGTGACTATAAGTTGCAAGATCAGATCTAGAACATGGATATAATGGTGATAACATAAACGTTTCATATCTGAAATCATGGCACTCGGGCCCAAAGTGACAAGCATTAAGCATGGAAAAGTCATAGCGACATCAATATCGAAACATAGTGGATACTAGGGATCAAGCCCTAACAAAACTAACTAGATTACTTGATGAATCTCATCCAACTCCTCACCGACCAGCGAGCCTACAAAGGAATTACTCACTCCCGGTGGGGAGCATCATGGAATTGACGATGGAGAAGGGTTGGTGATGACGAAGAAAGAAGATCCCCCTCTCCGGAGCCCCAAACGAACTCCAGATCTGGCCTCCTGATGAAGAACAGGAGGTGACAGCGGCTCCGTCTCATGGATCGCAATAATTCTTTCTCCCTGATTTTTTCTAGAAATATGGGATTTTATAACGTCGCTTTCAGGGTCTTCGAGGCCACCAGGTGGGGACAACCCACCTGGGCGCGCCAGGAGGGGGGCGCGCGCCCTGGTGGGTTGTGCCCACCCAGGTGCCCCCCTCAGGTGACTCTTGGCTCCAGAAATTCTCTTTTATTGTATAAAAAATCCTCACAAAGTTTCGTTCCATTCTGACAACTTTTATTTCTGCACAAAAACAACACCATGGTAGTTCTTCTAAAAGCAGTGTCAGTCCGAGGTTAGTTTCATTCAAATCATGCAAATTAGAGTCCAAAAGAAAGAGGAAAAGCGTTAGGAAAAGTAGATACATTGGAGACGTATCAACTCCCCCAAGCTTAAACATTTGCTTGTCCTTAAGCAATTCAGTTGATAACCCGAAAGTGAAAAAGAAAAACTTTTACGAACTCTTCTGCTCTTGTTTGCATAAATAAGCTTAAACAACACACAGGTTTTCAGCCAACATTATAACTAACCATGTCGACAATAACTCTTAAAAATTATATTAACTCATATCAATAGCATAATCAACTAGCGAGAAATAATAAGATATCTTGAACAGCAACACATTGTCAAAACAACCATGATATAATATGACAATAGTGGTATCTCGCTAGGCCTTTCTGAGACCGCAAAACATAAATGCAGAGCACCTCCAAAGTTCAAGCAGTGACTAAACATTGTAATTCATGGTAGAAAAGATCTAGTCATGATGCACCCAACATTAGCTACACACAATGCATAAGCATGACAACAGTGCTCTCAGGTTCTGGCACTTATTTTACAAGATGGTGACACAAGATAAAAGTAAATAGATAATCCCTTCGTAGAGGGAAGCAGTGATTTGCAGAGGTGCCAGAGCTCAAGTTTTTAAAACGGAGGTAAATGATATTTTGAGACATGCACCCTTCTCATTTACTTCACGACTATCAGTTATCAATATCTTCCATCCTAAGCATGCTAGTGGCGGTTCCCAAGCGATAAAAGTAAAGGTTTTGACTTCATTGGGAGTTTTTGTTTGATTATTTGTAAGCTTTTTCTGTTTGCAGTTTGGGACTGGGCATCCCTGTTACCGCCCTTTTCTCATGCGATGGCGAGTGAATAAATACTCGACCTGAGAATAACTGTCACATCCTAGTTAGCCATGCATTAGAGTGTTGCATCATGTTTACTTTTTCATCAGAAAACTTGAAATGGGGATGACAGAACCCCCAGTCCCCTCTGAAACCAACTAGGGTTTACTAAAAAACTTTTTCAATGAACCTGAAATGCCCTTCTAAAATGCCCATCATTTTTGTCTTGGTTCAGAACCTCTGCCAAAAGTGGTGCACATTTTCCTAGGCCATCTTAGGGTTTTTGAATTAAATCATAAATATTTGAATTTGGGCATTTAAAATTATATAAAATATTTAAATGCTCAAATATCTCCAAACTAAAATGTTTCATGTTGGAAATAATCCAACTATGGACCAGGAGTAATTTGGTGATTTTAGGAGTTGCCTAAGTATTTTATTTAATTCAACAAAGTTGCAGAAGTATTAAAAAAACAGAAACAGAAAGAAAATGGGAAAAGCTTACCTGGCGCCTGCTCCCGGCCCACCTGCCGGCCCAGCCCAGCACCGCTCCAGCGAGCTGCTTGCCGGCCAGGCAGGCAGGCAGGTGCCCGACGGCGACCGCAGCGTGCGCCACGCACCTGCTCGCCGCCTCGCCGCTCCCTCGCCCGGTGACGTCGTGGATCAGCCTCCCTCGCTCCCCCGAACCCCCCAGACACCCCCTCTCCTCTCCAGCTCCTCCCCCTCGCGCTCCCCCGCCATGGCCGACGCCACCATCGCCGTGCCTTCGTCGTAGCCGTGCTCCCCGCCGCCCGTGCGTCCTCTCACCGTGTCCAGGAGCTCCGCCGCTGTCCACTTCATCGAGCAGCCGAGCCCCGAGCGCTCGCAACGCCCGAGTCCACCGCAACGACCTCGCCCGAACCGTCGTCGCCGGAGATCCCCTTCAACGCCGTCGTCGCTCCGGTCCATCTCCGGCCGCACCAAGGACTCCGTCGCACTCACTGTGAGCTTAGCCATCTTCCCCTCCCTTCCGTTCTTGCTCCCGAGCCGTGTAGCAACCTCCCGGAGCTCAACCGCACCCACCGCCGTGGAGCTCGTCGCCGACGTGCTCCCGGTCACCCTCCGGCCACAAACTGGTGTCCATCATGCTCACCGTGTCACTTAGCATCTAGCTAGCCACTCCCCGAGCCTCACCGACCCCTCTAGCGTCAAGTTCGTCTTCGGCCGAACCCCGGTGGCCGCCAAAGTCGTCGCCGGCGCCAACTCCGGCCACCCCGACCCCAACGGACTCCACCAAGAGCTGCGGCTCGTCCCCAGCTCCACTCCGGTGGTCTCGGCGACCCATTTGGTGGCCGGAACGACCAAAACCACTTCCGCCGCCGCGTCGGGCTCGCCGGCGGCTAAACGCCGGTGCAGCCGACCCGGGTTTGACCACGGGTGGGCCCTGGTTGACTCCCCTGAGTCAATGACAGGTGGGGCCCAGCCCTGTTAATTAAACAGGTTTAGTTTTAATTAACTTTAATTAAATTAATCACCCTGACACGTGGGACCCACTGTCAGGTTTGACCTGGACCAGTTCCGTTGACCTGCTGACGTCACACTGACGTCAGGCTGACGCAATAATTGATTTTCTGGAATTAATCTAATATAGGAAATTCCAGAATATAATTTAAACTTCAAAAATTCATAACTTTTATTCTGTAACTCCAAATCAGACAAATTATATATGAAAAATGATCAGAAAAATCCAATCTATCCATCTGTACTATTTTCATGCATGACTAAGCAAGTTAACTTGATGTTTAATGCAGAACAAGGAAAAGCACTTTAAAAGGCCATGTTTTGAGTTTGAAATTTGAATCTTTGATTCAAATTGGTTCAAACCCCTCTGGTTTTAGTTGCATTAGCCCAACACACTCATCTTGCCATGTTTCATGCATGCATCATATTGTTGCACATTGTTTGGTGATGGTTGTGTATCGGTGTCCTTTGCGACAGGTTCTGCCTCCGAGGAGTACCGTGATTACCCTAACGAAGAACCGTATCAGTGCATCGAACCATCAGGCAAGCAACCAACCATTTGATCATATCGATACAATCCCATGTTCTCGCTTCTGCTCTCTTTTACTGCATTAAGACAACGCGTTTCAAACTGCTGTGTGCTACGGTAGTTGAACCCATTTCCTCTGCATGACCTGTCATTGCCACAGTAACTAGATGAAACCCACTAGCATGTGTAGGAGTTGATTGAGCCATATGTATGTGTTGTTCCTACCTTGCTATGCCTGCTATGCTTAGAGTCGTGTCAGGTCTGGTTCATCTGGGTGATGGGCTAGAGTGAAATGATTATGTCGGTAATGAGAGTGGTGTGGTGAACACGATTTGGTAAAGGTATCGATGAGAGGCCATGTAGGAGTACATGGTGGGTTGTTTCATTGAAGCCGACCTTAAGCACTGAGATCTGTATGTGTGATTTAAGATACAGCTACTACCATGCATTGGGCCCTGAAATATGACCCCGCTCGACTTCTTATTCACCCTAGCTCTCTGTCCAGGAGTTGCAAGTAGTTTCTGGTGTTTGTAGCCTACTGGAGGCCGTGGACAGCGCTGACCGTAGGGGTGGGCTGTGATGCGGTAGGTACGTGGCCGGGTGTACCGAATACCCGTTAGGTATCTCGGGAACCCTGTTCACATCGTTCGGGGCCGTATGGGAAACCTCGGCCGGACTCCCTGCGGATGGAACCTGGATAGGCGATAAACCTGGACTAGAGGCTTAAGTGTTTAGGTAGGTCGTGGTCTACACCCACGTCGGCTTTCGCTTGAAGTCTGCCGAGCACATGTCGTGTGCAGACGCTAAGTGGTGGAAACATGTATGAAGAAGTACACCCCTGCAGGGTTATCATGATCTATTCGAATAGCCGCGTCCGCGGTAAAGGACTACTTGGTTGCCTATACAGTTCATAGACAAGTAAATGGAAACTACTAAAAGCCTCAAGATAAGTGTGAGTGCCGAGGATGGCTCTTCCGTAGGAAGACGGAGGCGGATCCTCGGTAGTGTATTGAATTGGTGAGTAGTGGACTCGTGTGCGCAAAACCATTTCAAGTTGGAGTATCGTAGGATAGTCTAGCCAAGAGTCAAAGCTGGCTTGCTGCAATAACTCCACCAACCCTTCTTGATAATATGCATGTATGTAGGATCTGATGTAAGTCTTGCTGAGTACCTTTGTACTCATGTTGCTATAATTTACATTTTTACAGAAGACGCTGCAACCCCTTCTGATGGGTTCTATGTAGACGTTGACATCAACGAGTAGGCTAAAGGCCCAGGTGGTGATCCTGAGCTTGTGAAGGACCACGTAGTATAGCTAGGCTTTCCAAGCCTCTTTTATTTTACTAGTTGTCTGTACTCAGACAAGTTACTTCCGCTGCTGGTTTGTATGACTGTATGACTTGAATGTTGGGTCGTGAGACCCGTACCTTTGTGTATGTTATGTATGGCTCCCTGAGCCTTAAATAAAGTACTTGTGTCGTAGAGTCATGTTGTGATGCTTCGTTGTATTTGCACATATCGAGCATATTGTGTGTATGATTGAAATGCTTGGTATGTGTGGGATCTGACTATCTAGTTGTTTATCTTTAGTAGCCTCTCTTACCGGGAAATGTCTCCTAGTGTTACCGCTGAGCCATGGTAGCTTGCTACTGCTCTGGAACACTTAGGCTGGCCGGCATGTGTCCTTCTTCGTTCCTGTGTCTGTCCCTTCGGGGAAATGTCACGCTTTGAGTACCGGAGTCCTGTTAGCCCGCTACAGCCCGGTTTACCGGAGTCCTGCTAGCCCAGTGCTACAGCCCGGACCCACTTGCTGATGACCGACACGTTCGAAGCTGGGTCATGGATGCCTGTCCCTGTAAGTCTGTGCCACTTTGGGTTTACGACTAGTCATGTCAGCCCGGGCTCCTTATCATATGGATGCTAGCGACACTATCATATACGTGAGCCAAAAGGCGCAAACGGTCCCGGGCAAAGGTAAGGCGACACCCGTGGGGATACCGTGCGTGAGGCCGCAAAGTGATATGAGGTGTTACCGGCTAGATCGATGTGACATCGAGTCGGGGTCCTGACAGCGTTGGCATCAGAGCCGGACTGCCTGTAGGTTCTCCAAGCCAAACTGGTCGATGTTGAGTCTAGAAATTCTTTAGTTATATGTAGGGGAATTGTTTGTGGGTTGGAACGTAAGGCTCTTTTTACTCCTTTATCTTATGACATTCTGATCTGAGTCAGTCTATTCTTCCACCGGGGGTTAAGGAGTTAGGATCTATTCTCTCTATTAGGATCACGTGTTACTAATCAGTAGTACCTTATAAGTTTGATGGATACAAGCCTAGTTCAGTTCTACTACCACATTATGTTGTTAGAATGGATTCAGAACTTTGATATGATGATGTTGAGTGTGTATGAAATCCTTTGTCAAATGTCTCAAAATCCTTCTTGAGCATTTACAGCTGTTATGCTGCCGAAATTTTGCTAGAAATTCTAATGCCTTTGCATTATGATTGTGCTTTCAGATGGCCACTCGCGACCTTAATCAAGTGGTTCGCCTGACTCGATGCCTAGATGTACCCGGCCATACTGCCATGTTGGTCAGGGTAATGACTGAGGCTGGATACCGTTGGTATCCTGAGTACACGGTCGAAGAGCAATTCCGAGACTTTAATCAAAGCCAGTATCTCTGCACTGTCAGGATATTTCCATCTTATCCTGGATCCACCGAGCCCCTTCACTGCTCCTATGGACTCGGGGTTACTATTGAGATGGCTGTGCAGGACGCCGCCTACTCTATGATGACCATTATGCGAGTCAGATCTGGTCTATTTCGGGACTCTGATTTCCGGTATATGCCAGGATCACTTCCGGGAGCACAAGGGTATCTCCAGGCTATCTATGCTGACCCCACCCAGGAGGATTCACGGACTCGCACCACTGCTGAGATGCTCGAGGATAAGGACCGTGAAAATCGGGCCTTGAGGTTAGAGCTCTTCAATACCCGTGCTGACCACTGGGCCACTTTGACTCGGTTCGCACCGGCGGTGCAAGCTGGATATTCAGATATGCGCGATCTCTATCCTGTGAGATCTGCTCTGCCAGACGTGATGGGTTGGCGTGATGTAGGAGGCATCACCCCACCTCGCGGTCCCCGCAGGCCACCGTCTGTTGGTCCAAGACCTCATCCTAGCCCCTATGGTCCACAAGCTCCGCGAGATCGTCTGTTTCCGGATGATCATGTTGAGCTTCCAGGCTATGGAGGTGACTTCTACGAGGACTACTACGGATCGGTCTGAGTTAGTGGTAGTATCACTAGTTCGCACTAGCTGTGTCGTCTATCGTCCCGCGTGACTCGTGGGATATGACCTAGTTTGTACTCTTTCCGGAGGTGTAGAAAAATAATGTATAGGAGCTTGGGATGCCTCCGATGAGATGTAATCCTCTTTTCACCGTAATAGTACTTTGTTTGGTCTTGTACTAAACCCTGTATGGTGTGTATGACGATGGAATAAAGAAGCAGTTTCTGTATCTACCATGTCATACGGATGATCATCTTGCATTTCGAGTTATTCCTTACATTTGTATCCTATGTCGGAATTTTATCATCCTGACTAAATCATTGTCTTGTTTACCTAGGATGGTCAACACGCGCACTAACCCTGCTCCTCAAGAGCAGGCCGAAGGCAGTGAAGTCAGGGATGCAAATCTGCCTCATCCTCCTTCCCTAGCCGAGGTTATGATGGAAGCTGAGAGAAACAAGCGGGAGACCAACCGTTTGTTGGAGCGTATTGAACAGAACACAGCACACCATCAGAGGACTAACGTGGTGTCACTCAGTGATTTTATCAAATTACATCCACCCACGTTCCACCACTCCGTCGAGCCTCTCGACGCTGATGACTGGCTTCGCAGTATCTCTCACAAACTGCGTTCCGCGCTGGTAGCGGAGGCTGACAAGGTCACCTTTGCTGCATATCATCTTGAAGGCCCCGCCAGTCTATGGTGGGAGAATTATGGAGCTATGCGCCCAGCGGGCCATGTCACTACTTGGGCTGAATTCAGCGAGGCTTTCCGTGAACATCACATTCCGGAGGGTCTCATGGACCGTAAACGTGAGGAATTTTGCAATTTCACCCAAGGCCGACTTTCTGTGGATGCTTACAGCAGGGAGTTTGGTAACCTCGCACGATATGCAACTGAGGAAGTTTCTACTGATGCCAAGAAGCAAGCAAGGTTCCGTAAGGGCTTAGTCCTGAGCTTCGCCGCGACCTCCGTCTGCATGAGTGCACATCTTTTCAGAAACTTGTCAACAAAGCCATCAGTGCTGAAACTGGTCAGACTGACTATGACGCAACACGCAAGCATGGCCGTGACATGGGTTCCTCATCCGGTGCTGGTCCTCAGAAGCGCCGCGTGTGGGTGCCCAACACTGCCCTGCCACCCAGGTTCACACCGAGGCCATCCTTCCAGGCGCCTCGCCCCGTTCAACAGTCTGCACCAGCCAAGCCCTATGGGGGTCCAACTAACAATGCTCCTCCACGTACCAGTTCCGTGACTTGTTTCAAGTGTGGGGAATCTGGCCACTATTTGCGTGAGTGTCCCCAGACCAACCCCAACCAGTCTGCTAAAGCTGTTGGCCGTGGCAAGCCGACAGGAAAAGTATTCCACGCCAAGCCGGTCACCGCTTCACGTGGCCATGTCAATTGTATCTCGGCCGAAGAAGCTCAAGAGGATCCCAACGTCGTTCTCGGTACGCTTCTTGTTAATTGCCACCCGGCATCTGTTCTTTTCGATACAGGAGCCTCTCATTCTTTTATATCCGAAAATTATGCTCGTTTGCATAACGTCGCATTCTGTGACATGCCATCCACTATGGAAATTTCTACTCCTGGTTCTAGATGGCAGACCTCTAGGGTAAGTTATGGAAATGAAATCCAAGTCGACAGACTTGTTTTCCTTGCATCTTGATAGCCCTTAAATTTCAGATATTAATATCATTTTGGGTATGGACTGGATGTCAGCTCATCATGCCAAAATTGATTGCTTCTCTAGGACTGTTCAACTCACTCACCCTTCGGGCAAGATAGTCAATGTCTTGACCCGAATAGCCAAGCGACAATTATATTCTCTTAACGCCAGCCCTTTGCCAAACCTTGAGGACGTTCCGGTAGTCCGTGACTTCCCGGATGTCTTCCCAGAGGAATTGCCAGGTGTTCCACCTGACAGGGATGTTGAGTTCGTAATAGACCTCATTCCAGGAACCGTTCCGATTGCTAGAAGACCCTATAAGATGGCACCACTAGAACTAGCCGAGCTTAAGAAACAACTCGATGAGTCCTTAAAAAGGGTTTCATCCGACCTAGCTCATCTCCGTGGGCTTGCCCCGTCCTATTCGTCAAGAAGAAGGATGGTACGGACCGGATGGTTGTAGATTACCGACCTGTCAATTTGGTCACAATCAAGAACAAATATCCGCTTCCCAGGATCAACGACCTGTATGATCAGCTCGCTGGATCCTCAGTCTTCTCCAAGATGGATTTGAGGTTGGGCTACCATCAAATCAAAATCAGAAACGGGGACATTCCTAAAACGGCCTTTGTTACTCGTTATGGCCAATACGAGTACACCGTCATGTCCTTCGGTTTAACCAACGCTCCAGCCACCTTTTCTCGGTTAATGAACTCAATCTTCATGGAGTATTTGGATAAATTCGTCGTAGTTTATCTCGATGATATACTCATCTACTCCAAGAACGAGGAAGAACATGCCGAACATCTAAGGCTAGTGTTGAAGAAACTTCGAGAGCATCGCCTTTATGCCAAATTTTCTAAATGTGAATTCTGGTTGTCAGAAGTGACCTATCTGGGTCATGTAATATCTGGTAAAGGTATTGCTGTTAACCCTGAGCGAGTTCAAGCCGTCCTTAATTGGACTCCACCTGAATCGGTCAAGCAAGTTCGGAGTTTTCTGGGCTTAGCGAGCTATTGTCGTCGCTTTGTCGAGAACTTCTCCAAAGTTGCTAAACCTCTAACCGAACTCCTCAAGAAAGATAAGAAGTTCGAATGGACTCCACAATGTGAGCACAGCTTTCAGGAACTGAAAAGACGCCTGACTTCTGCTCCCGTACTGGTACCGCCAGACTTCTCCAAGGACTTTGTTATCTACTGCGACGCCTCGCGACAAGGACTAGGTTGCATTCTCATGCAAGATCGACACGTAATTGCCTACGCCTCACGGCAATTGCACCCACATGAGGAGAATTATCCTACTCATGATCTAGAGCTTGCAGCCGTAGTCTATGCACTTAAAACCTGGCGACATTACCTCCTCGGTAATCGTTGCGAAATATTCACTGATCACCAAAGTCTGAAGTACATTTCACCCAACCGGATTTGAATCTCAGGCAAAGACGTTGGGTTGAGTTGATCACAGACTTCGACTTAGGAATAACCTACACCCCAGGGAAAGCCAACGTCATGGCTGATGCGCTAAGTCGTAAATCTTATTGTAACAACCTGATGTTACAACAAAGTCAACCGCTTCTCCATGAGGAATTTCGGAAGCTTAACCTTCACATTGTTCCTCAAGGATTTCTTTCCACCTTGGTAGCAAAACCTACTCTTACGGATCAAATCATCGCTGCCCAAAAGCGAGATAAGGGAATATCTAAAATCAAAGAGAACATTGCTAGCGGAGGTGCTAGTTGTTTCTCCACAAATGATCATGGTGTTGTGTACTTTGAGAACCGTCTAGTGGTTCCCAAGAACCAGCATCTACGGCAGTTGATCCTTAAGGAGGCTCATGAATCTCCTCTCACCATTCATCCCGGTAGTACTAAGATGTATCAGGACCTACGCCAGAGGTTCTGGTGGACTAGGATGAAGAGAGAAATTGCTCAGTATATTGCTAATTGCGACGTCTGTCGTCGTGTAAAAGCAGAGCATCAACGGCCTGCTGGCACCCTTCAACCCTTAGCTATTCCTGAATGGAAATGGGATAAAATTGGTATGGATTTCATTACCGGTTTTCCCAGGACCAAGAGAGGGAATAATGCTATCTTCGTCGTTGTCGATCGTCTTTCCAAAGTAGCCCATTTCTTACCTGTTCGTGAGAGTATAACCGCTAGTCAGCTGGCAGACTTATACATCTCCCGTATAGTGTCTCTCCATGGTGTTCCTTTGGAAATTAACTCGGATCGAGGAAGTCTTTTCACCTCTCGATTTTGGGAAAGTTTCCAAAATGCTATGGGAACCCGTCTCTCCTTTAGCACCGCTTTCCACCCTCAGTCGAGTGGTCAAGTGGAACGCGTCAACCAGATTCTAGAAGACATGCTTCGAGCCTCTGTTATCTCATTCGGAATGGACTGGGAGAAGTGCCTTCCATTTGCCGAATTCGCTTACAACAACAGCTATCAATCTAGCTTGGGTAAAGCCCCTTTTGAAGTTCTCTATGGACGACGGTGTCGAACACCCCTTAACTGGTCAGAGACCGGGGAAAGACAATTCTTTGGCCCGGATATGATTCAGGAAGCAGAAGAACAAGTTCGTATCGTTCGTGAAAAGTTGAAAACAGCCCAATCTCGTCAAAAGAGTCAATATGACCGAAAACATAAGGCTATGACTTTCGAGGTTGACGAGAAGGCTTATCTTCGGGTCACCCCTCTGAAGGGAACCCATCGTTTCGGTATCAAAGGCAAATTGGCTCCTCGTTACATTGGACCTTTTCGCATTCTTGCCAAACGAGGAGAAGTTGCCTACCAGTTGGAACTACCTCCGCACCTCTCCAGAGTCCACGATGTCTTCCACGTTTCTCAACTCAGGCGTTGCTTCTCGGATCCTATCCGTGGAGTGGACTACGAAACGCTTGATCTCCAAGATAATCTTACATATCGAGAGTACCCCATTCGTATCCTCGATCGGGCCGAGCGTACCACTCGACGTCATAATATCAAGTTTCTCAAGGTTCAATGGTCGCACCATTCTGAGGATGAAGCAACTTGGGAAAGGGAGGATCGTCTTCGACTCGAGTATCCCGCCTTCTTCCCGGAGGAACCCAAATCTCGGGACGAGATTCTTTTGAGTGGGGGTGAGTTGTCACATCCTAGTTAGCCATGCATTAGAGTGTTGCATCATGTCTACTCTTTCATCAGAAACTTGAAATGGGGATGATAGAACCCCCAGTCCCCTCTGAAACCAACTAGGGTTTACTAAAAAACTTTTTCAATGAACCTGAAATGCCCTTCTAAAATGCCCATCATTTTTGTCTTGGTTCAGAACCTCTGCCAAAAGTGGTGCACATTTTCCTAGGCCATCTTAGGGTTTTTGAATTAAATCATAAATATTTGAATTTGGGCATTTAAAATTATATAAAATATTTAAATGCTCAAATATCTCCAAACTAAAATGTTTCATGTTGGAAATAATCCAACTATGGACCAGGAGTAATTTGGTGATTTTAGGAGTTGCCTAAGTATTTTATTTAATTCAACAAAGTTGCAGAAGTATTAAAAAAACAGAAACAGAAAGAAAATGGGAAAAGCTTACCTGGCGCCTGCTCCCGGCCCACCTGCCGGCCCAGCCCAGCACCGCTCCAGCGAGCTGCTTGCCGGCCAGGCAGGCAGGCAGGTGCCCGACGGCGACCGCAGCGTGCGCCACGCACCTGCTCGCCGCCTCGCCGCTCCCCTCGCCCGGTGACGTCGTGGATCAGCCTCCCTCGCTCCCCCGAACCCCCCAGACACCCCCTCTCCTCTCCAGCTCCTCCCCCTCGCGCTCCCCCGCCATGGCCGACGCCACCATCGCCGTGCCTTCGTCGTAGCCGTGCTCCCCGCCGCCCGTGCGTCCTCTCACCGTGTCCAGGAGCTCCGCCGCTGTCCACTTCATCGAGCAGCCGAGCCCCGAGCGCTCGCAACGCCCGAGTCCACCGCAACGACCTCGCCCGAACCGTCGTCGCCGGAGATCCCCTTCAACGCCGTCGTCGCTCCGGTCCATCTCCGGCCGCACCAAGGACTCCGTCGCACTCACTGTGAGCTTAGCCATCTTCCCCTCCCTTCCGTTCTTGCTCCCGAGCCGTGTAGCAACCTCCCGGAGCTCAACCGCACCCACCGCCGTGGAGCTCGTCGCCGACGTGCTCCCGGTCACCCTCCGGCCACAAACTGGTGTCCATCATGCTCACCGTGTCACTTAGCATCTAGCTAGCCACTCCCCGAGCCTCACCGACCCCTCTAGCGTCAAGTTCGTCTTCGGCCGAACCCCGGTGGCCGCCAAAGTCGTCGCCGGCGCCAACTCCGGCCACCCCGACCCCAACGGACTCCACCAAGAGCTGCGGCTCGTCCCCAGCTCCACTCCGGTGGTCTCGGCGACCCATTTGGTGGCCGGAACGACCAAAACCACTTCCGCCGCCGCGTCGGGCTCGCCGGCGGCTAAACGCCGGTGCAGCCGACCCGGGTTTGACCACGGGTGGGCCCTGGTTGACTCCCCTGAGTCAATGACAGGTGGGGCCCAGCCCTGTTAATTAAACAGGTTTAGTTTTAATTAACTTTAATTAAATTAATCACCCTGACACGTGGGACCCACTGTCAGGTTTGACCTGGACCAGTTCCGTTGACCTGCTGACGTCACACTGACGTCAGGCTGACGCAATAATTGATTTTCTGGAATTAATCTAATATAGGAAATTCCAGAATATAATTTAAACTTCAAAAATTCATAACTTTTATTCTGTAACTCCAAATCAGACAAATTATATATGAAAAATGATCAGAAAAATCCAATCTATCCATCTGTACTATTTTCATGCATGACTAAGCAAGTTAACTTGATGTTTAATGCAGAACAAGGAAAAGCACTTTAAAAGGCCATGTTTTGAGTTTGAAATTTGAATCTTTGATTCAAATTGGTTCAAACCCCTCTGGTCTTAGTTGCATTAGCCCAACACACTCATATTGCTATGTTTCATGCATGCATCATATTGTTGCACATTGTTTGGTGATGGTTGTGTATCGGTGTCCTTTGCGACAGGTTCTGCCTCCGAGGAGTACCGTGATTACCCTAACGAAGAACCGTATCAGTGCATCGAACCATCAGGCAAGCAACCAACCATTTGATCATATCGATACAATCCCATGTTCTCGCTCCTGCTCTCTTTTACTGCATTAAGACAACGCGTTTCAAACTGCTGTGTGCTACGGTAGTTGAACCCATTTCCTCTGCATGACCTGTCATTGCCACAGTAACTAGATGAAACCCACTAGCATGTGTAGGAGTTGATTGAGCCATATGTATGTGTTGTTCCTACCTTGCTATGCCTGCTATGCTTAGAGTCGTGTCAGGTCTGGTTCATCTGGGTGATGGGCTAGAGTGAAATGATTATGTCGGTAATGAGAGTGGTGTGGTGAACACGATTTGGTAAAGGTATCGATGAGAGGCCATGTAGGAGTACATGGTGGGTTGTTTCATTGAAGCCGACCTTAAGCACTGAGATCTGTATGTGTGATTTAAGATACAGCTACTACCATGCATTGGGCCCTGAAATATGACCCCGCTCGACTTCTTATTCACCCTAGCTCTCTGTCCAGGAGTTGCAAGTAGTTTCTGGTGTTTGTAGCCTACTGGAGGCCGTGGACAGCGCTGACCGTAGGGGTGGGCTGTGATGCGGTAGGTACGTGGCCGGGTGTACCGAATACCCGTTAGGTATCTCGGGAACCCTGTTCACATCGTTCGGGGCCGTATGGGAAACCTCGGCCGGACTCCCTGCGGATGGAACCTGAATAGGCGATAAACCTGGACTAGAGGCTTAAGTGTTTAGGTAGGTCGTGGTCTACACCCACGTCGGCTTTCGCTTGAAGTCTGCCGAGCACATGTCGTGTGCAGACGCTAAGTGGTGGAAACATGTATGAAGAAGTACACCCCTGCAGGGTTATCATAATCTATTCGAATAGCCGCGTCCGCGGTAAAGGACTACTTGGTTGCCTATACAGTTCATAGACAAGTAAATGGAAACTGCTAAAAGCCTCAAGATAAGTGTGAGTGCCGAGGATGGCTCTTCCGTAGGAAGACGGAGGCGGATCCTCGGTAGTGTATTGAAGTGGTGAGTAGTGGACTCGTGTGCGCAAAACCATTTCAAGTTGGAGTATCGTAGGATAGCCTAGCCAAGAGTCAAAGCTGGCTTGCTGCAATAACTCCACCAACCCTTCTTGATAATATGCATGTATGTAGGATCTGATGTAAGTCTTGCTGAGTACCTTTGTACTCATGTTGCTATAATTTACATTTTTTACAGAAGACGCTGCAACCCCTTCTGATGGGTTCTATGTAGACGTTGACATCAACGAGTAGGCTAAAGGCCCAGGTGGTGATCCTGAGCTTGTGAAGGACCATGTAGTATAGCTAGGCTTTCCAAGCCTCTTTTATTTTACTAGTTGTCTGTACTCAGACAAGTTACTTCCGCTGCTGGTTTGTATGACTGTATGACTTGAATGTTGGGTCGTGAGACCCGTACCTTTGTGTATGTTATGTATGGCTCCCTGAGCCTTAAATAAAGTACTTGTGTCGTAGAGTCATGTTGTGATGCTTCGTTGTATTTGCACATATCGAGCATATTGTGTGTATGATTGAAATGCTTGGTATGTGTGGGATCTGACTATCTAGTTGTTTATCTTTAGTAGCCTCTCTTACCGGGAAATGTCTCCTAGTGTTACCGCTGAGCCATGGTAGCTTGCTACTGCTCTGGAACACTTAGGCTGGCCGGCATGTGTCCTTCTTCGTTCCTGTGTCTGTCCCTTCGGGGAAATGTCACGCTTTGAGTACCGGAGTCCTGTTAGCCCGCTACAGCCCGGTTTACCGGAGTCCTGCTAGCCCAGTGCTACAGCCCGGACCCACTTGCTGATGACCGACACGTTCGAAGCTGGGTCATGGATGCCTGTCCCTATAAGTCTGTGCCACTTTGGGTTTACGACTAGTCATGTCAGCCCGGGCTCCTTATCATATGGATGCTAGCGACACTATCATATACGTGAGCCAAAAGGCGCAAACGGTCCCGGGCAAAGGTAAGGCGACACCCGTGGGGATACCGTGCGTGAGGCCGCAAAGTGATATGAGGTGTTACCGGCTAGATCGATGTGACATCGAGTCGGGGTCCTGACAATAACCCGCTTAGCATGGAAGATACCGACCACCTCATGTCGTTTCATGAACGATCCAGGCACACAAAAAGGATATTTATTTGATGTTTTTTAGAGGTGGAACATGCAAATTTACTTAGGACGGAAGGGTAATACCGCATATAGGTAGGTATGGTGGACTCATCTAGAATAACTTGGGTTCAAGGTTTTTGATGTACAAGCAGAATTCCCACTTAGTACAGGCGATGTCTAGCAATTACATTGAGAAGAGGCAAGCTAGAGAGCAACAACGGTCATGAACAGGCATTATGCATAAGTAACATTGGACACTAGAATGAGTAGGATATGAACACCATGAACATAAATATCATAGAGGCTATGTTGGTTTTGATTCAACTACATGCATGAACATGTGCCAAGTCAAGCCACTCAAACATTCAGAGGAGGATACCATATCAGAATCATTTTAACGCAATGTTGATATCCGAGATAAATCATTGTCCACTCCTAGCTACTTATGCATGGCATGAGAAACTATAATATCTAACTGTCATTACAAACATGTTTAATCATAATGGTCTAAATCATGGATACTAGGTTAAACATATTTACACAAACAGAACAAATCGAGTTCATACCCATTTCTCTCTGCCACGACCAGTTCATCGAATATCGTCATTATTGCCTTTCACTTGCACGGCCGAACGATGTGAAAATAATAATAGTGCAAGAGTGCCGTGGTCTAAGCTGGAATCTGCAAACATTTTATTCAACAGGAGAAGACAAGATAAAATGGGCTCTTTGTTAGATCGACAATAATGCAAATGAGAGCCACTCAACATTTTCATCGTGGTCTTCTCCTGGGTACAACTCGACTAATAATAAAAAACAAAGAAACACACTGAAATATTTTTGGAGTTTTTGGTTTTCTCGAACAAGCAAATAAAAGGGAAAAGCAAAAATGAGAAAAACCATTCACACGGGAAAGCTCCTAACAAGCAAAAGAAGAACAAGGAAATCTTTTTGGATTTTCGTTTTAGTTCAACAACTAAGCATGCATAGAAATTAAACTAACTACAACTAATTTTTTTGGTTTTTCTAAGGTTTTTCAAACATACAATGAAGAAGTGTGGACACCGACAAATGGAATAAGTGGACATGAATATAAAGTCAGTGGAAACACGTACTCCCCCAAGCTTAGGCTTTTGGCCTAACTTGGTAATCAATCAGTAGCCTGGATAGAAGTCGGGGTGCTGAGGAGCGGGCGTCCATGCATCCCACTGCCGAGGCTCCTCCTCTGCTACGGACTTATCGTTCCAGTAGGTGATGATATCCGCAGTCATAATCCTATATCCGCCCCTGGCAACAGGATCAAACAAAGCAGGAGCAGGCAATGGAATAATATCACGAGTTCTCACACTAAAAACCAGGTTATATGGAATAGGATGTTAGAAGAATCAGTATCAGTAAACTGGTGGTGATCCATAGTAGCACGATCTAATTAGACCTTGGTCAGAGGGTAATCATGAAGGCGTATCTCAACATTAAAGTGAGTCGCCAAACGAGTAGCGTAAATACCACCATGTATTTTACCCTTGGACTTATTAATGTGGAGGCGACGTGCCACAATAGCTCCCAAGCTATAAGTGTTGTCGCCCTCTAGTGCATGACGTAAAACAGTAAGGTCTGGTGAACTGAGTGCACCCACCTTCTCTCTAGCAAGCAAGCATTTTGCAATGAAAAGAGCAAAGTAATGAAAAGCAGGAAAATGCAAGCCAGCGGCAGTGGTAGCCGACACCCCTCTTGTCACGCCCTCGATGCGGCTATATCTCCCACGTGTCGAAGCATGACTTAGAGGCATAACTGCATTGAAAGCAATGTCGCAAGTGAAGTAATCTTCGCAAACAACCCATGTAATACAATAAGGGAAAAATACATAGTTGGCTTACAATCGCCACTTCACACAAATACATGAATAAATCATTACATCATCCAAATACAACCAGGGCCCGACTACGGAGCCAAAATAAAAGAAGACTACCCCAAATGCTACACAGATCCCCGACCGACCCCAACTCGGCTCCACTACTGATCAACTAGAATGAAACAACACAAAGGACAAGATCTTCATCGAGCTCCTCCTTGAGCTTGGTTGCGTCATCTGCACGGGCTCATCGGCACCTACAAGCTGGTTTTGGAAGTATCTGTGAGTCACGGGGACTCAGCAATCTCACACCCTCACGATCAAGACTATTTAAGCTTATGGGTAAGGTAAAAGGTATGAGGTGGAGCTGCAGCAAGCGACTAGCATATATGGTGGCTAACATACGCAAATGAGAGCGAGAAGAGAAGGCAAAGCAGTCGATAAAAGTATGATCAAGAAGTGATCCTAGAACAACCTACGTCAAGCATAACTCCAACACCATGTTCACTTCCCGGACTCCGCCGAGAAGAGACCATCACAGTTACACACGCGGTTGATGTATTTTAATTAAGGTCAACTTCAGGTTTTCTACAACCGGACATTAACAAATTCCCATCTGCCCATAACCGCGGGCATGGCTTTCGAAAGATCAAATCCCTGCAGGGGTGTCCCAACTTAGCCCATCACAAGCTCTCACGGGCAATGAAGGATATTCCTTCTAGCGGGAAGACCCGATCAGACTCGGAATCCCGATTACAAGACATTTCAACAATGGTAAAACAAGACCAGCCAAGCCACCCAGATGTGCCGACAAATCCCGATAGGAGCTGCACATATCTCGTTCTCAGGGCACACCAGATGAGCAAGACAGAGTTGCCCCTAGTAGCTCCGGACATCGCTTAGTTGGACCAACACTTAGAGGAGCACTGGCCCGAGGGGGATTAAAATAAAGATGACCCTCGGGATGCGCGACTCCCAAGGGAAAAAAGGCTAGGTGGCGAATGGTAAAACCAAGGTTGGGTCTTGCTGGAGGAGTTTTATTCAAGGCGAACTGTCAAGGGGTTCCCATTATAACCCAACCGCGTAAGGAACGCAAAATCCGGGAACATAACACCGATATGACGGAAACTAGGGCGGCAAGAGTGGAACAAAACACCAGGCATAAGGCCGAGCCTTCCACCCTTTACCAAGTATATAGATGCATTAATTAAATACGAGATATTGTGATATCCCAACAAGTAAACATATTCCAACAAGGAACAACATCTCCATGTTCCAACAAGGAACAAACTTCAATATTCACCTGCAACTAACAACGCTATAAGAGGGGCTGAGCAAAGCGGTAACATAGCCAAACAACGGTTTGCTAGGACAAGGTGGGTTAGAGGCTTGGTTCAACAATATGGGTGGCATGATAAGCAAGTGGTAGGTATCGCACCATAGGCATAGCAAAAGAGCGAGCAACTAAGCAAACAAAGATAGAAGTGATTTCGAGGGTATGGTCACCTTGCCTGAAATACCGCAAGGAAGAAGAACGAGTCCATGAAGAAGACAAACGGACATAGTCGAACGGGTCCTCACAAATGCGACGTTAACGGAACTAACCCGAAGAAGCAACACCGGAAAGAAGCAAACAACATAAAAAAACAAACATCACATAAGCATGGCACGATGCGCAAACAAGTATGATGCATGTCTGGTTTAATAAAGCATGGCATGGCAAAGTGCACAAGCAATCCTACAAATTAAGTGGAGCTCAATATGCATCGGGATGCATATTGACAAAACACCACATCAATTATTTAGTTCTCTCCTGTTTAAGTACTCAACAATATTAAATGTTGGTTAACATGGCAAGAGGTGAAGCATAACAAAACTATACCCATTAAACAGTTTAAATGGGGCCGGATATAACAAACAACAAATCCGGTAAATCCCCATATGCATTAGTAATTTATTGCAACAACAATTTAAACATTTTAATTGTTGTTATCATGATGCGGATGACATGAACAAGTTTATGCAATTTTTATTAAAAGTTGACAAGAGCATTATAAGGCATTTGTCACCGTGGTGGAAGGAAAAGGGGTGCCACGGCAACAATAACGAAAACGATGCCACAGCAGCTTCCGGTTCTGGTAACTCGATTGAGATGCCGATGCAAAGGAGAAGTGTCCGGATGCGTGCAAAAGATGGTGGGGCGCTTCCGGATTCCGGGTGTCCCACGGGTTAGTGGCATGGTAAACGAGTGACAATACAGACATGGTGCAGACAAAGGGTGCATCTCATCTAACATGCATTCATGCGTTCACGGGCGTCGTCTCGGGGTTATACCTTCGAGGTGAGACTTTTCGGAACAGATCAAGTTCTTAGCGGAAGTAGACGGTCTCACCACGTTCGTAGAGGTAGTAGTTGTACTCATGTCGTAGTGGAAGTAGTCGTGCTATCGTTCATCTGTGATCACCGGGACGGTAGTAGAAATAGAGGCACACGACATCTTGTCGAAAATCACGGCGGCGGTAGTTGTACACACGTGGTAGTCGAACTTGATGGAACCAATGTCCTCGAAGTAGTCGTGGTACTCGTCGCGTTCCGAAACCGAAGTGGTACTTGGCAATATCCGGGACGGTCTTGACATTTCGGTGCGGTGTAGTGGTACATGTCAACGGTCATCGCGGTACTTCGTTTCGGTCTTGTAGTCGTTCTAGGCATTGGTGGACCTTCGAGGGACTTGCGTATTCGAAGGGGTACTTGGCGATCGACGGACGTCGTGGTACTTGATGGTCCGGGTCTTGGTGTATCCAAAACGGTCATCGGTGATGGAACTTGACGAAACCCAGGGACGCTCAGGTCTGTGCGGGACTTGGTCTTGCGGTTCGGAAGCCGGTACAAAGATCTGCGGTTCATGGCGCTGGTCATGGAGGTTGGGGGGGGGTATGGCAGTGGCCTGCACTTCAGCAACAGAAGAAGAAGGAGGCACGGTAGAGGCGAGGGCACATAAAGCGGCGGCTGGATGGGCTTGGTGCAACGGAGGATTCCCGTGGTTGACAGAGCGGCGGCTTGACGGGTCACGGCGAGAGACTCGGCGATGGGGACTGTCAGAACTTCTACTGGTGGTGCTCGACGTCCCTGGCAAAGCGGCGGCCTAGGAGGTACGGTGCTCCGGCGAGGTCGAGGAACTTGGTGACGCGGACTTGGGGGCGCCGAGGGACTTGGCAAGGAGGGTTTCGCGCGGGAACGACGAAGTCAACGAGCACCGGCAAGCGGGACTTGGCGCTGGGGTCGTCCTCTTGGCTCCCCTGCTCAACGCAGGAGCAGGCGCTGACGGAACTTGGCACAGGAGACGGGCGTCGGCAACAGCAGGTGAGGCCGGCGACGCAGGAGGTCCGGCTGGAGCTCGGTGCAGGTGACGCAGGCGGGTGGTTCCATGGCCGATCCAAGAAGAAGTAGACACCGAGGAGGAGGAACCAAGATCGAGAGGAGGGAGGAGCGAGAGGAAGAGGGCAGTTGGCGGCGCTGGTGGAAGAAGGAGGCGGGGCATCGAGGGAGAGATGCGGGAACGATCAGGGAGATGGGGATCGGGCGTGGGGCTTCTGGCGGCGCTAGAGGAGAAGACGAGGGAGAGTGGGGGTTGGGCTAGGGTTAGAGCAGTTTAGGTGGGCCGACTGGATGGGCCTAAGTGGCCGGCTAGGCTGGGCCTCTCTCTTCCCTCTCCAACTCTCGTTCCTTCATAATTTTTATAGAATAGGGATAAAACTTAGAAGAAAATAATGGAAGGGTAGGAGTGAAATACCCACACGTGACATATTTTTCTATAGACAGAAAAATATAGAGAATTAATGAAAAAGGGTCAGAGAGTTTAGAATATACAAATTCAAATAAGTTTGAATAACCCTCAAACTATTTGAATTTGGAAGCAATTTAAATGGAGACCAAAAGAGATGAGATAACAAAGGCATTGGGAATTTATGTTGCATGTGTGTTAAAGGTAATTCCAAATTATTGGAATATTTTATTATAGCTCCCTAATATTGGGAGGATATGTTATAAAGAGAATCACCACGTGAATTCCCTCGGTTTAAATGGATCGAAGATCCATACGGTTTATTTAGTTGAGATGCAAAAGACTTATGGCATGCTGACATGATGCAATGCACATGATGCAAAGATGAAAGCAAAGAAACAAACAACTCACACGGCGAAAAACCCGGAAACCACGGAAGGCATCTGAAGCTCCGGTCTTGGGGCGTCACACCTCTCTCATCTCCCACTGTTAAGGTATGATAAAAGGCCTCAAATTCTACCGGTCTGGGCTCAACTAAGCTCCCGTTAGAAGGGATCATGCATATGTCACACAATTCAGTAAGTGGTATCTGAGAGGTTTCAACATATAAATTAAACTACACCTCAGGAGGATTATTCCTAGGAAGGAAATTATAACTTTGAACAAAGGTGTTTGTGAGGAGATGATACTGTTCATATTCAGCTGCGATGAAGTCGGTGAGGCCGGCATTAGCAGCATATTGCGTGAACTCCTAAAGGATTCCAGCCTCTTCCATGAATGGGGTATGCGACCATTTGCATGGCCATACTTCCGCCAACCTCCGGGGATGGAGATCACTATCAAACGACTCCCCGATATCTCCCTTGGAGTTCTTCTTAGAAGCAAACTTCCTAAAGATATTCATCCTTTTCCTATGAACAAAAATTCTGAAATTTTTAGTCCACAGAATTTTCTCAACAAAACTTTTGTAGCGACCAGACCTCAAACAGTCTGATCTTTGTGTATAAGTGTCATCCCTGGATTGGTAATGCTGACACACATAGTACTTGAAGGATTTATAACAGAGTGGCAATCACACACTTATTACATCGAATGTCTCAAAAGAGAACTTATCACAATAAATATGGCTTAAGGCCATCTAATACGATAACAACGAAAGGCTTGGAAGATAAAGTGAGTCCATCAACTCCAACGGCATCACTGAGTGAAAGACCACGACCTAAGGCTCCTTACTCGTCGTCTGAAAAGTCTGCAACATGATACGTTGCAGCCCGAAAACGGGTCAGCACATAGAATATGATGGCAAGGTAACACAAGCGAATAATGAACAGAATGAAGCTATCACTATATGCATATATGGCTGGTGGAGGCTGTATGGTTGATATGTTCTGCGTAAAGCCAATTTTTCCCTACTGCAAAGGAATATATTTTATTTAACTACAAAATTTGTTGAAAACATTGAGAATGGTAAACCCCATCTCAATCCCAATTAAAAGTAATCATTATACCAAACAAAATTATATAATTAGGAGTGATGAGATCCACATGATAATCTAAGAACTAGATACTCAAGATGTCCATAACCGGGGACACGGCTAACCATGATTAGTTTATACACTTTGCAGAGGTTTGTGCACTTTTCCCCACAAGATTCGATCTCCTCCGTTGGATTTCTCACACTACACACTGTTTGAGAAACGGATGACCGAGACACAGTCTTTCAGAAGCGTTAGCACCTTACGATGGGTAGACCGGTACACCTACATCCCCTACATCTGCTAGTCTACCACTGTAAGAGTTCACACAACTTAATCAACTATGCTAGAGCCCATAATAGCATGTGGCTGAACACGGAAATTTCCAGTATGAATAATCTTATGATCCCTTTGAGCCTGGGTGGCAGTCCATAGGAGAATCACATGGTACCCCGGGATTTCCAAAAAATACAGGAAATCACTGGGTTCCCCAGGTGCCACAATCCACCCAGATGTGTATTAAAGTTGCCACCTTAAATTGAACTATTAATTAACAATACTCACATCTGTCATGATAACTCTCAAACCCAATCCACGTCTGCGAGCATAGCATAGCAGTATAACCATAACGTAGAAGTAACTCCCAGGGTTTGATAATAAACAGGGTAATAGGTTCCTACCTCATCAACTACTTCCCAACCCATAGTTTAATTCAGATCCTAACCATGCAATGTTTGAGGGTTGATCTAATGCAATAAAACTAGGTAATAAGAGGTATGATCAAAGTGTTACTTGCCTTGCTGATGATCCGCGAAACCTAGAGACTCGTAGTAGCACGCTTTGCACTCTGGGTGTTCTATCGCAAACAAACAAGCATACAATAAGCAATCAAGCAAGGGCATAGGTAAAACTCGAATAAGAGATCTAACCAGAAAGTTCAACTTAAGAAATCCGCTTTGCAAAAAGAATCAAATCAAACGAAGCAACAAAACTCAAACGGCGAAAGAAACAGGCTTCGTTTACTAATCTGGACTAAAGTCAAATTTTACATTAGCAAAAACTTGTTTAAGTTGATTAAACGGAAAGAGGGTTTCGAGACGAAACTCTAGGCGTTTGAATTCGGATCAGAAATCACGATCGAAAATAATCACGGAAAATCCGAGAAAAATAAAAACTGACGAACAAGCTAACGAACGAACGTTAGCTGTCTGCGGTTAAACGGTGAAAACCGTTCGCTAAAACGAATGTAAAAACGGGCGTTCCCTAAATAACTAAACCAAAAAAAATAAACCGAACCGGATCTAAAAAAACAGATCTAGGGTTTTCAAAAAAAACCCAAAACGGTTTTCTCACGAAAACCGAGGCAACTACCTCGAGGTCCGGTGGGGGTCCAGCGAGGGTCCGGCGCTCCGGCACGGCGGCGTGGGGCGCGGCACGGTGGCGGGTGGCAGGCGGCGGCGGCGGATCGGGGCTAGGGTTAGGGTTAGGGCGCGGTGGCGGCTTGGGTTGGTCGGGGGCATGGGGCCGCGGCTTATAAGGGCCGGCCCGAGGAGTCCTGGCCGCTTACGTCCCGGAGTCGATCCGCCTCTTTTTTTTTAAAAATAATTCCGATGCTCAGAAAATAAAAGAAAAGAAATACTAACTAGACTCCAAAAATCCCGAAATAAATTTTCCCCGTCCTCTAAAAATAAGCTGGACAAGGTGAACATTTATGTGGGCCTAAAATGCAATTTTGAAAAATGCACTTTTTTCTAATTCAAATAAAATAGCAATAAAACTCCGAATAAAAATCTTATTTGATTTTAATATTAAATCTTCAATATTTCTCTATTTTGAGGAAGTCATTTTATCCTCTCTCTTTTATTTTTATAAAAGAAATAATCGAAGAGTAAATAATTAAAATCAAACGATCCTCTTTTCAAAATTCGAGAAAAACTCGAATATGAAAATAATGAAATCCCCAACTCTCTCCGTGGGTCCTTGAGTTGCGTAGAATTTCTAGGATCAACCAAAATGCAATAAAATATGATATGCAATGATGATCTAATTTATAACATTCCAAATTGAAAATTTGGGATGTTACAACTTTACAAGATTGATAGCAACTATTCATAGGGATACATAGATGCCATAGCAAGCATTCAAACTACTTAGAAATCTAAGAATTCAACATGCAAGCTCATCTACAACAGCACCAAGAGTAGCTAATTATTCAAAATATAAACCACTAAAACAAAAACTAATTGGACAAACGGAATAGTCACATACCAAGCAACAATCCCCCGAAATAGTTTTGGAAACGGAGCTTCGAGCAAACAGATCGAAATCCGCGGGTTTGAGAGCAAGAACATGAGTGAGAGAGAGAGCAATGGAGAAATTTTTCTCGAGGTAGGTGATGATGTGGTGTAAAGAGATAAGTGGGGGGCCACGTGGGCGCCACAACCCACCAGGGCACGCCTGGGGGTCCTGGCGTGCCCAGGTGGGTTGTGCCCACCTGGTGCACCTCCCTCTGATAGTATTTGCACCAAAAATTCTTAAATATTCAGAAAAATTGTATTAAATTTTAAGGGCATTCTGAGAACTTTTATTTTCGGGTCATTTTTTTATTGCATGGGAAATTCAGAAAATAGACAAAACATGGCATTTTATTTTACTTAACTAATAAAAATAGAAAACAAAAGGTAGGGACAGAAGGTAGTTCTTACTAAATTCATCAACTTCATACCTCTCAAAAATGGTCCATTAATAAGTTTGATCGGGTCTTATTAACAACCACTTTCGATTAATATGAAACCGAAGAACTTTCACAAATCACTAAGTTACCTCAACGGGGATATGAATGTCCCCAACAATAAGCATTTCATATTTCTTTTTAACAATTGCTAGGGGTATTTGAAAACTTCCAATAGTGATTGTCGGAGATTTTTCAAATACCATTCACTTGGAATTGTTTCTTCGAAAAGTGCACCATATGATCATTACCATTGATATGAAAAGTGACCTTTCTTTTATTACAATCAATAACAGCCCCTACAGTATTCAAGAAGGGTCTACCAAGGATAATCGACATGTTGTCTTTCTCGGGCATCTCAAGTATAATAAAGTCAGTCAAAATATTAACATTAGCAACAACAATGGGCACATCCTCACAAATACCAATAGGTATGGCAGTTGATTTGTCAGCCATTTGCAAAGATATTTTAGTAGGTGTGAGTTTATTCAAATCAAGTCTTTTATATAAAGAGAAAGGCATAACACTAACACCATCTCCTAAATCACATAAAGCAGTTTTCACATAGTTCTTTTGGATAGAGCAAGGTATAGTCGGTATTCCCGGATCTCCAAGTTTTTTAGGTACTCCATCTGAGGGAGTCCTGGATTAGGGGGTCTCCGGACAGCCGGACTATCTCCATTGGCCGGACTGTTAGACTATGAAGATACAAGATTGAAGACTTCGTCTCATGTCCGGGTGGGACTCTACTTGGCGTGGAAGGCAAGCTAGGCAATACGGATATGGATATCTCCTCCTTTGTAACCGACCTTGTGTAACCCTAACCCTCTCCGGTGTCTATATAAACCGAAGGGTTTTAGTCCGTAGGACAACAACCATAGCATACAATCATACCATAGGCTAGCTTCTAGGGTTTAGCCTCTCTGATCTCGTGGTAGATCTATTCTTGTACTACCCATATTATCAATATTAATCAAGCCGGACGTAGGGTTTTACCTCCATCAAGAGGGCCCGAACCTGGGTAAAACATCGTGTCCCCTGCCTCCTGTTACCATCCGGCCTAGACGCACAGTTCGGGACCCCCTACCCGAGATCCGCCGGTTTTGACACCGACATTGGTGCTTTCATTGAGAGTTCCTCTGTGTCGTCGCCGTTAGGCTTGACGGCTCCTATTATCATCGATAGCGATGCGGTCCAGGGTGAGACTTTTCTCCCCGGACAGATCTTCGTATTCGGCGGCTTTGCACTGCGGGCTAATTTGCTTGGCCATCTGGAGTAGATTGAAAGCTATACCCCTGGCCATCTGGTCAGATTTGGAAGTTTGAATTACACGGCCAACATCCGTGGAGACTTGATCTTCGATGGATTCGAGCCGCAGCCGGGCGCAGCACACTGTCGCGATGGGTATGACCTAGCTCTGCCGCCAAACAGTACCCTAGAGGCTGCGCCCGCATCAGCTCCGACCCTCAGCTCGGAGCAAACTGCGCCAGTTGAGGACGGGTGGTTAGACACCGCCTCAGGGGCTGATGTCTCAACGGCGATCGAGCCGAACACCAGCCTCAACCTCTGCGTAGCCCGTGACTCCAAGGTGCTGGACTCTTTTCCGGACTTCGAACCATCCGTGCCCCTGCCAATCGAATCCGATCGGGTGCTGATCATGGAATTCACCGCCGCAGATATCTTTCAGCACTCGCCCTTCGGCGACATTCTGAATTCACTAAATTCGACGCCACTGTCGATGATTTAACCGACATGCTCAACTTCGACTATGAAGACATCGACGGTATGGACGACGATGTTGGAGACAAACATGAACCAACACCTATAGGGCACTGGAAAGCCACCTTGTCATACGACATATACATGGTGGATACACCCAAAGAAGGCAATGGCGGCGGGATAGCGGAGGATGACCCCTCCAAGAAGCAACCCAAACACCGACGTCAGCGGCGCCGTTCTCAGTCCCGCCAAAGCAAAAGTGGTGATACCGGCACAAGAGATAATAACACTCCGGATAGTGCCGAAGAAAACAACAAACCCCTCCAGCAAGATTTAGAGCAGGAGGATGAAGGAGGCAGCTCTCCTGAGAGAGCGGCAGACGGAGAGGAGGAGGATGACAATTACATCCCCCCTCCAAAGACGAGGCAAGCCTCGGTGACGATGAATTCGCCGTCCCAGAGGATCCCGTCGAACAAGAGCGCTTCAAGCGTCGGCTAATGGCCACGACAAATAGCCTGAAGAAAAAGCAGCAGCAGCTTCAAGCTGATCAAGATCTGCTAGCTGACAAATGGACTGAAGTCCTCGCGGTCGAGGAATATAAACTCGAGCGCTCCTCCAAGAGGTACCCAAGGCGCAGGTTACTACCCCGACTGGAGGAAGAAGCATATGATATGGCTGATCGGCCACCTCGTGGCCGTGATAGAGAGGCATTCCAGCCAAAAGCTCAGCCTCCACCCCAACGCCATTCAAATAAAAAGGCATGGGGAGATACGCCAAACCTGCGAGACATATTGGAAGACAAGGCAAAGCATTCAAGATCGATCTACGGATCACGAGGGTGCACCACTCTGCGAGACGACAAATGTCACGCCGGATACAGTAAAAGCAAATCCGGCCGGGCCGAACACAGCGGGCAAGACCCATTCGAGCTGCGTCGAGATATAGCCCAATACAGAGGCGCCGCACACCCCTTATGCTTCACAGACGAAGTAATGGAACATCAATTCCCAGAAGGTTTCAAACTTGTAAATATTGAATCATACGACGGCACAACAGATCCCGCAGTATGGATTGAGGACTTCCTCCTCCACATCCACATGGTCCACGGCGATGACTTAAACGCCATCAAATACCTCCCACTAAAGCTCAAAGGACCAGCGCGGCATTGGCTTAACAGCTTGCCAGCGGCCTCCATTAGCTGTTGGGAAGATCTGGAAGCCACATTCCTCGACAACTTTCAGGGCACCTATGTGCAACCACCAGAAGCCGATGATTTGAGCCACATAATTCAGCAGCCAGAAGAGTCGGCCAGGCAATTCTGGACTCGGTTCCTTATAAAGAAAAATCAAATCGTCGACTGTCCGGATGCGGAGGCCTTAGCGGCTTTCAAGCACAGCATCCGAGACGAGTGGCTAGCCCGACACCTTGGTCAGGAAAAGCTGAAATCTATGGCAGCCCTCACGACGCTCATGACCCGCTTTTGTGCGGGAGAAGATAGTTGGCTGGCTCGCAGTAATAACATATCAAAGAATCATGGTATCTCAGATACCAAGGACGGCAATAGCAGGTCACGTTGCAACAAGCATAAGCGCCGCATTAACAGTGAAAATACTAAGGATACGGCAGTCAATGCCGGATTCAAAGGCTCTAAACCCGGTCAGCAGAAAAATCCATTCAAACAAAGTACGCCGGGTCCGTCCAGCTTGGACCGTATACTCGATCGCTCGTGTCAAATACAAGCCAGCCAACCACACCAACAGGGATTGTTGGGTGTTCAAGCAGGCCGACAAGTTAATTGCCGAAAACAAAGACAAGGGGCCGCATAGCGATGACGAGGAGGAGCCCCGGCAGCCGCACACTGGAGGACAGAAGAGGTTTCCCCCGCAAGTGCGGACGGTGAACATGATATACGCAACCCACATCCCCAGAGGGAGCGGAAGCGTGCGCTCAGGGACGAATATGTGTTGGAGCCAGTCGCCCCAAAGTCCAACCCTTGGTCCTCCTGTCCAATCACCTTCGATCGCAGGGACCACCCCACTAGTATCCGTGATGGCGGATTCGCCGCACTAGTCCTAGTCCCAATCATCAACGGATTTCACCTCACTCGAGTCCTTATGGACGGCGGCAACAGCCTGAACCTACTTTATCAGGACACAGTGCGCAAAATGGGTATAGACCCCTCAAGGATCAAACCCACAAAAACGACCTTTAAGGGCGTCATTCCTGGTGTAGAGGCCCATTGCACAGGCTCAATTACACTAGAAGTGGTCTTCGGATCCCCGGATAAGTTCCTAAGCGAAGAGTTAATCTTTGATATAGTCCCGTTCCGCAGTGGTTATCACGCGCTGCTCGGGTGAACCGCATTTGCTAGATTCAATGCGGTACCGCATTATGCATACCTCAAGCTCAAGATGCCAGGACCTCGCAGAGTTATTACAGTCAATGGAAACACAGAGCGCTCTCTCCAAACAGAGGAGCACACCGCGGCCCTCGCAGCAGAAGCGCAAAGCAGCCTCTCAAGGCAATCAACCAGTTCGGCGCTTCAAAACCGGACACCTTCAACGCGCTCGGGGAAATCGGCGAATAGACCGCCTGGCGCGATCTGAGCTCGCGTAGCAATACGGCGGCCACCCCAATCCCAGCCCAGCGGCGAAGCTCATGTCGCGCGTACATAATTACTCATTAAAAATACCATGGGCACAAGTGGGGAGGGGGCACAACTACGGCACACCCCAAGACGCGGTCTAAACCGCACTAGGGGCTTCCCGTTAGGTTATTTTTCTTTTTCTTTCAGGACCTTAATCTCTGGAAACACTGTCCGGCAGCACTATTCCCGAACACATGATGCAGCAACCAAGGAGGCAGACAACTACGTTATATCACAGAATTCCCAGGTTGATTACAGTAAACGAGTGAAATATTGAATTTAATATCATTCCTCAGCTTGCCCTTGGAAGGGACATAGTCCTACTCTTTGCTTATCGCACTATCTGTATCACTCTGCTTTAACGCAAATTTTTAATAAATAATGCATGACATTACGACTATTATTGCATTCTTGTTATATATATATATATATATACATATATATATATATGTGTGTTCATTAATGACGCCTTGCAACCATACACTATGGTACGGCCAATACACCAGGGGCTTACGTACCCCATAATGCGGTGTGAAAAGTCTGAACACTTTCACAAGTGCGGTACCCCGAACTTATAGCATTATATGCATCAGCTCCGAATCATGTCTTTGGTCAAATGTTGGGTTTGCCTGGCTCCTATGTTTTGTTACCTTACGTTCCGCTCTATCGGCTAAGGTAGCGCTAGGAGAACTACTGCGATTGTGCCCCGGTTCTGCCGGGCTTAGCACCTCAGTAGAGAAAGCTAAAACTGACTGTCATGATAAGGCGAGAGACTGGTCGCTGTTCGATGAGGTTTTTCGAGTCCCTAAAGACATATGCCGCTTAGCACGAGGGGCCGGCCCTGTCCGGCTTACAGGCGCGTATTGTGCCACGTATTCGGCCTTCCGAATACCAGGGGCTTCGCTGAAATTTAAAATTATAGAATTCTATGGCTAAGTGAGAGTGATAAAGCATTATTAGTTCGGTTGCCTTGTTCGTTGTGTTGAGCACCTCCCTTGAAGGACCCAAATATGGGAACAAGAGTGCTCAGGTTTATCCCGACCACCCCAGCACTCGTGGCATGGGGGCAGAAGCCGAGGACTATCCATCTCTCAGATTGGATAAACTGCCAAACAGAAGGTAATATTTTAAATTCACACAAGCGTTGCATACCGTATATGAAACAAGTTTTCATCATACAGGATCACACAAGCAAGTCTCATTCAAATAT
This sequence comes from Triticum aestivum, assembly GCF_018294505.1. NCBI lineage: Eukaryota > Viridiplantae > Streptophyta > Magnoliopsida > Poales > Poaceae > Triticum > Triticum aestivum. Next base: position 234,943,824 of record NC_057800.1, read on the forward strand.
TACATCTTTTGAGCACTCATCCGCGATGAGACGGGCACCCGGCAGAACACCCTCGTAGTACATCTCGGGGTGTCGGTGCTCCTTGCCCTCTGGCGGCCCATCCTTGATCAACATCACGGCGTCTAGCTTGACCCACTGCAATTTCACACGGGCGAAAGCCCGGCGTGCACCTTCAATGCAGACGGATCGCTTGACGACCTCCAGCCGTGGGTAGGCATCTAGAAGCCGCCTCACTAGGCTGAAGAAGCTGTTCGGAAGGGCGTCGCCAGGCCACAGCTGGACTATAAAGCTCTTCATGGCCTGATCGGCCGCCTTATGTAGCTCGACCATCTGCTTCAGCTGGTCGCTCATCGGCACTGGATGTTCGGCCTCGGCATACTGAGACCAGAACAGCTTCTCCGTCGAGCTTCCATCCTCGGCCTGGTAAAATTGTGCGGCATCGGACACACTGCGGGGCAAATCTGCGAATGCTCCTGAAGAGCTCCGGATCCGGGTAAGTAATCGGTTTCAATTTTGTTTCTGTTTAGTTGTGGGTGAAACATACAATTTTTTTAAAGAATGAAAATACAAAAAAAAACTTGTCTCTCATACCTAAAAAGTTTTTCAATAAGAGAAGTGATTGGAAGGTTATGCATTGGAAAAGTGAGGGTCGACCTTGAACACTTGTGTTCATGCTCATGGAAACAATGTAAATTTTTTCATGGAAGCTTCTCTGAAAATAATTATCCGCTTGTATATACCCATTGTATTATAGAAATAATATGCCAAGCCTTGGTTTTAGGATGATTAGATCGCTTGTTTACTTTGTGTAGTACAAAAACAGAAACTTTGGCTGCAGCGCGTGATTTTACATTTTTTACTGAAAAGTCTAATGGGTCTGAAACTTTTTGCACATTACTTCTGTACCAAAATTTTAAATTTTCATGTTTGTTTAGAATTTTTTGGAGTTACAGAACTTTACTAAACTTCCGGGTTACTACAGACTGTCCTATTTTTGACAGATCCTGTTTTCTATGAGTTGTTCGCTTATTTTGATGAATCTATGGGTAGTATCGGGGGGGGGGGTATGAACCATGGTGAAGTTGGAATACAATAGATATAGTTCTAATATGAAATTTGAATAAGTTTGCAACCGTACCTAAAGGTAGTGATTTGCTTTATTACACTAACGGATCTCACAAAGTTTTTGTTATAGTTTTGTGTGGATGAAGTGTTCGAAGATCGAGGAGCTATCAATATGAGAAGAATATTGAGAGGCAAGATATCAAGCTTGGGGATGCCCAAGGCACCCCAAGTAAATATTTCAAGGATACTCAAAGCATCTAAGCTTGGGGATGCCGCGGTTGGCATCCCATCTTTCTTCTTCAACAATTATCGGTATACCTCGGTTTTTGTTTTGTTCACATAATTTGTGTCCTTTGTGTTTTTGCTTTTACTTTAAGAACCATTCTAGTATTATATATCCCGTCATTGATTTATAGAATACTTCACGTGCTTCACTTATATCTTTTAAGTATGATCTTATAGAATTGCTCTTTGTGCTTCACTTAAATATTTTGAGTATGGTTTTATAGAATGCTTCGTGTGCTTCACTTATATATTTTGAGCTTGGATATTGGTTAGTATATATTAATTATATAATGCTCCATGAACTTCACTTATATCTTTTGGAGTATGAATAATACTATCATATAAAGTGTATTTAGAAGAAGTTTGCTCCCACTATTCCGAATGAGAATTTTTTTGCTTATGTGAAGACTAGTAAAATTTGTATGCTTCTAGATCATGAACAAAATGCTTTATGTGCTGGTTATATTGTTGAACTCATTCATGATGCTACTGAGAATTATTATGAGGGAGGAATACATGCTTGTAGGAGTTGCAATAATATCAAGTTTCCTCTCTATGTGCTTAAAGTTTTGAAGTTATACTTGTTTTGCCTTCCTATGCTAACTGATTCTTGTTCCCATAAATTGTGTGCTCACAAAATTCCTAGGCATAGGAAGTGGGTTAGTTTCAAATGTGCTAGTCATATTCTTCATGATTCTCTCTTTATGTTTCAATTCTTATCTTTTATGTGATCATCATTGAAATCATCATGCCTAGCTAAAAGGCATTAAAGAAAAACGCTTGTTGGGAGACAACCCAATATTTACCCTTATTGTTTTTGTGTGTTCTCATGATTAAGATACTATAGTATTCATTTATTATAGATTTTTTTTCAATAAAGTGCCAAGTAAGACCTTTGGGAAGACTTGGGTGAAAGCTAATGTGATCTTGCTGTAAAAAAACAGAAACTTTGCGCTCATGAGATTAGCTGTCATTTTTAACAGAAAAGTATGATTGAGTTGATTCTTTTTTCATAAGATTAATACACAAATTCCTCACGTCCACTAATTTATTTCAGAATTTTTGGAGTAGCATAAGTATGGTCGGTGTTCAGATCATTACAGACTGTTCTGTTTCTAACAGATTCTGTTTTCATTGCATAGTCTGCTTGTTTTCTAGTTTCTATGGGTTATATTTCTCAATATAAATTGTACAAATGATTTGGTACAGTAGGAATTGTGTGAGAACAATTATGAACCTTGTCTTTGACACTACCAAAGTGAATGGTTTACTCTTTATCATACTAACCTATCTCATGAAGTTCCGTTAAGTTTTGTGTGATTGAAGTTTTCAAGCTTTGGGTGAGATATCAATATGAGGATAATAAGGAGTGGAAAGACCCTAAGCTTGGGTATGCCCAAGGCACCTCAAGGTAATATTCAAGGAAGAATCAAGCGCCTAAGCTTGGGGATGCCCCGGAAGGCATCCCCTCTTTCGTCTTCAAAACTATCAGTATACCTTACTCAGAGCTATATTTTTATTCGTTACATGATATGTGTTTTGCTTGGAGTGTATTTTCAATTTTACTTGCTGTTTTAATAAAATCATTGGATCGTAAATCTTGAATGAAAAAGAATCCTCCCATGGCTAGTAAATTATTTGACTACTCAGTGTTCTTCACTTATATCTTTTTGGAGTAGTTTGTCATTTACTCACGTGCTTCACATATATGCTATGAGTAAACGCTTGAATGAATTGAATATCATAAATATGAATTTATATACATTTCATATGCTTACAACATGGGGAGTAATGACTTCACACATAATAAGTATAGGTAGTGAACTTATTGGAAGTTAGCAAACGCAGAATTGGTAACTTGAACAATTCATGAAAGAATATTGAAGGAAGAGAGATTTCACATATAAATATACTATCTTGGACATCTTTTGCAATTGTGAGCACTCATTAAAATATGACATGCTAAAAGGTTGATGTTGGACAAGGAAGACAACTTAATGAGTTATGTTTTCCTATATCCAAAATGTTATATTGTCTTGGATCATCCAATATGTTGGGCTTGCCTTTCCCTCTCATGCTAGCCAAATTCTTTGCACCAAGTAGAGATACTACTTGTGCTTCCAAACATTCCTTAAACCAGTTTTGTCATGACAGTCCACCATACCTACCTATGGATTGAGTAAGATCCTTCAAGTAAGTTGTTATTGTTGCAAGCAATAAAAATTGCTCTCTAAATATGTATGATCTATTAGTGTGGAGAAAATAAGCTTTATACGATCTTGTCATGTGAAATAAATAAAAGCGATGGACTGCATAATAAAGGTCCATATCACAAGTGGCAATATAAAGTGACGTTCTTTTGCATTAATATTTTATCCATCCAACCATAAAAGCACATGAAAACCTCTGCTTCCCTCTGCGAAGGGCCTATCTTTTACTTTTATCTTCTACCCTTATACAAGAGTCATGGTGATCATCACCTTTCCCTTTTTACACTTTTTCCTTTGGCAAGCACTTTGTGTTGGAGCGATCCGGATATATATATCACTTGGATGTAGGTTTTCATAATTTATTAACGTTGACATTACCCTTGAGGTAAAAGGTTGGGAGGCGAAACTATAAGCCCCTATCTTTCTCTGTGTCCTATTAAAACTTTGAACCCATAAATATCACATGAGTGTTAGCAATTGTGAAAGATTAAATGATAGTTGAGTATGTGGAGTTTGCTGAATCAAAGCTCTTACAGAGACCCTTCCAGAAAATAAGATGAATTGCAATTGTTTGATGACTAAGAGCATGGTTTGTTAGTTTTCAAGAAAGTTTATGATCTATCATTGTTGAGGAAATCGTTAACTGGTAGCTGCTCGATCAGCTGGTGAGTAGCGTATTAATAGGCTAATCGGTAAGTTAATCGGCCATTTAATCAATTAATCAGACGATTTATCGGGTAATCGGCTACTCGGGGACCCTATGAGTAGGGATTAATCGGCAAGTTAACTGGTTAATCAGATGAATTCTTGAACAGGGTGATCTATACTTTAACATGTGAATAGCTTGTTACTTGATCATGAGAAGTTTTATGAGTTGAGCTATTGTTATGATATATAATGATGCTATAAAAAGTGATTGAAACTATCCTTGATCAAACTTAAGCACTTGCTAGCATTCACACTTCATAAATTATTTATTTTATCATTTACCTACTCGAGGACGAGCAGGAATTAAGCTTGGGGATGCTGATACGTCTCCAACATATCTATAAGTTATGAAGTATTCATGCCATGTTTACAATAGTTTTATACGATTTTGGTATGATTTGATTAGAACTAACCCGGACTGACGCTGTTTTCAGCAGAACTACCGTGGTGTTGCTTTTGTGCAGAAATAAAAGTTCTCGGAATGCGACGAAAATCAACGAAGAATTTTTCTAGAGATATAAAAAATACTGGAACAAAAATATACAGGACGGGAGTGCCGTGGGCCCCACGAGGGTGGGGGCACGCCCACCCCCCTGGGCATGCCCCTGTGCCTCGTGGACTACCAATGGGCCCCCCTGACTTGTTCTCGACGCCAACCCCTCCTATAAATACCCAAACCTCTAGAAATTAACCTAGATCGGAAGTTCCGTCACCGCAAGCCTTTGTAGCCACGAGAAATCAATCTAGGCCCTCTCTAGCACCCTGCCGGAGGGGGACCATCATCACCGGAGGCTATGGAGGAGGATCCCGAAGGGGCCATCATCGCCATGAAGGCCAAGATCCAGAGGGAGAACCTCTCCCCATCCAGGGGGAGGCCATGGAGGAGGAAGCACAAGGGGGAGAACCTCTCCTCCTCTCTCTCGGTGGCGCCGGAGTGCCATCGGGAGGGGAATCATCACCGCGGTGATCGTCTACGTCAACATCACCATCATAATCACCACCCTCATCTCTTTTATGTGGTCCACTCTCCCGCACCCCGCTGTAATCCCTACTTGAACATGGTGCTTTATGCCACATATTATGATCCAATGATGTGTTGCCATCCTATGATGTTTTGAGTAGATATCCTTTGTCTTTGGGTTGATTGATGATCTAGATTGGTATGAGTTGTATGTTTTATTTTGGTGCTGTCCTATTGTGCCCTCCGTGTCGCGCAAGTGTGAGGGATTCCTGCTGGACGGTGTTGCAATATGTTCATGATTTGCTTATGGTGGGTTGCTTGAGTGAAAGAAGCATAAACCCGACTAAGGGGGTTGTTGTGTATGGGATAAAGGGGACTTGATTCTTTAATGCTATGGTTGGGCTTTACCTTAATGATCTTTAGTAGTTGCGGATGCTTGCTAGAGTTCCAATCATAAGTGCATATGATCCAAGAAGATAAAGTATGCTAGCTTATGTCTCTCCCTCATATGAAATTGCAATGACGACTATCGGTCTTGTTAACAATTGCCTAGGACAATTCCGCACACCGATCCATCATAATTCCACACTCGCTATTTATAATACCTAAGTAATATATTCTAACTTTATGATAACAGCACCTACTTTTATATTTTAGCTCTTCGATACCATGCAAGGTTATCCTCTTCATACCCACAACGTAGTTTTATTTCTCGTTTCTAGTTGGAAGCAAATGTTCGGTGTACGTAGAGTCGTATCAGTGGTAGATAGGACCTGAGAGAATATTGATCTTACCTTTAGCTCCCTGTGGGTTCGACACTCCATACTTATCACTTCCAGCTTTGGGAATTGCTACGATGATTCCTTGCACTTGGGGATTATCAGTTTCAGCATCAGAAATAGAAACATCATTATCATTATCAAGAGCTTTTTCTATGTGAGGTTCACTAGAAGCATGCAAAGTCCTATCATTTTTCTTTTTCTTCTTCTTTTTAGAAGGACTAGGTGTAGTGGTGTTGTTCGTTTGTGAATCATGTTCAATTCTTTTTAGGTGTCCCTCGGGATAAAGTGGTTCCTGAGTCATTTTACCACCTCTAGTTGCTAATCTAACAGCAAAGTCATGTATGTTGCTATTCATTTCATCAAGCAATTCTCATTGTGATTTAGCAACTTATTCTAACCGGGTTTGAACCACAGAAGCATGCTTTCCCACACCTCTAACATCATTTGATATTCTAAATAGCAAGTCACTCAAGCGAGCAATCATATCAGAGTTGTATTTCAATTGTTTAATAACATTTGCATTGAAGTGATCTTGTTTTCTAATATAGTTTTCAAACTCATAAAGGCATTGTCTAGGGTGCATATTGTGAAGATTTTCATTATCATTAAACTTCATTAGAGAATTTACCTCTACCACCTTAGGTAGTGGTGGTGTATTAAGCCCATGTATTTCTTCAATAGGAGGTAAATTTTTGACATCCTTAGCTTTAATACATTTTCCTTCATAAATTTCTTTGCCTCTTGCATATATTCAGGACTAAGATATAATATACCCCTCTTCTTCGGAGTGGGTTTAGGTGGTGGTTCGGGAAGAGTCCAATCATCATAATTTTTCAATATATTATCCAATAATTCTTCAGCTTGCCCAATAGTTCATTCCCTGAAAACACAACAAGCACAACTATCTAGGAAGTCCCCATCTGTTAGTCCATTATAAAAGATATCAAGTATTTCATTTTTCTTAAGAGGATGATCAGGCAAAGCATTAAGTAGTTGGCAAAGCCTCCCCCAAGCCTGTGGGAGGCTCTCTTCTTTAATTTGCACAAAGTTAAATATCTCCTGTAAAGCAGCTTGTTTCTTATGAGCAGGGAAATATTTTTCAGAGAAGTAATAAATCATATCCTGGGGACTACGCACACAACCAGGAGCAAGAGTATTGTACCAAGCCTTAGCATCACCCTTTAATGAGAACGGAAATAATTTGAGAATAAAGTAATAATGAGTCTTCTCATCATGAGTAAAAAGGGTGGCTATGTCATTCAACTTAGTAAGATGTGCCACAATAGTTTCAGTTTCATAACCATGGAAAGAATCAGATTCAACCAAAGTAATTAACTCTGGGTCGACAGAGAATTCATAATCCTTATCATCAGTAAAGATAGGTGAGGTGGCAAACTTAGGATCATATTTCATGCTAGCATTCAAAGATTTTTCTTTATACTTGCATAATAATTTCTCTAGATCATCTCTATCTTTACAAGCAAGAATATCTCTAGTTGTCTCCTCATTCATAACATAACCTTCCGGTACCTTAGGCATTTCATATCTAGGAAGGCTAGTTCCAGTAGGTGTTTCAGGAGTATCAGTTTCAAGCTCATCATCAGATTCAACAACATCATGTTGAATTACTCTAGCAATTTGGTCATCAAGAAAATCACCAAGTGGCACATCATTATCATCAAGCAAGGTACTAGCATCATCATAAGTATCATTCATAGCAGAAGTAGCATCATCAATAACTTGTGACATATCAGGATTCATAGCATGCGGTGGTGTTACAAGTTTACTTATAATAGAAGGTGAATCTAAAGTAGAACTGGATGGCACTTCCTTACCTCTCCTTGTCTTAGAGGGATAAATCTTGGTTTTAGCATCCTTCAGATTCTTCATAGTGATAAATTGATAATAATCCCAAGTGACTCAAGAAATATAGCTATGCTCCCCAGCAACGGCGCCAGAAAAAGGTCTTGATAACCCACTGATACGTCCATTTTGCATCATGCTTTTATATCGATATTTATTGCATTATGGGCTGTTATTACACATTATGTCACAATACTTATGCATATTCTCTCTTATTTTATAAGGTTTACATGAAGAGGGAGAATGCCGACAGCTAGGATTCTGGGCTGGAACAGGAGCAAATATTAGAGACCTATTCTGCACAGGTCCAAAAGTCCTGAAACTTCATGGAAGACGTTTTCACAATATATAAAAAATACTCAGCGAAAGAGATTCACCAGGGGGCACACCCTACCCCCTGGGCGCGCCCCCTACCTCGTGGGCCCCCTGGTGGCCCTCCGGTGGCCATCTTCTGCTATATGAAGTCTTTCGATGGGAAAAAAATAGGGAGCCATCTTCTCGGACGAAACTCCGCCGCCACAAGGCGGAACCTTGGCGGATCCGATCTAGGGCTCATGCAGAGCTGTTCTGCCGGGGAAGCTTCAATCCCGGAGGGGGAAATCATCGTCATCGTCATCACCAACGCTCCTCTCATCAGGAGAGGGAAATCTCCATCAACATCTTCATCAGCACCATCTCCTCTCAAAACCCTAGTTCATCTCTTGTATCCATTTCTTGTCTCCAAGTCCGGGATTGGTGCTAGTAGGTTGCTAGTAGTGTTAATTACTCCCTATAGTTGATGCTAGTTGGTTTATTTGGTGGAAGATCATATGTTCAGAGCCTATATGCATATTAATACCCCTCTGATTATGAACATGTTTATGCTTTGTGAGTAGTTATGTTTGTTCCTGAGGACATGGGAGAAGTCTTGCTATTAGTAGTCATGTGAATTTGGTATTCGTTCGAATTTTTGATGAGATGTATGTTGTCTCTCCTCTAGTGGTGTTATGTGAACGTCGACTACATGACACTTCACCATTATTTTGTCGTAGAGGAGGCATTGGGAAGTAATAAGTAGATCATGGGTTTCTAGAGTGACAGAAGCTTAAACCCTAGTTTATGTGTTGCTTCGTAAGGGGCTGATTTGGATCCATATGTTTCATGCTATGGTGAGGTTTACCTTAATACTTTTGTTGTAGTTACGGATGCTTGCAATAGAGGTTAATCATAAGTGGGATGCTTGTCCAAGTAAGGACAGTACCCAAGCAGCGGTCCACCCACATACCAAATTATCAAAGTACCGAACGCGAATCATATGAGCGTGATGAAAACTAGCTTGAAGATATTCCCATGTGTCCTCAGGAGCGCTTTTCTCTATACAAGAGTTTGTGCAGGTCTGTCGCTTTCTACAAAAAGGATTGGGCCACCTTGCCGCACTTTATTTACTTTTGTTACTTGTTGCTCGTTACAAATTATCCTATCACAAAACTATCTGTTACAACTTATTTCAATACTTGTAGAGAATACCTTGCTGGAAACCGCTTATCATTTCCTTCTGCTCCTGATTGGGTTCGACACTTTTACTTATCGAAAGGACTATGATAGATCCCCTATACTTGTGGGTCATCAAGACTCTTTTCTGGCGCCGTTGCTGGGGAGTGAAGCGCCTTTGGTAGGTGGAATTTGGTAAGGAAAATTTTATATAGTGTGCTGAAATTTTCTATCACTTGTTACTATGGAAAGTTATCCTCTGAGGGGCTTGTTCGGGGTATCTTCACCCCGACCAGTAGAGCAAAGATTTGCTCCTCAACCTACTGAACCTACTGAAAATGAAAATGTCTGCTTTGAAATTCCTTCGGGCATCTAATATATGTGGATGAAGTTTGTGGATTATTTAAGATTGCAGGTGTACCCGGAGATGTTGTTAAGAAGAAGGTCTTCCCTTTATCTTTGAAGGGAGATGCATCGAGATGATATAGGCTATGTGATGATATGGCGTCTTGGAATTACAAACGACTGAAATTGGAATTTCATCAGAAGTTCTATCCTATGCATTTTGTTCATCGTGATCACAATTATATATATAATTTTTGGCCTCGCGAAGGAGAAAGCATCGCTCAAGCTTGGGGGAGGCTTAAATCAATGTTATATTCATGCCCAAATCATGAGCTCTCAAGAAAAATTATTATTCAAATTTTTTATGCTCGGCTTTCTGATAATAATCGCACCATGCTTGATACTTCTTGTGCTGGCTCTTTTATGATGAAGACTATTGAATTCAAATGGGATTTATTCGAAAGAATTAAACGCAACTCTGAAGATTGGGACCTCGACAATGGTAAGGAGTCAGGTATGACACCTAAGTTTGATTGTGTTAAAACTTTTATGGATACCGATGTTTTCCGTAAATTTAGCACTAAATATGGACTTGACTCTGAGATAGTAGCTTCTTTCTGTGAATCTTTTGCTACTTACGTTGATCTCCCCAAGGAGAAGTGGTTTAAATATCATCCTCCCATAGAAGTAAAAGTGGCTGCACCTATTAAAGTTGAAGCAAAGATTGTCACTTATAATGATCCTATTGTTCCTACTTCTTATGTTGAGAAACCACATTTTCCTATTAGGATAAAGGATCATGCTAAAGCTTCAACTGTGGTTCATAAAAGCAATATTAAAACTTATACACCTCATGAGCAAATTAAAGTTGAACCTGATATTGCTATTGTTAAAGATCTGTTGTTTGATAATATTGATGGGCATGTTATTCATTTCCTTGATGAGACTTCTAGAATTGCTAAACCTTGTGCTAAAGATAAAAACAGACCTGTGGTAGGCATGCCTGTTATTTCTGTTAAAATAGGAGATCATTGTTATCATGGCTTATGTGATATGGGTGCTAGTGCTAGCGCAATACTTTATTCCTTATACAAAGAAATTATGCATGATATTGCACCTATTGAGATAGAAGATATTGATGTCACAATTAAACTTGACAATAGAGATACTATTTCACCAATGGGAATTGTTAGAGATGTTGAATTCTTGTGTGGGAAAACTAAATATCCTGCTGATTTTCTTGTTCTTGGTTCCCCACAAGATAGCTTTTGTCCCATTATATTTGGTAGACCCTTCCTGAGCACTGTTAATGCTACCATAGATTGCAAAAGGGATGTTGTTACTATCGGTTTAGATGATTTGACTCATGAATTTAATTTCTCTAAATTTAGTAAACAACACCGTCAAGAAGAATTACCTAGTAAGGATGAAATTATTGGTCTTGCTTCTATTGTCATACCTCCTAGTGATCCTTTAGAACAATATTTGCTAGACCATGAAAATGATATGTTTATGAATGAAAGAAGGGAAACAGACGAAGTATTCTTTAAACAGGAACCTATTCTAAAAAACAATTTGCCTGTTGAAATCCTAGGGGATCCTCCCCCACCCAAGGGTGATCCCGTGTTGAGCTTAAACCGTTACCTGACACTCTTAAATATGCTTATCTTGATGAGAAAAAGATATATCCTGTTATTATTAGTGCTAACCTTTTAGTGCATGAGGAAGAGAGATTATTGAAAACTCTGAAGAAGCACCGTGCTGCTATTGGGTATACTCTTGATGATCTTAAGGGCATTAGTCCCACTCTATGTCAACATAAAATTAATTTGGAAGAAGATGCTAAACCAATTCGTGATCATCAACGACGGCGGAATCCTAAAATGAAAGAAGTGGTAATAAAAGAAATACTAAAGCTCCTTGAGGCAGGTATAATCTATCCCGTTGCTAATAGTCAGTGGGTAAGTCCTGTCCATTGTGTCCCTAAGAAGGGAGGTATTACTGTCGTTCCTAATGATAAAGATGAATTGATTCCTCAAAGAATTATTACAAGTTATAGGATGGTAATCGATTTCCACAAATTAAATAAGGCCACTAAAAAGGATCATTACCCCTTACCTTTTATTGATCAAATGCTAGAAAGACTATCCAAACATACACATTTTTGCTTTCTAGATGGTTATTCTGGTTTTTCTCAAATACCTGTGTCAGCTAAAGATCAATCAAAGACTACTTTTACTTGCCCTTTTGGTACTTTTGCTTATAGACGTATGCCTTTTGGTTTATGTAATGCACCTGCTACCTTTCAAAGATGCATGATGGCTATATTCTCTGACTTTTGTGAAAAGATTTGTGAGGTTTTCATGGACAATTTCTCCGTGTATGGATCTTCTTATGATGATTGCTTGAGCAACCTTGATCGAGTTTTGCAGAGATGTGAAGAAACTAATCTTGTCTTGAATTGGGAAAAGTGCCACTTTATGGTTAATGAAGGTATTGTCTTGGGGCATAAAGTTTTTGAAAGAGGTATTGAGGTTGATAAAGCCAAGGTTGATGCTATTGAAAAGATGCCATGTCCCAAGGACATCAAAGGTATAAGAAGTTTCCTTGGTCACGCCGGATTTTATAGGAGGTTCATTAAGGACTTCTCAAAAATTTCTCAGCCTCTAACTAATTTGTTACAAAAAGATATACCATTTGTTTTTTATGATGATTGTGTAGAAGCATTTGAAATACTTAAGAAAGCATTGATCTCTACACCTATTGTTCAGCCACCTGATTGGACTTTACCCTTTGAAATTATTTGTGATGCTAGTGATTATGCTGTAGGTGCTGTTCTAGGGCAAAGAGTTGATAAGAAATTAAATGTTATTCAATATGCTAGTAAAACCCTAGACAATGCTCAAAGAAATTATCCTACTACTAAAAAGAATTCTTAGCAGTTGTATTTGCTTGTGATAATGTCACACCCTAGCTAGTCATGCATTAGAGTGTTGCATCATGTTTACTCTTTCATCAGAAACTTGAAATGGGGATGACAGAACCCCCAGTCCCCTCTGAAACCAACTAGGGTTACTAAAACAAATTTTCAATGAACCTGAAATGCCCTTCTAAAATGCCCATCATTTTTGCCTTGGTTCAGAACCTCTGCCAAAAATGGTGCACACTTTTCTAGGCCATCCTAGGGTTCTTGAGTTAAATCATAACTATTTGAATTTGGGCATTTAAAATAATATAAAATATTTAAATGCTCAAATATCTCCAAACTAAAATGTTTCATGTTGGAAATAATCCAACTATGAGCCAGGAGTAGTTTGGTGAATTTTGGAGTTGCCTAGGTATTTTATTTAATTCAACAAAGTTGCAGTTATATTAAATAAAACAGAAAACAGAAAAAAACTAAAAGGGAGAAGCTTACCTGGGCTCCTCCCTGTTCAGCCCGGCCCAGCTAGCCAGCCCAGCACTGTAGCTCCCCGTCGTCTTCCTCCCCACGCCCCGAAGCTGCTGCGTGCTCGCGCGCGCGCGGCCGCGCGGCCACCTCCTGCTTGCCGACGCCCTCCTGGCCGCGTGGACGACGCCCGCAGCCCGTCCCGATCCCCCCTGCTCTCGCTCACTCTCCCCCGTTTCTCCCTCGCTCTCTCTCGCTCTCGGCCGAAGCACACCGTCGCCGCCGTTCGCCTTAGCCACTGCCTCCGGCCACCCCTCGCTCCCCCGAGTAGCTCAGAAGCTCCGCCACAACTCCCTCTTCCTCCCCACCGCTCCACGAGTCCCCGGAAGCCCTGCATCGCCGCCACGTCGCCGTTCCCCTCTTCGGGCTCCGACCACCGTCGCCGACGAATTCGCCGTCTCCAGCGCGTCCCCGAGCCCGCTTCGACGCCCACTGCAACCGCGGTGAGCCCCCGAGCCGTTTCCCCCTCTCCTTCCCCTCGTTCCCTCACCGTAGCTGCATCCCCACCTCGGCCGAACCTCCGCCGTCGCCGAGCTCGCCGTCGACGCAGCTCCGGTGACCATTTGGTCACCCCGGCGAGTCCAACACGTTCGCAAGAACCCGTAGAGCATCCCTAGCGCCTCACTTTGCTCGACTTCGAGCTCCAGCACCAATCCCGCGCACGACCGAACCCCGGCGGCCGCAGCCGAGCTCACCGCCGTCAACTCCGGCCACCCCGACCCCAACGGACTCCGCCAAGAGCCGCGGGTCGTCCTCAGCTTCACTCCGGTGGTCGCCACGTTCCATTTGGTGGCCGAAACGACCAAAACCACTATCGCCGCCGCACTGTTGGTCGCCGCCGGCCAGAACTCCGGCGAGCTGACGTGGCCTAGTTAATTAGCCACTAATCCACCACCTACTGACGCTGACAAGTGGGCCCCAGGGGTTAGTCAAAGCTAACCAGCCCGGGGTCAACGCGGGCTTAGCCCCTGGTCACTGACGTGTGGACCCCACACGTCAGGTTTGACCTGAGCCAGCCCTGTTGACCTGCTGATGTCACTGTGATGTCAGGCTGACGCAGTAAATGATATTCTGAATTTAATTTAAATCAGGAAATTCCAGAATATTATTTAAACTTCAAAAATTCATAACTTTTATTCTGTAACTCCAAATTGGACAAATAATATATGAAAAATGATCAGAAAAATCCAATCTATCCATCTGTACTATTTTCATGCATGATCAAACAAGTTAACTTGATGTTTCAATCAGAACAAGAAAAGGCACTTTAAAAGGCCATATTTGAATTTGGAATTTGAATCTTTGATTCAAATTTGCTCAAACACATCTGGTTTTAGTTGCATTAGCCCAACACACTCATATTGCCATGTTTCGTGCATGCATCATATTGTTGCACATTGTTTGGTGATGCCTGTGTATCGTTATCCTTTGCGACAGGATCTGTCCCCGAGGAGTACCGTGATTACCCTAACGAGGAATCGTATCCGTGCAACGAACCATCAGGCAAGCAACCAACCATTTGATCATATCGATACAATCCCATGTTCTCGCTCCTGCTCTCTTTTACTGCATTAAGACAACGCGATTCAAACTGCTGTGTGCTACGGTAGTTGAACCCATTTCCTCTGCATGACCTGTCATTGCCACAGTAACTAGATGAAACCCACTAGCATGTGTAGGAGTTGATTGAGCCATATGTATGTGTTGTTCCTACCTTGCTATGCCTGCTATGCTTAGAGTCGTGTCAGGTCTGGTTCATCTGGGTGATGGGCTAGAGTGAAATGATTATGTCGGTAATGAGAGTGGTGTGGTGAACACGATTTGGTAAAGGTATCGATGAGAGGCCATGTAGGAGTACATGGTGGGTTGTTTCATTGAAGCCGACCTTAAGCACTGAGATCTGTATGTGTGATTTAAGAATCAGCTACTACCATGCATTGGGCCCGAAACCAATGGACCCTCTCGACTTCTTATTCACCCTAGCTCTCCGTCCAGGAGTTGCAAGTAGTTTCTGGTGTTTGTAGCCTACTGGAGGCCGTGGACAGCGCTGACCGTAGGGGTGGGCTGTGATGCGGTAGGTACGTGGCCGGGTGTACCGAATACCCGTTAGGTATCTCGGGAACCCTGTTCACATCGTTCGGGGCCGTATGGGAAACCTCGGCCGGACTCCCTGCGGATGGAACCCGAATAGGCGATAAACCTGGACTGGAAGCTTAGGTGATTAGGTAGGTCGTGGCCGACACCCACGTTGGGCTTCCGCTTGAAGGTTGCCGAGTACATGTCGTGTAAACGACGATAAGTGGTGAGAGCGTGTATGAAGAAGTACACCCCTGCAGGGTTAACATGATCTATTCGAATAGCCGCGTCCGCGGTGAAGGACTACTTGGTTGCCTATACAGTTCATAGACAAGTAAATGGAAACTATTAAAAGCCTCAAGATAAGTGTGAGTGCCGAGGATGGCTCTTCCGTAGGAAGACGGAGGTGGATCCTCGGTAGTGTATTGAAGTGGTGAATGGTGGACTCGTGTGCGCAAAACTATTTCAAATGGAGTATCGTAGGATAGTCTAGCCAAGAGTCAAAGCTGGCTTGCTGCAATAACTCCACCAACCCTTCTTGATACTATGCATGTATGTAGGATCTGATGTAAGTCTTGCTGAGTACCTTTGTACTCATGTTGCTATAATCTACATTTTTACAGAAGACGCTGCAACCCCTTCTGATGGGTTCTATGTAGACGTTGACATCAACGAGTAGGCTAAAGACCCAGGTGGTGACCCTGAGCTTGTGGAGGACCACATAGTATAGCCAGGCTTTCCAAGCCTCTTTTATTTTACTAGTTGTCTGTACTCAGACAAGTTACTTCCGCTGTTGGCTTGTATGATTGTATAACTTGTATGTTGGGTCGTGAGACCCGTAACTTTGTGTGTATATTATGTATGGCTCCCTGAGCCTTAAATAAAGTACTTGTGTCGTAGAGTCATGTTGTGATGCTTCGTTGTATTTGCACATATCGAGCATAATGTGTGTATGATTGAAATGCTTGGTATGTGTGGGATCTGACTATCTAGTTGTTTATCTTTAGTAGCCTCTCTTACCGGGAAATGTCTCCTAGTGTTACCGCTGAGCCATGGTAGCTTGCTACTGCTCTGGAACACTTAGGCTGGCCGGCATGTGTCCTTCTTCGTTCCTGTGTCTGTCCCTTCGGGGAAATGTCACGCTTTGAGTACCGGAGTCCTGTTAGCCCGCTACAGCCCGGTTTACCGGAGTCCTGCTAGCCCAGTGCTACAGCCCGGACCCACTTGCTGATGACCGACACGTTCGAAGCTGGGTCATGGATGCCTGTCCCTGTAAGTCTGTGCCACTTTGGGTTTACGACTAGTCATGTCAGCCCGGGCTCTTTATCATATGGATGCTAGCGACACTATCATATACGTGAGCCAAAAGGCGCAAACGGTCCCGGGAAAAAGGTAAGACGACACCCGTGGGGATACCGTGCGTGAGGCCGCAAAGTGATATGAGGTGTTACCAGCTAGATCGATGTGACATCGAGTCGGGGTCCTGACAGCGTTGGCATCAGAGCCGGACTGCCTGTAGGTTCTCCAAGCCAAACTGGTCGATGTTGAGTCTAGAAATTCTTTAGTTATATGTAGGGGAATTGTTTGTGGGTTGGAACGTAAGGCTCTTTTTACTCCTTATATCTTATGACATTCTGATCTGAGTCAGTCCATTCTTCCACCGGGGGTTAAGGAATTAGGATCTGTTCTCTCTATCAGGATCACGTGTTACTAATCAGTAGTACCTTATAAGTTTGATGGATACAAGCCTAGTTCAGTTCTACTACCACATTATGTTGTTAGAATGGATTCAGAACTTGATATGATGATGTTGGGTGTGTACGAAATCCTTTGTCAAATGTCTCAATATCCTTTTTGAGCATTTACAGCTGTTATGCTGCCGAAATTTTGCTAGAAATTCTAATGCCTTTGCATTATAACTGTGCTTTCAGATGGCCACTCGCGACCTCAATCAAGTGGTTCGCCTGACTCGATGCCTAGATGTACCCGGCCATACTGCTAAGTTGGTCAGGGTAATGACTGAGGCTGGATACCGCTGGTATCCTGAGTACACGGTCGAAGAGCAATTCCGAGACTTTAATCAAAGCCAGTATCTCTGCACTGTCAGGATATTTCCATCTTATCCTGGATCCACTGAGCCTCTTCACTGCTCCTATGGACTCGGGGTTACTATCGAGATGGCTGTGCAGGATGCCGCCTACTCCATGATGACCATTATGCGAGTCAGATCTGGGTTATTTCGGGACTCTGACTTCCGGTATATGCCAGGATCACTTCCGGGAGCACAAGGATATTTCCAGGCTATATATGCTGATTCCACTCAGGAGGATTCACGAACTCGCACCACTGCTGAGATGCTCGAGGATAAGGACCGTGAAAATCGGGCCTTAAGGTTAGAGCTCTTCAATACCCGTGCTGACCACTGGGCCACTTTGACTCGGTTCGCACCGGCGGTGCAAGCTGGATTTTCAGATATGCGCGATCTCTATCCTGTGAGATCTGCTCTGCCAGACGTGATGGTTTGGCGTGATGTAGGAGGCATCACCCCACCTCGCGGTCCCCGCAGGCCACCGTTTGCTGGTCCAAGACCTCATCCTAGCCCCTATGGTCCACAAGCTCCGCGAGACCGTCTGTTTCCGGATGATCATGTTGAACTTCCGGGCTATGGAGGTGACTTCTACGAGGACTACTACGGATCGGTCTGAGTTAGTGATAGTATCCCTAGTTCGCACTAGCTGTGTCGTCTGTCGTCCCGCGTGACTCGTGGGATATGACCTAGTTTGTACTCTTTCCGGAGTTGTAGAAAAATAATGTATAGGAGTTTGGAATGCCTCCGATGAGATGTAATCCCTTTTCACCGTAATAGTACTTTGTTTGGTCTTGTACTAAACCTTGTATGGTGTGTATGACGATGGAATAAAAGAAGCAGTTTCTGTATCTACCATGTCATACGGATGATCATCTTGCATTCCGAGTTATTCCTTGCATTATGTATCCTATGTCGGAATTTTATCATTCTGACTAAATCATTGGCTTGTTTACCTAGGATGGTCAACACGCGCGCCAACCCTGCTTCTCAAGAGCAGGCCGAAGGCAGTGAAGCCAGGAATGAAAATCTGCCTCATCCTCCTTCACTAGCCGAGGTGATGATGGAAGCTGAGAGAAACAAGCGGGAGACAAACCGTTTGTTGGAGCGTATTGAACAGAATACAGCACACCATCAGAGGGCTAACGTGGTGTCACTCAGCGATTTTATCAAATTGCATCCACCCACGTTCCACCACTCCGTCGAGCCTCTCGACGCTGATGACTGGCTTCGCAGTATTTCTCACAAGCTGCGTTCCGCGCTGGTAGCGGAGGCTGACAAGGTCACCTTTGCCGCATATCATCTTGAAGGCCCCGCCAGTCTATGGTGGGAGAATTATGGAGCTATGCGCCCAGCGGGCCATGTCACTACTTGGGCTGAGTTCAGCGAGGCTTTCCGTGAACATCACATTCCGGAGGGTCTCATGGACCGTAAGCGTGAAGAATTTTGCAATTTCACCCAAGGCCGACTTTCCGTGGATGCCTATAGCAGAGAGTTTGGTAAGCTCGCCCGATATGCAGCTGAGGAAGTGTCTACTGACGCCAAGAAGCAAGCAAGGTTCCGTAAGGGCCTTAGTCCTGAGCTTCGCCGCGACCTCCGCCTGCATGAGTGCACATCTTTTTCGAAACTTGTCAACAAAGCCATCAGTGCTGAAACTGGTCAGACTGACTATGACGCAACACGCAAGCATGGACGTGACATGGGTTCCTCATCCGGTGCTGGTCCTCAGAAGCGCCGCGTGTGGGTACCCAACACCGCCTTGCCACCCAGGTTCACACCGAGGCCATCTTTCCAGGCGCCTCGCCCCGCTCAACAGTCTGCACCGGCCAAGCCCTATGGGGGTCCAATCAATAATGCTCCTCCACGTACCAGTTCCGTGACCTGTTTCAAGTGTGGGGAATCTGGTCACTATATGCGTGAGTGCCCCCAGACCAACCCCAATCAATCTGCTAAAGCTGTTGGCCGTGGCAAGCCGACAGGAAAAGTGTTCCACGCTAAACCGGTCACCGCTTCACGTGGCCATGTCAACTGTGTCTCTGCCGAAGAAGCTCAAGAAGATCCCAACGTCGTTCTCGGTACGCTTCTTGTTAATTGCCACCCGGCATCTGTTCTTTTCGATACAGGAGCCTCTCATTCCTTTATATCTGAAAATTATGCTCGTTTGCATAACGTTGCATTCTGTGATCTGCCGTCCACTATGGAAATCTCTACCCCTGGGTCTAGATGGCAGACCTCTAGGGTAAGTTATGGGAATGAAATCCAAGTCGATAGACTTGTCTTCCTTGCATCTTTGATAGCCCTTAAATCTTCAGACATTAATATCATTTTGGGTATGGACTGGATGTCAGCTCATCATGCCAAAATTGATTGCTTCTCTAGGACTGTTCAACTCACCCATCCTTCGGGAAAGATAGTCAACGT
Organism: Triticum aestivum; assembly: GCF_018294505.1. Lineage (NCBI taxonomy): Eukaryota > Viridiplantae > Streptophyta > Magnoliopsida > Poales > Poaceae > Triticum > Triticum aestivum. The sequence continues at coordinate 234,963,544 of NC_057800.1, forward strand.
CTTGACCCGAATAGCCAAGCGGCAGTTATATTCTCTTAACGCCAGTCCTTTGCCAGACCTTGAGGACGTTCCGGTAGTCCGTGATTTTCCGGATGTCTTTCCAGAGGAATTGCCAGGGGTTCCACCTGACAGGGATGTTGAGTTCGTAATAGACCTCATTCCAGGAACCGTTCCGATTGCTAGAAGACCTTATAAGATGGCACCCCTAGAACTAGCCGAGCTTAAGAAGCAACTCGATGAATCCTTGAAAAAGGGTTTCATCCGCCCTAGTTCATCTCCGTGGGCTTGCCCCGTCCTATTCGTCAAGAAGAAGGATGGTACGGACCGGATGGTTGTAGATTACCGACCTGTCAATTTGGTCACAATCAAGAACAAATACCCGCTTCCCAGGATCAACGATCTGTATGATCAGCTCGCTGGATCCTCAGTCTTCTCCAAGATGGATTTGAGGTTGGGCTACCATCAAATCAAAATCAGAAACGGGGACATTCCTAAAACGGCCTTTGTTACTCGTTACGGCCAATACGAGTACACCGTCATGTCCTTCGGTTTAACCAACGCTCCAGCCACCTTTTCTCGGTTAATGAACTCAATCTTCATGGAGTATTTGGATAAATTCGTCGTAGTTTATCTCGATGATATACTCATCTACTCCAAGAACGAGGAAGAACATGCCGAACATCTAAGACTAGTGTTGCAGAAACTTCGAGAGCATCGCCTTTATGCCAAATTTTCTAAATGTGAATTCTGGTTGCCAGAAGTGACCTATCTGGGTCATGTAATATCTGGTAAAGGTATTGCGGTTAACCCTGAGCGAGTTCAAGCCGTCCTTGATTGGACTCCACCCGAATCGGTCAAGCAAGTTCGGAGTTTTCTAGGCTTAGCGAGCTATTGCCGTCGCTTTGTCGAGAACTTCTCCAAAGTTGCTAAACCTCTAACCGAACTCCTCAAGAAAGATAAAAAGTTCGAATGGACTCCACAATGTGAGCACAGCTTTCAGGAACTGAAAAGACGCCTGACCTCTGCTCCTGTGCTGGTACCACCAGACTTCTCCAAAGACTTTGTTATCTACTGCGACGCCTCACGACAAGGGCTAGGTTGCATTCTCATGCAAGATCGACACGTAATTGCTTACGCTTCACGGCAATTGCACCCACATGAGGAGAATTACCCTACTCATGATCTAGAACTTGCAGCCGTAGTCTATGCACTTAAGACCTGGCGACATTACCTTCTCGGTAATCGTTGCGAAATATTCACTGATCACCAAAGTCTGAAGTACATCTTCACCCAACCGGATCTGAATCTTAGGCAAAGACGTTGGGTTGAATTGATCACAGACTTCGACTTAGGAATAACCTACACCCCAGGGAAAGCCAACGTCATGGCTGATGCGCTAAGTCGTAAATCTTATTGTAACAACCTGATGTTACAACAAAGTCAACCGCTTCTCCATGAGGAATTTCGGAAGCTTAACCTTCACATTGTACCTCAAGGTTTTCTCTCCACCTTGGTGGCAAAACCTACCCTTACGGATCAAATTATCAAAGCACAGAAGGTAGATCCGGGAATCTCCCGCATCAAGAGAAACATTCAGAAAGGAATTGCGAATTGTTTCTCCGTTAATGATCAAGGAGTCGTATACTTCGGGGATCGACTAGTGGTTCCCAAGGTGCGCAACCTGAGGCGATTGATCCTTAAGGAAGCTCATGAATCTCCTCTCACCATTCATCCCGGTAGTACTAAGATGTATCAGGACCTACGCCAGAGGTTCTGGTGGACTAGGATGAAGAGAGAAATTGCTCAGTATATTGCCAATTGCGACGTCTGTCGTCGTGTAAAAGCAGAGCATCAACGGCCTGCTGGCACCCTTCAACCCTTAGCTATTCCTGAATGGAAATGGGATAAGATTGGTATGGATTTCATTACCGGTTTTCCCCGGACCAAAAGAGGGAATAATGCTATTTTCGTCGTGGTCGATCGTCTTTCCAAAGTAGCTCATTTCTTACCTGTTCGTGAGAGTATAACCGCTAGTCAGCTGGCAGACTTATACATCTCCCGAATAGTGTCCCTCCATGGTGTTCCTTTGGAAATCAATTCGGATCGAGGAAGTCTTTTCACCTCTCGATTTTGGGAAAGTTTCCAAAACGCTATGGGAACTCGTCTCTTCTTTAGCACCGCTTTCCACCCTCAGTCAAGTGGTCAAGTGGAACGCGTCAACCAAATTCTAGAAGACATGCTTCGAGCCTCTGTTATCTCGTTCGGAATGGACTGGGAGAAGTGCCTTCCATTTGCCGAATTCGCTTACAACAACAGCTATCAATCTAGCTTGGGTAAAGCCCCTTTTGAAGTTCTCTATGGACGACGATGTCGAACACCCCTTAACTGGTCAGAGACCGGGGAAAGACAATTCTTTGGCCCGGATATGATTCAGGAAGCAGAAGAACAAGTTCGTATCGTTCGTGAAAAGTTGAAAACAGCCCAATCTCGTCAAAAGAGTCAATATGACCGAAAACATAAGGCTATGACTTTCGAGGTTGACGAGAAGGCTTATCTTCGGGTCACCCCTCTGAAGGGAACCCATCGTTTCGGTATCAAAGGCAAATTGGCTCCTCGTTACATTGGACCTTTTCGCATTCTTGCCAAACGAGGAGAAGTTGCCTACCAGTTGGAACTACCTCCGCACCTCTCCAGAGTTCACGATGTCTTCCACGTTTCTCAACTCAGGCGTTGCTTCTCGGATCCTATCCGTGAAGTGGACCACGAAACGCTTGATCTCCAAGATAATCTTACCTATCGAGAGTATCCCATCCGTATCCTCGATCAAGCCGAGCGTACCACGCGACGTCATAATATCAAGTTTCTCAAGGTTCAATGGTCGCACCATTCTGAAGATGAAGCAACTTGGGAAAGGGAGGATCGTCTTCGACTCGAGTATCCCGCCTTCTTCTCGGAGGAACCCAAATCTCGGGACGAGATTCTTTTGAGTGGGGGTGAGTTGTCACACCCTAGCTAGTCATGCATTAGAGTGTTGCATCATGTTTACTCTTTCATCAGAAACTTGAAATGGGGATGACAGAACCCCCAGTCCCCTCTGAAACCAACTAGGGTTACTAAAACAAATTTTCAATGAACCTGAAATGCCCTTCTAAAATGCCCATCATTTTTGCCTTGGTTCAGAACCTCTGCCAAAAATGGTGCACACTTTTCTAGGCCATCCTAGGGTTCTTGAGTTAAATCATAACTATTTGAATTTGGGCATTTAAAATAATATAAAATATTTAAATGCTCAAATATCTCCAAACTAAAATGTTTCATGTTGGAAATAATCCAACTATGAGCCAGGAGTAGTTTGGTGAATTTTGGAGTTGCCTAGGTATTTTATTTAATTCAACAAAGTTGCAGTTATATTAAATAAAACAGAAAACAGAAAAAAACTAAAAGGGAGAAGCTTACCTGGGCTCCTCCCTGTTCAGCCCGGCCCAGCTAGCCAGCCCAGCACTGTAGCTCCCCGTCGTCTTCCTCCCCACGCCCCGAAGCTGCTGCGTGCTCGCGCGCGCGCGGCCGCGCGGCCACCTCCTGCTTGCCGACGCCCTCCTGGCCGCGTGGACGACGCCCGCAGCCCGTCCCGATCCCCCCTGCTCTCGCTCACTCTCCCCCGTTTCTCCCTCGCTCTCTCTCGCTCTCGGCCGAAGCACACCGTCGCCGCCGTTCGCCTTAGCCACTGCCTCCGGCCACCCCTCGCTCCCCCGAGTAGCTCAGAAGCTCCGCCACAACTCCCTCTTCCTCCCCACCGCTCCACGAGTCCCCGGAAGCCCTGCATCGCCGCCACGTCGCCGTTCCCCTCTTCGGGCTCCGACCACCGTCGCCGACGAATTCGCCGTCTCCAGCGCGTCCCCGAGCCCGCTTCGACGCCCACTGCAACCGCGGTGAGCCCCCGAGCCGTTTCCCCCTCTCCTTCCCCTCGTTCCCTCACCGTAGCTGCATCCCCACCTCGGCCGAACCTCCGCCGTCGCCGAGCTCGCCGTCGACGCAGCTCCGGTGACCATTTGGTCACCCCGGCGAGTCCAACACGTTCGCAAGAACCCGTAGAGCATCCCTAGCGCCTCACTTTGCTCGACTTCGAGCTCCAGCACCAATCCCGCGCACGACCGAACCCCGGCGGCCGCAGCCGAGCTCACCGCCGTCAACTCCGGCCACCCCGACCCCAACGGACTCCGCCAAGAGCCGCGGGTCGTCCTCAGCTTCACTCCGGTGGTCGCCACGTTCCATTTGGTGGCCGAAACGACCAAAACCACTATCGCCGCCGCACTGTTGGTCGCCGCCGGCCAGAACTCCGGCGAGCTGACGTGGCCTAGTTAATTAGCCACTAATCCACCACCTACTGACGCTGACAAGTGGGCCCCAGGGGTTAGTCAAAGCTAACCAGCCCGGGGTCAACGCGGGCTTAGCCCCTGGTCACTGACGTGTGGACCCCACACGTCAGGTTTGACCTGAGCCAGCCCTGTTGACCTGCTGATGTCACTGTGATGTCAGGCTGACGCAGTAAATGATATTCTGAATTTAATTTAAATCAGGAAATTCCAGAATATTATTTAAACTTCAAAAATTCATAACTTTTATTCTGTAACTCCAAATTGGACAAATAATATATGAAAAATGATCAGAAAAATCCAATCTATCCATCTGTACTATTTTCATGCATGATCAAACAAGTTAACTTGATGTTTCAATCAGAACAAGAAAAGGCACTTTAAAAGGCCATATTTGAATTTGGAATTTGAATCTTTGATTCAAATTTGCTCAAACACATCTGGTTTTAGTTGCATTAGCCCAACACACTCATATTGCCATGTTTCGTGCATGCATCATATTGTTGCACATTGTTTGGTGATGCCTGTGTATCGTTATCCTTTGCGACAGGATCTGTCCCCGAGGAGTACCGTGATTACCCTAACGAGGAATCGTATCCGTGCAACGAACCATCAGGCAAGCAACCAACCATTTGATCATATCGATACAATCCCATGTTCTCGCTCCTGCTCTCTTTTACTGCATTAAGACAACGCGATTCAAACTGCTGTGTGCTACGGTAGTTGAACCCATTTCCTCTGCATGACCTGTCATTGCCACAGTAACTAGATGAAACCCACTAGCATGTGTAGGAGTTGATTGAGCCATATGTATGTGTTGTTCCTACCTTGCTATGCCTGCTATGCTTAGAGTCGTGTCAGGTCTGGTTCATCTGGGTGATGGGCTAGAGTGAAATGATTATGTCGGTAATGAGAGTGGTGTGGTGAACACGATTTGGTAAAGGTATCGATGAGAGGCCATGTAGGAGTACATGGTGGGTTGTTTCATTGAAGCCGACCTTAAGCACTGAGATCTGTATGTGTGATTTAAGAATCAGCTACTACCATACATTGGGCCCTGAAATATGACCCCGCTCGACTTCTTATTCACCCTAGCTCTCTGTCCAGGAGTTGCAAGTAGTTTCTGGTGTTTGTAGCCTACTGGAGGCCGTGCACAGCGCTGACCGTAGGGGTGGGCTGTGATGCGGTAGGTACGTGGCACGGTGTACCGAATACCCGTTAGGTATCTCGGGAACCCTGTTCACATCGTTCGGGGCCGTATGGGAAACCTCGGCCGGACTCCCTGCGGATGGAACCTGAATAGGCGATAAACCTGGACTAGAGGCTTAAGTGTTTAGGTAGGTCGTGGTCTACACCCACGTCGGCTTTCGCTTGAAGTCTGCCGAGCACATGTCGTGTGCAGACGCTAAGTGGTGGAAACATGTATGAAGAAGTACACCCCTGCAGGGTTAACATCATCTATTCGAATAGCCGTGTCCGCGGAAAAGGACTTCTGGGTTGCTTATATCAGTTCATAGACAAGTGAAAGTGGATACTCTAAAATACGCAAGATAAGCGTGAGTGCTGTGGATGGCGTTCTCGTAGGGAGACGGGAGCGGATCCATAGTGGTGTATTGATATGGTGAATATGTGGACTCGTGTGCGCCACCTCAAAAGAGTTACCTGCAGTCGTAGTTCAGGATAGCCACCGAGTCAAAGCTGGCTTGCTGCAGTTTAACCCCACCATCCCCTTTGTTGATAATGATGCATATGTAGATAGTTCTGATGTAAGTCTTGCTGGGTACATTTGTACTCACGTTTGCCTATTTTATGTTTTTGCAGAGAGACTTCAGTCTCACTAGTAATTCCGTGTGGTCTTCGACGTTTAGCTTGTTACCTCAGCTACGATCTTGTGCCTCGGCAGGATTGGTAGATAGTCAGGCTTCTCAGCCTTTTTCAGTTATAGATGTCTGTACCCAGACATGATAGCTTCCGTTTGTGCTTTGACTTGTATGCTCTGATTGTTGGGTCATGAGACCCATGTTTGTAATATCTCGCTCCTCGGAGCCTATTGAATAAGTACTTGTGTCGTAGAGTCATGTTGTGATGCTTCGTTGTTTTTGCACATATCGAGCATATTGTGTGTATGATTGAAATGCTTGGTATGTGTGGGATCTGACTATCTAGTTGTTTATCTTTAGTAGCCTCTCTTACCGGGAAATGTCTCCTAGTGTTACCGCTGAGCCATGGTAGCTTGCTACTGCTCTGGAACACTTAGGCTGGCCGGCATGTGTCCTTCTTCGTTCCTGTGTCTGTCCCTTCGGGGAAATGTCACGCTTTGAGTACCGGAGTCCTGTTAGCCCGCTACAGCCCGGTTTACCGGAGTCCTGCTAGCCCAGTGCTACAGCCCGGACCCACTTGCTGATGACTGACACGTTCGAAGCTGGGTCATGGATGCCTGTCCCTGTAAGTCTGTGCCACTTTGGGTTTACGACTAGTCATGTCAGCCCGGGCTCTTTATCATATGGATGCTAGCGACACTATCATATACGTGAGCCAAAAGGCGCAAACGGTCCCGGGAAAAAGGTAAGACGACACCCATGGGGATACCGTGCGTGAGGCCGCAAAGTGATATGAGGTGTTACCAGCTAGATCGATGTGACATCGAGTCGGGGTCCTGACAGATAAGTTCAGACCTTATATTGTTGATTCTAAAGTAACTATTTACACTTATCATGCTGCTATTAAATATCTCCTGCTACAAGAATTTGATTTGCATATTATTGATAGAAAGGGAGCTGAGAAGACCGTTGCAGACAACTTGTCTAGATTAGAAAATGTGCTTGATGACCCACTTCCTATTGATGATAGCTTCCCTGATGAGCAATTAAATGTCATAAATGCTTCTCATACTGCTCCATGGTATGCTGATTATGCTAATTACATTGTTGCTAAGTTTATACCACCTAGTTTCACATACCAGCAAAATAAAAAGTTCTTCTATGATTTGAGGCATTACTTTTGGGATGACCCACATCTTTATAAAGAACGAGTAGACGGTGTTATTTGATGTTGTGTACCTGAGCATGAACATGAACAGATCCTACACAAGTGTCACTCAGAAGCTTATGGAGGACACCATGCTGGAGATAGAACTGCACATAAGGTATTGCAATCTGGTTTTTATTGGCCTACTCTCTTCAAGGATGCCCGTACGTTTGTCTTATCGTCTGATGAATGTCAAAGAATTGGTAATATTAATAGACGTCAAGAAATGCCTATGAACTATTCACTTGTCATTGAACAATTTGATGTTTGGGGCTTTGACTATATGGGACATTTTCCTTCCTCCAATGGATATACACATATTCTAGTTGATGTTGATTACGTTACTAAGTGGGTAGAAGCTATTCCAACTAGTAGTGTTGATCATAACACTTCTATTAAAATGCTTAAATAAGTTATTTTTCCAAGATTTGGAGTCCCTAGATATTTAATGACTGATGGTGGTTCACATTTTATTCATGGTGCTTTCCGTAAAATTGCTTGCTAAATATGATGTTAATCATAGAATTGCATCTCCTTATCACCCAAAGTCTAGTGGTCAAGTAGAATTGAGTAATAGAGAGCTCAAATTAATTTTGCAAAAGACTGTTAATAGATCTAGAAAGAATTGGTCCAAGAAACTTGATGATGCATTATGGGCTTATAGAACTGCATATAAAAATCCTATGGGTATGTCTCCGTATAAAATGGTTTATGGAAAAGCATATCACTTACCTCTCGAACTAGAACACAAGGCATATTGGGCTATTAAAGAACTCAATTATGATTTCAAACTTGGCGGTGAGAAGAGGTTATTTGATATTAGCTCACTTGATGAATGGAGAACCCAAGCCTATGAAAATGCCAAGTTATTTAAAGAAAAAGTTAAAAGATGGCATGACAAAATAATACAAAAGCGTGAGTTTAATGTAGGTGACTATGTATTGCTATACAACTCCCGTTTACGATTTTTTGCAGGTAAACTTCTCTCTAAATGGGAAGGTCCTTACGTTATCGAGGAGGTCTATCGTTCCGGTGCCATAAAAATCAACAACTTCGAAGGCACGAATCTGAAGGTGGTGAACGGTCAAAGAATCAAACATTATATCTCAGGTAGTCCCATAAATGTTGAAACCAATGTTATTGAAACCGTAACCCTGGAGGAATACATAAGGGACACTTTCCGGAACGTTTCAGACTCCGAAAAGGAATAGGTATGTAGTACGGTAAGTAAACCGACTCCAAAACAGTTTTTTAAGGCAATATTTCTCCATTTTGGAATATTTAGAAAAATATAAAAATAAGAAGCAGTGCGGGAAGGACACGAGGGCTCCACGAGGGTGGAGGGTGCGCCCTACCCCCTGGGCGCGCCCCCTACCTCGTGGGAACCTCGTGTTCTCTCCGGACTCCGTTTTCGTACACGACACGTATTTTGGTCAATAAAAATTCATTATATAATCTCCCGAAGGTTTTGACTCCTGTATCACGCAAAAATCTCCTGTTTGTGTTTCGAGTTGTTGCTACTGCAGATTAGAGTAGGATGTCTTCGCAAGGGTCAGTTGGGGAGAGCCGGGTGTCTCATCCGGCACCGAGATCAATGACAAACAACAATGTTGACCTCTTTGGGCCAGCAAGGGAGGAAGAGATGGAGGCCGAATTGAAGAGGATAGATGCCATGGAGGAGGATCAAGAAGTCACTTCCTGCTTCCGAGCTGGATTCACAATGGGAGAACGACAGAGCTCACTACAAAAAAAAGACACATCCGTGACATTTTGGGCCGAACGAATTTTTTTCTGTCATACATATGACACATCTATGACGATAATTGTGAAAAAACCCGGTATCGTCATATTTGTGGTGGGCTCCTACTTCTATGACAAAAAATTATGACAGAAAATGGGCTTTTCGTCCTGGGCGGGCTGGAGACGCGGCTGCATGTCATTCTTTGGGCCGTCCATGACAGAAAAAACTGTGGTAGAAGCGAGGGGGAGGAAATTTTCGGGGAGTTCCCGGTTACGGTGGGAGGTCGGGGGCCGAGCGATGCGCGTTTCTCTCGTACACGTACGCGCGCGTGTGCGAGGCGTTGGCTCTAACTAAACCTGAGCGAGGCGTTGGGCTCTAACTGAACCCGAGCGATTGCACTGCAGGCTACGCGTGACTGAACCTGAGTGATCGATCGATGGCTGTTAACTGAACCCGATCGAGCGATTCCTTCGCTACTGCTGCTAATTGAAGTCGATCGATGGGATGAATAGTGAGCGTTGCGGGGGGTTTGGATGAACAGTGAGCGGTGGCGTTGCCTCTGGATGAACAGGACCCCGTGGCGTGGTGGAGGGCTGGATGAACAGTAGATGGTGGAGGGGTGCCCGTGGAGGGGTGGATGAACAGGACCCCGTGGTGTGGAGGGCTGGATGAACAATAGACGATGGAGG